>NW_005054410.1:113881-138765 GCF_000277835.1 Geospiza fortis
TTTTCTCACACGTGGAGGTATTTGCAGCCTCTTCCACCAGCTGGGAACTTCACCAGCTTTGTTCTTTCCCATTTTTAGGAACACCTGTTTAGCTTCATCCCTGCAGTGTATTTACCTTCAGTATTGAAACAACCTCCTACTGTAAATCTTTTATTTGAGCTGTTTTGAATCCTGACCTATTGGGCTGCAGTTTTTCCATTCTGTAGGATGTGGGTGAGCTTTATATAATGTACTTTAGAATATACTTCTGAATATATGTACTGTATTTCCCAGCAAGATTTGGGAATCTTGTGTTAGTTATGAGCAATTGGACTTGATGTCTACATGGATTCTCAGTATGGACAAGAGATTGAAAGAATGACCTTAGTTAAAGATGTATTTAATTTAGAATTTGAATATGCCTGTGTCTAATCTGGTTGACAAGTAGAAAACACAAACACCTAGGTCCCTAAAAATGCCCCTTTAAACAGGCTGTGTGATTGGGATTCCTGCTCTGATGGCTATTGCTTTGCAGTGCTACCGAGGCAGGCCTGTTTTCAAGTTTCACACTCCACCTTCCCTGCCCAACATCGTGGCAATCTTCTAAGAATGAGCTGTGAGGATAGTAGAAAGATGGAAGTAAGGAAAACACACTTTGAAGAAAAAAGAAATTAATTGTATTTCTTACCTCAAATCAAAGGTAGCAAATTTTTTGTTTGTTTGATTTTTTTTTTGTTTGTTTGCATTATTTGGTTTTGGTTGCTTTGTGGTTTTTTTTTTGTTTTTTGTTTGTTTGTTTCCTAAGGATGGAGAATCTGGAATGTTGCTGGGGGAAGAAATAGAATTAAAAGAAAATATGAGTTCCCCTGTGCTCCAGGGACACTGTTGTATGCTCTGAATTCGTGGTACACAATATTCTAAGCTGTGACAGTAAGTCAAAATTGCAGAAAAATTTATTTTGGCAAAGGTTTATGGAAAAAATGAAGGATATAGGGAAGTCTGGAGAGTAGAAGCAGACTTCAGACTCTGGCAGCTTGAGCACAAGTTAAGAGACCTGGGTTAGAGATGAGTGAGCTGTATGTACAAATACATTTCTGTGATTTTTTTTGATAGGAAAAAGATCACAAATTATATCAGAAAATACAGGGTCAACTGTAGCAAGAACACCTCGGGGGAGATGGGAGTTGCAGTAATATCAGAAGACATCTGGTAATAGGGCTACAGCAGATACTTTTCCCCCTCAGGGATGACAATGGAACAGTAGTTACCAGGAAAGCCAGCAACCTGCAGAGTGCAGGAGTGTCTTGTTTGTAGTTAGAGATGCTGATGTCTGGAATAAATAGGAATTAAAATTTGGTCTCTGAACAACTGAATCTACAAGGGTGCCAGTTGAGAAGGCAAATGGAATGGGGAAGGAGGAGAAGAAAATGAGCACTGGGATAAAGTGACTTCTTCAAAGAGCTAATACACATTAATTATATTCTTTAAAGTTTCATCAGTTAATGCAACTGCGTCTCCCTAACCCAAATTTTATCTAAAACTGAACCCATGAAAAGGAATAGTCCAGGTATAAATGGGTACAGTTGTATGAGTCCCCTATATCACTAAAATAAAACAGTGTGGCTCTGCTTTTTATCTTCTCTATTGTTCTCCCAAAAATATTGTGCTGGTTTACCTGGTGATTTTTAACCCTTCATGTTGGAATTGCAAAGAGCATTTGCATGGGTTGTTGGTGTGAAGATGAAATGAAACTCTGCTAGAAGTAATAACCTGCAATGTAAAAGGAATCGAAAAGACATGCACTGTTTGAAGTGACAGTGATTTAAGATGCTTGAAGCTCAGCTTCAGTGAGAAATCTGAAAAAAAATGAGCTCTTGGGACTGCTCAGACACCTCTAAAGATCAGCCCTCTCTATGCTATCTCAAGGAGGTCACTTAAAAGCTAGGTTAGGCAAAAAGCTATCTCCCAGCAAGACTGTTAAAAGGGAATGGCTGGAAAATAAAGTTTGGTACAGGTGTGGCACATGTCATCTTCAATATTGACTCCAGAGGCGAGAACTCGCTGATGTGTTTCTGCCCTTGTCCATACTTCTATCTCCCCATCAGAAGTAAATGTAGTTTCTGCAGGGCTCTTTTGTTGTTATCTGTGCCAATGAGCTCCAGAGCCATCTGCAGTGTCAGCGGAAAAACAAATCCAAAGGTTGAGATTTCAGTGGGAAATTGCCTATTCTCTCTTCTCCTGCAGGTGCCCTTGGAGTTGCTCATCCCAGTATCAGTTGCTCTATTTCTCTTAAAAAACCCTTCCAATTTCTTGGTTTCTGCTTTGTGCTACTGGCGCCCTGTGTGACTTTGATAAGTTGTTATACTGTATTTACATGTAAGCATGAAACATTCTTCTCTTTGAATAAGAGGTGATCAAGTGGCAATGAAAATGTAATTGAAAACAAAATCCTACACAGCTGAATAAATTCTGTCCATTGCATATTAATGAAGTTCTGGTGGGATCAGCAGAAGGTGCAGTGGTGGTGAAGTGTTTGAGTCGGTCTGTCCAGCCCCCGTGTGAGAATCAAAGGAGATTGGAGTTAAGGCACTGCAGAACAGATTAAAACCCACAGATTAAAAAAAATTAGATTTTTTAAAAGAAATAAAGCAGCAGATACTACTTTTCATTTTTTAGCTGTGGACAGAAATAATTTAGCACATACATTGGTCTGTCAAGAGACCACTGGCTGCTCATTGGTGTAGTGGAAATTACTAATATAACAAAGCTTTTCTGTTTCTGAGTGTTAAAACATCAAACACTGAGTAGCTTTGAAATGCATGTTTTTTAACTGAGGTCTTTCTAGAAGTAAAATTAACTGCACATCACTATTTAATGCATGAAACCACGATTTACTGTCCTGAGAACTAATTTCAACTTGCTGCAGTTGTAAACTTGCCCTCAATTAATGCGCTACTGGGCCCAATTCAGAGATGGGTAAAGTCAGCAGGTCTTTCCAATTACTTTTATGGATATCAGATGAAGTCTTTAATTAATGCACCACTGAGTGCTCAGGCTCATTTAAAAATTTCTCATTTCTAGATAGAATGCAGATCTTTCAAAATGTCATTGTACTTTAAAGCTGTTCTGCTCTCTTGGATGAGAAGTTATTTACACTTGTGTGACTACATCTGATATATTCCCTCTTTCCTCACACCATAATATGCCTACAGTATGTGTTTTGATATATTATGTGTATCTTTGAATACATAATATATTACCAGATGGTATGTGATTAGCAGGGTACACTAAAGTAGAAAGATGTCTTCTGCCCTGGGTACATGTACACAGTCTGGTGGTGTACATATTTAAAGTGAATATTTCAAGATGTATTTTTAGGAGAGAAAATAATCTGTTGGTATCTGCAAAAGTTCTGTGTGTGCAGTAAAAGAGCTACCCAGGAAAGTTTCATACCTAACATGCTACTGGAAGTATTGGAAAGCTACCTCTGGCTCATGAGGTCAGCCTGGTGAAATTTTGACTAAGAGGACTTAATGTTCAGATGCCACTGGCATGTTTTCAGTCCCAGAGCGTAATAGTTCAGATTTGGAATATACAATAGCTGTTCCTAATTTGTAGAGGAGCAAAGAAGAAATGTTTCTGATGGGTTCCGGCCTACTTGGGTGGAAGCATGTGAAAGCCATTGCTTTCTCAAAACAACTAAGAAAAATGCCAGGTTGAGCTCCAGGCTCATGGATATGTTTCAGAATCCTGAAAAATCAACAATTAAATCAGAAACACTGATACAGCCTTGCCTGAGATAATGTAATTTGTTGTTACATTTCAGGCTGGTGTTGTGAAGACGCCTGAAGTTATGGTCACCTGTACCTTGCATGGATTTTAGTCATCACAAAATGAATGTCATTGGCCAAACTTTCAGTTCTTAGCAATAAAAATTACACAGTGAAGAGGAATTATAGACATTCCATAAGTGCACTGTTTATGGGTCGATTCAGGTTTGGAGGTAGGCTAAGGTTGGTAACTGATAGAAAATTTATGCAAGAGCCTTACCTCACATAAATCAATAAGGCTTCCTTGATTGTAATGAGCTAATGCCAATTTATACCACCTGAAGAGCTATTGCCCAGATTTACAGTGTAAGTATAATTACTATGACATAGATTTGCTGTGGTTCACTGAGCTGGCAACCAGCAAGGTTTATAGTATCGTGTCTTTTTGTTCTCACTTAAATTGCCTTTCTAGAGGGTGGCTGGAGTTAGGACCCAGACCAGAGTTTCCCTCCCAATCTGCTGTTTTGATGGCGTTATGTATAAAGTAGAAATCTTTGTGGAGCATTGGGCTCATCCTTACAGGTCCTGTGTGCTGTTGGCACAGCAGGGAAGGGCCATTCCAATGTGGTGCTTGGCGCAGCAGGAACCTGTTGACTCCCCAGGACCTGTAGGAGACCCCATGCTGTTCACTGGTGGCTGCTGCAATTTATGTATTACTTAGTTGAAGGATACTGCTTGTCTTTGGCCACAAGCTTTCCTGGTCTCCAAAGCATCTCAGCACAGGTCTCTCTCTGCCTGGCTGAAGGCTACCATTTAAATTCCTATTACTTTTCCCCTTTTCTGTTCATGATGTGTCTTCCTCAGCTGTTAATATCAGTAAAAAAATCAATCAAGAATTATTTGTAGTAATTAAAGCATGAGTGGCCCATTATACTGAGGCTTGGCCCCTCCAAGTATAAATTCTGCCCTCAGCTGTGCAAGTGCACCTGGAGTTACTTGATGCAACCACCCTGATCTCTGGATGTAACTGAGAGCAGGATGTGGCCCTTGGCTCCAGGAGAGATATTCTTTTAAGATACTGTCAGATGCAGTAAAACTTCTGACTTTAAGTGGTTGAAATACCACCTAACTCAGAGAAAATTGTGCAGGAAGAAAAAGAGCTGGAGTGAGTCAGTGAGCAAGCGTTTTGTGCTTGGAAAAGAGAGAAACTTGTTTCCAGGTGCTCTTTATGTCACAAATAAGAGGACAATAGTTTCAGTGCTAGCATCTAGCAGTCATTTCCCACAGTATAAATGCACCCTAACTTAGCATGGTTTCTGTGCTCCTGGGAGGCCATACACTTAAATAACAAGGGTGCTCCAGGTCACAGCTGAGATACAATTAACCCTCAGATTGAAGAAATACCTTCCCACCTGCAGGATGGATTGTCATTTTGAATAGCTTTCCATTAGTTTTCCTGTGGGAATTACACAATATTGGCAGTATTTCTGGAACTGATGTGACAGTGCTAGCCAGGGAGAAGTTTAGCTATAGTTCCTTAATGTGGTGACAGAAATTCTGTAGGCTTTCAGTCAGGCTCCGTCTTCAGGCTATTGGCAAAATTTTTTTGCCATTCTTCAACAGAAGCAATGCCACGTGGCAAAAGAAATACCATGCCTGTATTTAACAAGGGCTGTGTTTGTGTACATCTGAGATGGGATTTTGGTTGTTTGTCAATTCCTTTTGCTCCCTTGGATGACCTATAGAACCTGAACATGGTGGTGTTTAAAGCTGACCAAAAATATTCAGATGTTTGAAAATCCAAAAAAGAAGTTTATTTTTATCTGAGCAACAAACTGATAGAGAAATTGAGATAGAGAAACTATAAGATTCAGAGATTCTGAATAATCAAAGTCATATAGCTCGGGTCACTAGGAAAAGTTTAGGAATTTGAAAATAGTCATTTATGGTGAAAAACAATTTAATTTTTTTTTAACTTACTGTGCAATTTTCACCCATGATTAACTTGATGTGTGTCTGAATTCCTCTGCCTCTTTCTCACAGAATTGATTGCATGATCTCTGCTTCTCTCCTACAAGGCTTTTAGATAAACTGATATATTCAGACTGATGCTGTTTGGTATTCAATTACTTCAGTGTTCTTTCTTTTTCTTTTAGCTTTTCATAACTCTTCCTCTGTAAACCCACTTCTGCAGAGGGGCACACAATAAAATGAAGGGACATACAATAAAAACAAAAGAAAATGGGAAATTTTATTGTAGAAGAAACTTGGTTAAGGACAGGATGTCATTTAAGTCTTACGAAATGTGGATGTTTGAGATGTCCAGCATGAGATAGTCCCAGGGAGAAGAGCCTTGTTCACCTGGAGAATGGGTTTGGGATGATTGATATGGTTTGCTTATAATGGCTTGGTTTATTGATACTCCTGAAATTTTTTGCATCTGGGCTATGGAACATCAAAAGCCACTGGCTAAAGGAAGAGAGTGACTTAAGCTGGTTCTTGTGAAATCTTTAGAAGACATGGTCAGTAGACTGAGTCACTGATACTCGAGAACAGGACTGCAGTGCCTTTGAAGTGCAGGTGCTGCAGAGGTGAAAGAGCCTTTGTGCAATCCAGTGTTCTGCATCTCCTGCTTTCCTTCCTCCCCTGCCCGTGGAGTCTGACCTGTCTGGCTCTCTGGGACTGTGCCTTGATAAGTGCTGCTGTCACCCACAAGGACATGATAGGCAGTGTTGCCAGTGGCTCATGTTATCTGTGAGAAGCAAAACCTGCAAGATCCTGTAGAACAAAAGGCAACAATATTGAGAGCAGTGAGATGTAGCTGCAGTGATGAGGAGAAAAGTGACAGCTGTAAAAGCATCACAGAGGCAGTCTGGCTCATCAGGGCTGTCATGTGTGTGCTTAGGAAGGGATTATGCCTAGTGACCAGTTCCCACTCTGTCAGATAATTCAAAAAGTAAAAGTACTTAGAAGCATTAAAAAAAGCATAGGGGATACATATTTTAATCACATAAAAGTGAAAAAAAGGTCTTAATTTTCTTAAGGGATCACAAGGCAGGTAGAGAAAATTAGAAGTACTTATTTACTTTTGTACTGATTATTGAATGAACATCAAATCTGGGAAGTGGGGGGATTTGCACCAGATGATTTTCTAAGGTTCCTTTTGAACTAAATCATTCTCTGATTACCATTTTTGACGAAAGCAAGAGGCAATGGACTCTTAAGGGATATTTTGGCCTGTAGACCCCCTGCCATATCATACTACTGAGTCCATGATGTTAATAAGAAAAAGAGGATTAGACATCAGTATAGATACGAAAAAAACTCACCAAAATCAGGCTCCACGCTTGGGTTGGATGAGATACCTTTTGCTGAGGGCTGGATGTTGTCAGGCCAGCACAGCTTGTAAGACATTGTAAGAAGATTTCTAGAGTTTCCTCTCCTTTTCCTAGTGTATTTGATGTGGGCCATGGACAGAGACAGCTCATCTGGCTTGTGGGATAGGCTTTGTGGAGGGTGAGTTCAGACTTCAGCTATGAAAAGATTGGTCTCATAATCACAGCATGGGAACTTCTTTGTAAGGCAGTTTGGCTTTCACACAAAAATTATTGGGGGGAAAGAAAAAATTAATGTATAAATTTTCCCTGGATTTAAAACTTGCATTTTGCACTGGCAGCCGATCTTCTCTCTGTTGCACAGATGGAGAGAGGGTCCAATTCATCATGTATTCATTGAAGGTGATAGGCTAAGAAATGTATGAAGGAATTAAGCTGGGAAATGTTGAATTCCTTCTTCGAGGAGGCTACAGCCAACCTTGTTATGCTGCTCTGTGACCCCTGGAGTAACGTTACCCCAAATGAAGCCAATGGTTTCTTACTTTTTGCAAACTAGGCCAACAGATTCTTGAAGTGCTAAAACACTGTTCATCTCTTCTTGAGTAAAAGCAGATTAAGAGAAGAGGGTTGGCTCTTTTCTACAATAAACCCACCAACCTGTCCTCGTCCAGAATTTATTTCAATAAAATGCTGTCTTCAAGAGTGGGTAATAAGAAGATTATTTTTGAAAAGTGAGAGGAAAAGAATATAAGCCTGAAACCCACTTTTGTTAGTGCTGCAGTGTGAATTTGTTGCAAGGTTAATAATAGAGTTGTCACTGTCAACAAAGGAAAGAGTCTGACAACAGATGAGAATTCTAAATGGGTTTGAGTTCCTTGCATAATTTTTATTTTAATTACCATGTTCAGGAAAGGCTTCAGAGGTTCCTCAAACACTGCTCATATCCAGATGAGATTTACCAGAGCACCACTCACAAGCTTTCTTTTGAGAAGTCACTTTCTTGTTTTATCATGTTTACAAAAAACTGAAGTGAGAGTTAGCTATGAATCTTCTGTTATTTGAGTCGATGGCAGATGCTAGGAAGGCTTTGCTTTGTGATAGAGTTAAACTCTCTGGGACTGATTACAAAGAAATTCCATTAGCAATATTTAAATGCCATCCTTGAAAGGCACTCAATAATATGTGTGTTGGCGCTGATCAAGAATAGTACCTTTTAAAAATGAAAAAGTAATGTGACTGTTAGTTTAACATAAAAATGTCAAACTGTGGGCAGTCTCTTGTCAATTAAAGAATCTGGGCTATTCCTAATGGGAATAAGGATGAAGGGGCGGGGGGAGAAGTGGGTACTAAAAATTGCAGATGTGCAGAACTACTTAGAGATAATTTGTGCTGGCAAATAACACTGTCAGCCAGTTTGGAAGTAATACAGGCAGCTTGATACCTGTTCTTCCTGAGCCACCTTAGTGATTTCTTTTTCTTAGTATCCTCCTTAATAGCTAGCAAGGCTTTAACAGAAAGCAGGGCTACGGTAATGGTGTGCTGAGTGGAGGTGGATTTGTCCAGATTTAAAGAATGTGCTTGCTAAAGTTCATAAAATGTATTAAAATGGCAAACCTGCTTGTTGCTGAACTGAAGGATAGACCTATGAGAGGGGAAGGAGGATTCTTTAAGCTTGGCAGGCTGGTGGAGCTCATGCTCAGGTAGGAGTCAAGGGATGAGATTGTGCGTCTTTGTAACCTGTCAGCTCTTGTTAAGAGTATGTCTCCATAAATAAAACACCACAGTCAAGTTTCAAAATTTGCCTCATCTAAAAGTAGCTTCCAAGGATACAAAAGTCTGGTAGAATTTCACTTGGAGGGAATGCCATACAGCAACTCTCTTTATGGGTCTGTTGCTCACTTTTGGGAAGGTCAGTGCCTGATTTTTTTATCTGAAATCAGTGTTATTTCCATTGTAATTCAAACACATATTTCCTCAACCACCTTTAATCTATTTATTTTCTGTTCCCTCTTCACATGTTTCAAATCTCTCTCACTTTTTAGGGAGTTTCTAGGTATTTGCTCCAAAACTGTCCCACCTAAAATGAGGCTTGTGCAACAGCTACTGCTGTGGTAGTATCCTGAGCTGTCTTGTGATCGAAATGTCAATTGGAATGGAAGCATTAGCATCTCAAGAGTGTGATGTGACCATGGTCATGCAGGTCTGTGGCAGGCCTTAAAGCTGAACATCCAATGTGTTGTCTGAGCCCTAAGACGTTCTTCTAAAAAAAACCTTTATATCTTAATGACAATTCCTGATTTTGTGTCTAAACAACTGTCCAGACTGTAAGAGATTTTCTTATTCTTCACCCTGGGATCTTTTATTTTATTCTTTCATTTTTTCAAATTTCTTTAACTGCTACTTTCAAATTGCTTACCTTATTTTTAACCCAATCATTTGGATCTTTCTCCTTTCCTTAATCTGTTACTCTTTGTACCTTAATTTTTTTTGTTTTAAAGACTCTTATCCCAACTTCTTAACAGTATTTCATCCATAGATTTGATAGCTTTTCATGTCAGCTTAATATTTTGTCATCCCTTGGGGTCACCAGTCATTGGCTCACCATTTTTGACATTGCTAATTGTTATACTTCATTTTATTGCTCTGTCCTTCTATTATCCTTTCCTGATACTTTGCTCAGAGTGCTATATAAATGACTAAAATATAGTGTTATGGGCCAACTGTAAAGTAAATTAATGGACAATCTTGCTGTGAGGCCAAAACCTGGGGTCCTCAAGAACTGTGCTGCAGAAGGGCAGCTGAAATTTGAGCACTGGTTTCTCTTGGCACCACTACTATCAGCATTTCTCAGTGTTAATCCTCAATATTTTTTTCTTTATATTTTTGCATACAAGCAGTATATTTCCCTAAAAATACAGGAGGTGGCATGAATCTTGTGTCTTTAAAGGAGCTATGGATATTCCAATGACACTTTCCCAGCGTTTGGAGGTTGTTAGAGCAGAGGTTGCAGAGTGAGGAAAAGATGGAGCGTGAGCAGACAGGGCAGTCAGTGGGTGGTGCACACCTCTCTGGCAGATTGGGCTTCTACCCAAGCCTAAGACAATTTTCTAATTTTTGCAATGCGCATGTAATCAGTAACGCGAGAGTTATTCATATAGCTGAAACTTTGGACAGCTTTTAGGGGAAGGAAAATGTACCTTGTTAATTTGACATAGGCATTTGTGAGCCTTTAATTAGGGACTCTAATAAGAGCAGCAGCAGACTTCCCCTCATGCAAATGCTGTGGAGGAAACTTGTTCTCCTGAGTTTGACGAGTGCCCTTTTTTTCCTTATTACATTTTGTTTTTAAAGAGGGAATAAATGTGTTTATTAAAGTGGTTGTATTTACCCTTAATGCAATGCATTAAGCATCTATTTATTTCTAAGAAGTCTGCTGTAGCAGAGAGTGTGCTTGTAGGAGAGCAGAGCTATTGATTAGACAGTGTCTGAGGCACTTTACTGTCATTACAGTGGGAGCAGGTTTGATGTGGTGGACTCTGTTTCTACAAGCACTGCGCTATGTGTGCATATCTTGTCCACTGCATGTTTGATGGTTGCTGTTGGAAGTGATTTTTGCTTTTGCATGGCATTGGTATTGGTTGAATGGTGGTGCTTCCTCTTCCTTTCCATTTGTTCTGCCAATGGTAATAATTAACCAGCTCTGATTTGACTTTTATTTAATATTGATCTCTCACGTATCGTAAATGGAGTCTCAGTATCTGCATGAAATGATGCTACTGGAAGCTCTGAAATTTATTGTAAACAGCTTTTAAACAAGAAACAAAATCTTTCAGCACATATCTTCCAAAAACATTTAGGAGGAAAGGGTTGAGAAATCTGGACACCAATCCATGACTTGGGGGACTTTTGTAATTCTTTTGTCTGTGATGTTGCACATATATAAAGACCTATCTACAATTTGTGTATGTTACAGCTTTCACAGGTTGCAGTGAGAGTACTGTTCAACAGTCTCTTATTTTTAATTTTATTTGTTTTTGAGAAATGTGAAAAACTTTTTTTCCATGAGCAATGAAGTATTTCCTGCATGTCAAACACTGATTTGTTGCTTCTTAACAAACTTAATGTTTCTGCTGTGTGGTGTGAGGGCTTTCTTTTTTTTTTTTTTGGTTAGCTTTTTATTTTTTCCTTTGCTTTATTTTACTTTTTTTTTTTTTTTTTGTTAGTTTGGGTTTCCTTGCTTTTGTTTGGGTTTTTGTTGTTTGTTTTCAGGGGTTTTTTCCTAGCAATAAAGTTTGAATTCTTCTCTTTGGAAACCAGGGGCTCTTGAGTTAATTTCTGGGAGACTTCTGCTTCCTTTCCCTTCTTGCCCTGAGCACAGAATGAACAGCAATGGCAAAACCTGTGTTTTTCATGAGCATGAGATGAAATGAGTTGGAGAGATGGGGAAATCAGAACTATAACATTAATTTCCATATAGGAAGTTTACTTAACATAACTTCCATGTAGGAAGTTTAATTCTTCTTCCTTGTAGTGATCTGCAGCATCAGAAAATGAGGCTATGTCTCTTAAGAACCCTCACCTCATTTTTGAGACAAGTCTGGGTCATTTTCAACAGTATGGTGTCCTTAAATTCCTGTTGATAGTCTTAGGAATGCTAGACCTGGGGAAAGTTTGTAGACAGCAACAGCAAAATGGCTCTACAAAGCCTGAAAATAAGAGCTTTGGACAGCTTTCTCTAAATCAGAAAATAAAGGGGAGGCTTGAAATTTAAACTGTTTCCTCTTCAATCCTTTATTTGCAAGATATGTGTGGATTTCTGTCCTGAGAAGTTACCTGTGTGACTTTCTTCCCTTGGCATGCTTGGAAAGTTGGGTGCAAAGGTTCTGCGCAGTCTTTCCAGCAAGGCAAGTGCCAGTGCTTGAGCAACTGCAACTTTACAACTGCTGTAGCAGAACTGAGGTTTCCTGCAAAATCAAGGCTGATCATAGAATCAGGATTGTTCAACAAAGTTTCTGTTGTAGAAAGATAAACACATTTGTTTTGTTCCTCAGGGAGTGGAAAATAAGGGTTTTTGAAGTCAGGAACATTTTAATTAACAGAAAAAGTTGATTTACACTAGGCATATTAATCTGGGTGAATGTTTATTCTCAGTTCTAAGTATTTCCTGCAAATTTTTAGCCAAGGAACCTAAACATTCTTTGGTAGGAATTTCAGAATATAATGGTGGGTGCACAGTGGTTACTGCTTAGGTTTCAAACACTTCAATGAAAGAAGTGTGAAATGGGTATTGAAAAATAAAGCAACAAAAAAACCAGAGTCTGGGGAAAAGTAAACTCTGCCATGTCATTTTAATAACCAGTGCCACATGCTGAAGTAGTGGAAGAGGATGCAACTGCCCAGTAAGCCCAAGGACAAACTCAATACTTGGTTTTTCCCTTCTGAAATGGATTCTTTAACCATGTAAAATTGCCTGCCTTGGACTGAATGTTACTTTAAACCAAACTCTATTTCAGTATGCCTGGGGAATGTAGTAATTGGAAGCAGATTGTAACAATTGAGAATAGCTATTCCCAACATTCGCATCCCCTGTTGTATTCTGGATCTTCATAGTGCTAAAAAAGCTAGTTAATAAGAAATGGCAGCCAAGAGACTGGACAACAAAAAGTGGTCTTAGCCTTGATATATCTTTTTTGATGATTACCATTGCTTATTCTTTTCTTCTTTCTCCTGCTGTGGAAATTGTCTTTATTCAAAGTGTTAAGGTTCCTTCTCCTTTGATCTTGAGCACCAGGGTAAGGCCAGGCAATTGTGCCACTGCCATGAAGAGGGCAGGCACAGCTGCTTCCTTCAAGCAGGTGTGGCCATTTCCTTGGAAAATGCAGGGAATTGGGGAATTCTGTCTGCCAGCTTTCTCACCAGAACTCTTCACCATTCATCACCCAAATGTTTTTATAGCCACATTCCTCGATTTAGCCAACCTGCCATCAGCAGAGGGACCAGAACAAGTAGAAAAGGCAGTTACATTAAACATAATCTTTCCTAAACTGAAATGTCCTTAAGGACTTTGTCCTTGCTTCACAGGCAGGTCTGGGAGTTTTTTGGTAGCAAAATTCCAAGTTGTGGATGTGTCTGAGCAGAGGGGGTGTGGTGTGTGGAAGCCCAGTCCTGGGAGGGTACCTCAGCTCAGGTTGTTACTGTGCTTAAACACAGTTAAACTGCTACAATTGAGAGCGCTTATACATGGATTTACTCCAGTAACATCCCTTCAACTCTCATTTGCTTGTTTGCTCTTTCTGTGCTTGGCTGGACTGGGAGCCTTCCTGCAGCTGCTGTTTCTCTCCCCACTCTTTACCCCACAGGCCATTTGCCCAGGATGGAGTTGCTGCTCAGACCTTTGAGTGGTCTCCTTTCTGCTAGTTACTCCCACATTACCATACCAAATGTACACCCAGGGCCAATATTTTTCCTTTTTTGGGTGAAAAACCTTGTTTTGGAGGCCTGGCAGCTGCTTCCTGGGCTGCTTGAGGGGTCTGCCCTGCTCTGGAAGGTTCTGTGGAGACACGTGAGCTGCCGGTGCCTTGGGGAGGGCACCTTGGGCACAGCATGTGGCTGACAGCACTTCTGCAGCCATTCAAAAGGTTACAAGTGCTGGAAAGAGCCTGGTTTGGGAGGGAAAGGTGTGTTCTGAGGGAGCAAGGATTTGGCTTTGAGCCCCTTGTGCCGCCGTAGGAGCAGGGTATGATGGCAGTGGGGCTGCCTGCTTGCAGGGCAGGGATGGGGTGAGGGGACAGGCTAGGCACTGAGCTGTGCCAGGAGGAGAAGAGATCTTTTTGGGGACACAAATCTCTGCTCCCTGGCTATGGTATGCCTGTGGTGAGGGGTGCTTGGTTATCCCACGAAAGGGGAGAAATCTCTTGAGGACAGTCCCACACCAGTGCTGCAACTGAAACGCCCTCCAGCTCACTAAGTCAGGCTAATACTTTGTCACTAGATGGCCTATCCTTGCCATTTCTTAGGTTAAGTTTTTCCTTACTGATTTTTCTAAAATGTTAAGCTTCTTGCCTTTTATTTTTCTCTTTTACTATCATGTTTTTGAACTGCTTTTTGAATATGGAACTGCTTCTCTGCCTTGGGCCTCAGGTAAATGGCAGCAAGTGCCACACTGTAGGTCAGGGAGCAGGCAAGGGAAAGGCTTTCTCCTGGCAGAATTGTATTTTATTCCATGGGGAGACAACATTTCTTTGCAAAACACTCCTCTGACTTTAAAATAATATATAATAACTATAAAATTACCAAATGTCAGGTAAACAAAAAGTTATTAAGAATGACCTTATTAGTTCTATCTGCAATTCGCAGAGCGAGGTAATTGTCAAGCCTCACTGTTATTAGGTTGAAATAATAGTTTTGGGACCATCAACATTAAAATTTCATTATGATGGGACAAAAAGGCTCATGTATAATCAATAGTAAGAATCCATTATTATTGACTTGGAATGAATGAAGCATGAACACATTTGTGCAGATATGAACAGTTAGCAATCTTTTGAATAATAAAGAATTAACACTACACGGATAATGCCATTCTGGGAATTGGACTCAAACTCAAATTGGTACATGTCTCTTTGTTATAAAGTCAGATCCACCTCCCTGGGTAACTTCCATTAGGCATTTTCTCAAAATACTCACTGTTTGCAGTTTTGTATTCCTCAGCTCTGGTTCATGAGGGAGGCGGGCATGCAGGCCAGGGTTGTGTTGGAGCATGCTCTGCTTGCTGTGTTTGGGGATCCTGCTGGGAACAGCACTACTTTGGGATACAGCACAGCAGGCACAGGTGGCTGGGAGCAGGTTGGAAGGGTGCAGTTTCTTTCTGCCATCATGAGCCTGGGAGAGCCATTTCAAAGAGACTGTGTTGCTACTTGCATCTCAAGCACCAGTCTGAAACAGGTGAGGGATGGTGAACGCAGCATAGAGAAGTACAGAGCCTGTGCAAAGTGCTGGGGATGTGGCCAAAGTTGTGGTTGGGATGTATGGCATTACCTTGTCTGTGTGCTGAGACAAGATGTTCCCAGCATGTTCTGTTCTGTCTCTGAGGTATATGTCACACTGGCACTATTGCTGGGCTCTTTTTTTGCACTGATGAGGTGAATTTAAAATGCACTTCATTATGTGCTAAATCTGATGCATTTAGATTTTTTTCAACCTGACTTTGAATTTCTGCATACTAAGTGCTTTTGAAAAGTGTTATTTAAGGGTATTGTAACCCTCTTCCATACAAACAGCTGCCTCAGCCCTGTCTTCTGGCTGTGGTTTACCTGCTCCCTCATGCTGGCTCCCAGCTGCTCTGACATCAAGATACTCTGAATCTCCATTGACTTAGACTGCATTATTACAGGGAAAAAGGTTTGGGTTGCTCCAAACCTGCCTCTGCTTGTGAAGGTCACCTTCTGGTGAAGGTCACTGCCTCTGCAGTGGAGAAGGTCAAATTTGGTCCCCAAACTATTATTTCAACCTAATAACTTGAGGGTTATGGGTGTCCCCCAGTGCTCCTACTTCCACATCTTTAAATTTCCAAACATGGAGGAGATTCTGACCTTCTGCTCCAAGTATCAGATGTGCAACCTTAGAAGCACTCCCTGCAATTGCTGGTCCAGTCAAAGAGCACCAAGGAACAGAGTCTTCTGGAAATCTGCCTGGTTTTATTTCCTGTAGCTCCATTCTGCAGCATGCCCTATTTCTAATGGAATTGGGGAAGTCACCTGATGCCTTAAAAAGAAGTAAAGGGATCTTGTGGCTGTGGCACTTGACAGGCTCAAAGAGACTTTTTGGGGAATCTGGGAAATATTTTCTTTTAGCTATGAAATGGGAACAATTATTATTTTAGTCAGCAGAGAGGGAATTATTATTTATTACTTGTATTGCAATAGCACTAAGGGCTGGTTAGGCTAAATGCCCAGAAATATAGAAAGTTATTTAATGAATTAAGTGTACTTTTTTTTCCAAAAGCACTCATAGTACTTTGGATGGAAGTGGGAATGAGTGGTGTATGGCAGTGGCACCTGCTGTAAGCCATTAGAGTGAGTACAATCATGAAGGAACATGAGTGTTATTTCCTTTCCAATTTACTAGGAGTCCATGTCTTCTTCCCAATACTCAACTTCCAGATGCCTTTCAGGGGTAAGAAAGGAAAACAACTGCAAGACAAAGGGCAGTACAATGAGACAGAGGGAAAAGTCTAACCTAATCCTGGGAGAGAGGGAGGATATACTGAATCATTTCCAGTGTCCCCTTTTCCAAGAAGGGGGCTAGAAGAGGGGAGAAGCCCTTGGCCTTTCCAGAAAGGAAGGCCAGAGATCCAAAAGTTGTAGCACATATGGATATATATTCAATTTGGCTTAATACCTTCATCCTTTTTGAAATGATGGGCGTACCTCATTTTTTTGTAGTTTCTCCCTGTGAGAGCAGAGGTTATGGACAACCTCAGATGTTTTCAGTGAGAAAGATTGAGGGGAAACCTGAAAAATGGGGACACATTGACAATTTTTGTCCTGCTGATGGCATGAGGCTCTTCTTGTTCTTTAAAAAAATTTTTTTTGTTTGTTTTTCTGTTGACACATCATGTAAGCAGTTGGTCTTTCCTTTACATCCCTGAGGATGAAGAATAAAAAATAAACAGATGTGTATAAATTTATCAAAAAAGAGGCAATTTATATTACTTTTTTTTTGTGATGCTGAGTTTAAGTTCTGAAAATGTTCTCGAATTTTTACTATTTTTTTAAGTGAGAGATACATGCAGGGCACATAGAAACATTAAAAAGATTTTACAGAGCACATACCATAAATCAATGAGTAAGTTGTTCAGAACAGCACAACAATGAATATAACTGAGCATATATAAATCTAGGGAGAAGGAAACCGTTTTTTCTAATCTTGTCAAGTCTCCTGCTGATTTATAAAATAGGTGAGTAGCCAGCCAAATCATCAAAGTGTGCCCAGAAATTATACAGCATTCTAAAAATACAATGCTATTGTATTCACAACACAGAGTATTCATCACTGATATGGTTCCATAATTATAATTGTTAAACATGAGTCCTCTATACCAAATCTGATACTTTATTAGAGTGATTGATCACTGCAAAATTTGTCTACAGAGGAAAAATCCTATTTTTCTCCAGTGAATTGCATCAACCTATTTTCCTTTTAGTGCTAAAACTAGCTTCAAGTACTCTGTTTCAAAGCTGACTTCTTAGCATAACTAAGTTTTCATTTAAGTTGAAAATTTAAAGCCTAAGTCTTTTAAAACGTTTTCATACCTAAATCTAGGAAGTACTATAGGCTATAAACTTATGGGTCTTGTCTTCTGCTTTTTTTGGATCTGCTTCCCTGCTATGCTGCTTGGATCCCTTTTGGCTTCTGTGTGTTTGTTTCCATTTGTATGTAAGTTTTTCTGATGCCATACAGTTAATATCTGGGAAGGGACTTCACATACCTGAATTCCCTTCATGAGAAAAACATTTCAGTTCTGCCTTTCTTGCAATCTATTCCTGGAACTTTGAGGGGAATGATAAAGGTATAGTGCTTTCTATAATGAGTAATATTTCAAGTAAAAGCATTTACTTATGGGTCATAATTGTTTTTAAGTAGAATTTATAAGGGGAAATGCAGTGCAATTTACAGTAGTTTAAACCAACCATGAGAATGCTTCATGCTTATAAACTGCATTTCACTTTAAGCTGTTACAAATACCCAAGAGACCATGAATTTGCATACATTCATTTTAAACCCTGTATTTTCTTTCCTTTTATTTTTTTTTTTGTGTGTGTGTGTGCATGGTGACTTTTTCCTTGCTGAATTGCTGCCTCATGTCTCTGGCCTCATTTTTATTGCTGTAGCATACCTGCCACAAAATAATTGCAAGTATGGGCAGGGTCTAATTTTATTCCTCCTCCTTCTTACCCATTGGAGAACATGTAATACTGCTGAAGAGACATAAACAGAAATTTTGGTTCTGTTTAAAGCATGAGCATGAGTGAACTCAATAGAAGCCCTTTTTGTGTGACCTCCCCACTAATGCAGCCCTTTGGATTAGAGAGGATTTCTTCTCCTTGGCAATAAAGTAACCTACTCACAGAACTGTTGGAACTGCTATTTCTACTTCCGGAGAGAAGCCAGAATAATGACAGAAAGTGTAAATTGTTACTTTTAGGTGGTTTACTTTGTATTGGGTGAGAAAAATAACTTTACAGGTTTCATGCAGCCTAGCAGCCTTCATATTCAAAACAAATAATGACTTTATCCAGTGTATTTTAACCCAGACAAAGCAAATTGGTTTGTCCAGCTGACACTTTTAAGGATAATTCACATCAACTGACTCTAATCATTAAAAGGAGATGGGGCAATGAAATTGATTTAGTTTTAGTCTGTGCAAAAGGTTCTAAAGGTTTGGTAGTCACTCCAGTCAAGTTGGCACATTGGATGTCTATCAAAAGAAGAGGTGTGAGCCATTGAGAAATGAGTCTCATCTTTGAAACAAATCTGTTCCATTTTTTTGCCTTGAGTGCAAAAAGCATCTTAAAAGATTTAACTTCTGTTTCTTTGTCACTTTTATAGCTCCAAAATGCTAGACAAGTGTTCTTGAACTTCAGTAAAACTCTGAGAATGTTATTGAATTTCGAGTGGTGGAGAGAAGATTCTGGTGAGAAATTCTTCTGCTCCCATCAGCTTCCAAACTTTTTGGTCCTCATTTAAACCTTCTCCAGTATTTGATCTGACAGATGGACTGGAAGCCTCTTGGCATCTGCTGTTAACCTTTTTTTATTTTCTGCCACTGTAAAAATTTTCTGTGAAAACTATCTTGGCTGCTTTCCCTTGTGCTGTTGGAGAGAGCAGGTTATTGTGAGACCTTGCCTTTAGTTAGGACCTAGATCTAGATCTGGACTTCAAAACCATGTGGGATAGAGGGAGGGGAAAATTTCAAAGCTGAGCTTTCCAGAGATTTTGATTGCTGAGAATATTGCTAGCCAAATCTTTTTTGTTGTTGTTTATACAGGCTTGTCTTACCAAAAATGTATATAATTCTGTAGTAAAATCTTAGAATAGTGCAGTCTCACAGATATTTCAATTTTTACATCTTTTAGTTACAGTTCAGTGAAAAATGATTCTGCCTGTCACAGGTAACTATTTTCCCTGTGATGTTTGAACTTCCATTATGACACTCATTACATCATGTAATATAGAGAGTTCTTGGTAATTACATTTTGATAAATACACATTTCATGTTCATGACATTATACAAAATAACTTGCCTTTAACTCTTCCATTTCTGCCTTGTTTTTATTTCACTGCAGTAGGATTTTATTATTCCTGAGCAGCTTTCTTTTTACGGAATGTATGTAAAAAACAATGCAGTTTTGTAATTTATATGTTCATATTTGTCATATACACAGATCATTCTTTGTGGTTTCATTAAAATAGTCAGGCAAAGCATGAATTGGTGCAATTGTACCAAATAATAGTTTTAGTTTATATCCAATTATAATTTTTTATAGACTTGTAACGGGGGGATTGATTAGACTTGCTAATCTCAGAGGTATTTTCCAACCTAAATGATTCTATGATCAGAACCTCCTTTTTGCATATCAATTCTATTCCAGCAAACCAGTGTGAGTGGAGTTTGTGTGTTCTAAGCAGGAGAGATTCCCACTGAGTGAGACAGGTGTGATGTGGAATCAGCTGAAACTTAACCTGGTGTTTGCCCATCTCTGGAGAGGGCTGGGCAGGAAAGTGTGTGCTCTGTATTTAATCTTTGGAGCATGAAAAGGAGTTCATTCCTCAGCTGAGCACAAGGATAGATAAACCCCTGTATGAGCAGAATCCCTTAAATCCTTATAAAAGGAGAGGTGAAATAATGCAAGTTGCCTCTCGTATTCACTGTTTTTTCCCAGCATTTTCTGCTCATCCAGATCTATTGAACTGTTCTATAACTGGAAATGATTCACATAATGTTTCTCCCCCATTTATTTGGCAGGAAAATATTGTTGTGGCTTCTCAGCTTCTAGGTTTTTAAGGTTGTCCCTTTGCTTTTGCTGATTGCTTTCCACTCTCAGATCATTCACAAATGAGGCCTGATTCCTCTGTGCTGACAATGTATGAGAAATTCTTGTGTTCAATACCCCGTGTTTGGTTTTGAAATCGTTGTTCCCAGAGAACCAACTATTTCCCTCAGCTCTGTCCATTCACAGTAGACCACATTGTATCATATTTATTTAAAAGACCATGGGAATATTG
Source organism: Geospiza fortis (assembly GCF_000277835.1). Classification (NCBI taxonomy): domain Eukaryota; kingdom Metazoa; phylum Chordata; class Aves; order Passeriformes; family Thraupidae; genus Geospiza; species Geospiza fortis. The sequence goes on from NW_005054410.1 coordinate 134,253, forward strand.
TTATCCAAACTAGCAAAATTGGAATACGTTCAATCCAAAGAGATTTTACTCTCTGCATTCAAGGCATCAAAATTTTTCTTCCATCAAAACACAACAATTGTAATGAATGATATCATAATACTGAGAACTGCTTAAGAGCTTCCACTTTAAAACTGTAATGGGCCATGCAGACAGAAGAGAAAAAAAGGCTAAAAGCATAAATTGAAGATAATCAATGTGAATAGACCTTACCCATTGTGCAGTTTGAATAGGATAAGCACATATTATCTGGCATAATTGGTTCATGTGATTTTCTAATTGAAGAGAAGAAGTAATTAGAGCCTAATTGAAGCAAAGTAACACAATGTCTGTCAGCATTTCTCCTTCTACCACACATTATATTATTACCTGTCATCTTTTACTTTAGTGGGAGTGAAAAAATGAGGAAAAAACATCAATATGAAGCCTTTGGAGTTTACCTAGCCAAAGCAAAAGTACAGATAAAAGACACTAAATAAAAGCAAATACGGCTGACATTAACTGGGTGCTTCTACACTAGGAGCGTTCAGTTTGCCTAATTAAGAAATGAATTGCATTTGGTAAAATGATATTAAAAATCCAGTCTTATTAAATATTAGAAAAAGACTATTTAGAACTTGTTTCATTTAATTCAGGGATCTGTACTTTCTATTTTACATTTCTAACTGAAGAACTTTGCAGTGACAAATAAAATGGCTGCTATTTTTGGCAAAATGGTGGAAAACATTGTTTCAGCTCTTTCTGATGTGTTTTTTTTTTTTATGAACTACATTATTTCAAAACTGTCTAGCATGAGAACACCAATTGCTTTCAGTGCCCAAAACAGAATGTACTCAGAAGTTGTTGCAGAGATTCTTTGAATAAAAAGAGAGGAATTTGCAGGTTTTAGCTGTCTTGGGAACAAAATATGTTTTAAATATTTTTGATTCCCAGAAGAGAGAAAAGAGCTGGAACGATGAATTAGTTTTTTATCACTCTACACCCACAAATTCAGGTGTAACTTGAAAACAAGTTTCTTAGGACAATATGCGATAATCCCTATTAAGGAATTGTGATATTTTAATGGAATTAGAGGTTACATAAAGTAAAGAAGGAATAATATTTTTGGTAGAGAAGTTGTAATTAATGTCCACCTCCTTGTTGCTGTCATGTATTTAGTGTTGAGTCACTGCCAGTTGAGTGAAAATTAGAGATCAATCACCTTCATATTGCAAGGCTTCTTAGGTCTCTTGCTGGCCACCCTGACATGAGTTATTAACCTATCATGTTGGTAACAGGTCTGAGAAGTTCTTGGTGGAAGCAGTGAGAACAACACTGTGAGACAAACCAGCTAAGCATGATTAGAACAAAGAAGCCAGCTCACAGTCAGCTAGTTCAGGAAGGCTCACTTGGGCATCTTTATAGAGTCTGGAACAACTACAGACCAGAAAGGCAGAGAGGGATTGTTAAAAGGATTTTAAAGCTTTTGTCTTTGAGGACCTTAGATTGATTAAACTGACTTGAAGCGAGTTTTGCTTTTTGTCCTGGTGCTGTTTGAGTTTCAAATAATACATTTCTCAGTAGAAACATGTTACTTATGAATGCCATGCTAATCCTGCCTTGGTGCTGGGTAGGTTTGTACTGCCCATCAGAAAGTTCAGTTTTATTGAGGACAATGAGAGGTAGTGGAGGAAAGTCTGAGTAGCAAAGCTGGGTAAAGGTATGCAGCATTATGCTTAATTTGAGAATATATAGAATGGGATGGTTTTGCTTGGGGCTAGGCAGGGAAATAAAACAATGGTTTGTTAAAAAGAAAGGAAATGAATGTTCTCAATTATTTTTGTTGTTGTTCCTTAAAAACACTGGGAAATGCCTCTGTTTCTTGATGAAATTGGAGGCAATTACTTGCTCTGCTTATGTCCTTAAAGAAATAATTTTGATGGAAAGGCTTTGTGTGGAATACCTTTTATATTTGTTCTCTGTGGTCACAGCTTGCTGGGCAGCTGCCTAATATGTCCTGGAAAGGTTAGAAAGAGATGGCCCATAGGCATTGTCCTCAGTTTGATCCTTTCTATAGGGAATTCTGACATTAAAGCAAAGATATTGTGGGCAAGGAAGGAGAATAATAGTCTGGTAATGAGTAAAGGCCAGAGCTGCATACATTGATTATACCTGAAGTTTTTCCTGCCAAATTTCTAAGGCAAAGCAGGATGTGTTCATTTGGGAAAGCTGACATAACATTCTTTCCTCATGTTTGAATTTGGTTCACTTCCCATGAGAGCAAAGATTTAAGTTAGGCTCTCTAAATTCTTGGAGAAACTTTGAGTTTAAATTTGGAACTAAAACTTCCAGAGGTTTGTGGCCCATAATGTTCCTTTCACCACATAGCATCCAGAGTCTTCCATCATTGCCATCAGGGCTACCTTTTAGCTTTTCACATGTATTCACTTTCCCACTTTCTGATGTGACGTTGTGGGTAGGATCTGTTACCCTCCCATCTGCTGCTGGCCATCACTGGGGCCAGGCTCTTTTCTGAATGCCATTTACTATTCTGAAATGCATGATTAAGACTGAGGCTGTAAAAGTGCTTTGCTACATTATGTTGCTTTTTTTATGGAGGTGAGAAAGAATTACATTTTTAAAATAAACCACTTCGTATGAGAGTAGATATTAAAATAGTAATGCCTCCAGATGCTGGCACTGTCAGAGATGCATCCATTCAATTTATCAGTCCTTTAACATGAGGGCTTTTTTCTCCTGTGTTGAGTAAATGTGGTGCATTTTGTCTACATGGAATAAAAATTGGATGTAATGACATGATTTGCACAAGCTGATGAACACAAAGGAATTAAATCTGTCACCTGGCTGGGTGGAAATTCCCAGTGTGAGAAGCTCAAGCCCTGAGCCAAGCCCCTGATTCTTGCATCACCTCCTGTTTGCTCTGATGGAAGGCATATGTTAGCAGGTGAGTATGGGACATGGGCTTCCCAGCCTGGCCAGCAAACACATCTTGCCAGCTGATATCAATTAGCCCCTGCTGCCTGCCTGCCCCCTCCCCACTCTGTGTAGGGCACAGAACCTCCCTAGGGATGAGGTGTTGCAGCCATCTCTCTGACAAGCACCATTGGGGAGGTAAGGATGAGCTCTGCAGGCTCACTGCTCACCCTCAGCCTGCATTCAGCCTGTTCTACTGTGTCTTCCCTTGTGTTGATTAAATTAGTTTGATTAAGCCTGGCACATATGACTGTACTCTGCAGTCATACATCCTGGCTGATTGCAATGCCAATATGTGTGTAGCTAAATTCCCTTTTGCTTTACTTAAGCAGTGTGAAACTTTGACTGAGTTCTATCTTTAATAGCTCTGCAATTTATGTTCATTGACAACGGATTCAAAACAGAATGAAATTCAGATTACAGTGAGCAGCCTCTCTCAATCTCTGTGCTTAATTAAATGGTCCTTCTCAGGAACACTAAATATGAAAAACTTGTTAGCACAGGAGACAAGGCTACCGATGTATTTTGTAGGCTGTGCACACTGCGAGCGAGGTTCTGATCTTTGTGTACAGTCTCTTTTTGTTTGACAATGCATGTCAATAAGCTTTTGCCACCAATGCCTTCGGTTCTCCTTGAGGTATGCTGTGCTGATGTTGGAATGCGTGCTTACTTTAAATGCATCTCTGCACTGGTGGCCTCAAGCGTGAGTGGAAAAGTGTAGAGATCAAACTGGTGTCATCTGAACATTTTTCATTTAATTCTTGCAAAGCCTGAAACTCCATTGTTGAAGACATTAATGTGGAAAGAGTAATCTCCAGCAAAGTCAAAGGCCAAACTGTTTTTATTTTTCAATACAATGAACCTCACTCATTTGGAAATTGATGGAAAAATTAAATTAGGCATTTGCATGTACTGTAGATTGATGGAGGTCATGTTTCCAGCTTGCTCTACAATTACTTACATTGCAGACATCCTCACAAAGCAGATAAATACTGTAGGTAATGCTGCTTAGGGCAGATGTGACAAGGGGAGTTGTTTGAATCTATCCATAATATTTAAGATGTATTTTTTTATTTTTAAAAATGCCAAGAACCAAACCTGGACCCTAGGAGCAACCTTTTGACCCCCCCTAGATTGTCTTTCATGCAGTTGTTTCTTATGCCTAGGAAAGGCTTGGAGGTATTTTGTGCTTACTCAATTACAAGATGTATAGTTTGACCCTGTTCTTTTTGTTAATAATTAAAAGGGGAGAGAGTGACAGAACTTAATAACAATGATTGGATTATAAAGATCTTCTTTATGAGTCTTTCCCATCTCTCTCTCTTTCCCAGTGCAAAAATTAAGAGGAAGCAAATAAAATTACCAGGAAACAAACTGGATGAAAAGACAAATGAAGTGTGCATCTCTGAAGTTGTGTGTGTAGGAGAAAACATGCAGGCATATATCTATATATATAATCTCCTGACTTTCTGTGATTGAGTAGTCACCTTGTAAGGCTCGAGAAGTAGGAATTCTGATAAAA
>NW_005054410.1:138804-153522 GCF_000277835.1 Geospiza fortis
GTTCTTTGAGACTTGGGTTAGAGCTTTAGGAGTACAATTTCAGCCTTGCCTCTAATATGCCACCATAAGTTATACTGAGGTGCAGTCATGTATTTAACCATCTGTATGTGATAGACTTGTGCTAGCATGTGCAAAAAAATGAAAGCCAATATTTGAAAATCAAGCTCTATGTTATTCTGCAGTAAGATTCCATTTCTGTTTTATATTGGGGTACAGTAGTAAGTTAAAATACATGCCAACAATTACTTGAAAAAAAAAATCTCAGTTTTGCTTAAGAACTTCATTGTTGAAGAACTATAAAATAGTGAAGTGAGGGAGAAAGAGGAAAGAGTCTCAGTGAGGAGACTACTCAATGCAAAATAGAATTCAAAGTAAATGTGTTTACCTGTATAGATGTGTTAAATGTGTTAAAAACAACCAGGGGGAAAATGTTTTGGAGTGATAAACCAAGGCTGAAAACATGTGCTACAGCATTTTTTTCAGCAGTACTGTCTAGAGAAGGAAAAGGGAAAAAAGCCTTGAAAACATCAGTGTGCTATATGGCTGCAGAGCCTAAGGCAAATGGATAGAGGCAGGCATTGCATGAATAGGGGAAGAGAAAGATTCAAAGAGGGTTGTATGTAAGACTTGGGTTGGAACTAATCTAAAATCTTACTGTGCAGGAAAAACTATTAGAAGAGATGCTTAAAATGGTGAAAAAAACCCCTCACAGATGCTGACCATTAGCAATATTATTAACAAATGTTTTCTCAAATAAGGTTATTTCTAGTATTGTATACCATTGTTTAATTCTGGTTTCCTGACACTGGGACTTCTCTTTTGGCCTTGAAGACTTTTCTTATCCAAATCTGTTACTCGTTTATGTACAGACTGCAATCACAATTTGCATCTTAACCCCTTGTTCAGGTGCAGATTCAGCTGTACATTAGTGATCGTTTAGTATCTTCCAAATTTTCCCTATTCTTGGGGCTCTTCTCCTTTCTAATTTATTAATAGCACTTCTGGACTGTGTATATTAAAACTAAAGCCTGTATTCCAGTACTAATTACCTTAATGCCAAACTAAGAGAAATAAAACGTTTTGATTCCATTTTGCTGTTTGCTGCTTTCAAACATTTTAGGACCAGATTCTTGGCAGCAGCATTGTTTAGGATCCATACTTGGCTGAATATGACAATGACACTGAAGGTCTAGTCACAACTTGTGCCCCACAGTCTGCACATCTACACACTGTTCCCAGATAAATTGGATAAATTGCTGTAATAGTGACATAAGTGTGCTTGCTGGGAAGCAGATTAGTCAGATTCTCTGCAGCTCCAGGAGTAGTAAGGTAGAGATTTTTGGGGGGTAAAGATTTCAGCTCTAAATAGTATGAAGTGAGGTGATGGAGACCTTAAGCTTTAAAAGCTGAAAGTTTTCTGTGCATGAAGCCAAGGTGATGATACATTGCCTGTGTGCCAGTGACTGCCTAATTAGCATGCATAGTTACTGTAAATTACTCCCCTTCTGCTCCATTTCAGGCCAATTTGGTGGCCTAGTTCGTCTCAAAACACCACCAGGGAACTTTCAAACAACACCCCATCAGCAAACACCCCTGAGCTGCCATTTCTGCTAGAAGTGAAGGAAGCAAAGGTTGTTTAAGGAATAAATAACACAACATTGTAGGTAATGTTATGCAAATTGATTTTAGCTCCGTGCACTCCCAAGGATTTCCTGGTTTGTCTTCCAAGACTGAAGCAGATGCTTCTTGTGAATGCATTTCCCTTCCTTGTTTTTTTTTGAGGGGGAGCCTTTGCTTTAAAATGCAAAATTAGGATGATAAACTGTGTCCCAAACTTCATATGAATGAGAGGCTTTAATAAGATTCTTATTGGTTCTTATGGAATGTCTCATATTATCTTACTGTTGTTACTGCCACTTATCTCCTGTACCCCCTGCATTAAGTCCTTAAAGAGAGAGGCCAAAGACTTTCCCAAAAGATCAGGTGTTTTCTGCAGTGCTGGACTGCAAAAATAAATTGCAGAAGACTGCAGGTTCATGGATTTGTGGGATCAAAGGCATTTGGATTGCTTTGTGGCAACTTCATCTCGTTTCCACCCTGTGTGTGACAGTGTTCCAGCTCCACAGAGGGCTGAGTGTTCAGCCGGTCTGTGTAAAACACCAAGTAGCCTGCATTAAAAGCAGCTGGAGAACTGAATAACTTGATACTTAGCTCCTGCCTTTTGTGAGATTTGACTCTAATAGCAACTCAAATAAAGAATGCAAGTCTATTGCCTTTGTTGTCTCTAGATATGAAGTCTTGTTGCAGAATTACCTTACACCCTTCTTGTCCTGAGTTATGCTGGAAGGGATAATCTTTCAAAGAAAATAGAGCAGGAAATGGCCAGACTCTTTTTCCAAGGTCTTTATTCCTGATACGAGGTTGCATTAACAGCACTTAGGGACTGCTTTTCAAAGTGTGCCAATTTTCATGAATAAATAGAAAACTGGACAGAACTGTCTATGAAATTACTTTCCGTTTGTGTTATTTTATTATATAATCTAAGCTACATGATTAAAGGCAGTGTATGTTATTTGCTGTTTCATATTTGGAAGTGGCTCAGAAAAAATACAGCACAACTTGAAAATACAGTTTTATGGACTTGTTATTTTCAGAAAGTGACAAAACTTGCATCTCAGGAATTCAGCCTCTGTATTAATGGACGCCTTTTTAGAAACAGGGAGATCTTTGTATGATGTTTCAGAAGCTCTAAAAAGGCCAGGGGGATTGATAAGGCATAGAGGGTGTGCTCATAAGTATATAACTAGGCAGTTACAAAATGAACAAAGTCAAAGAGAACATATTTGTAATCATAAACTCTAAAAAGCCAAGGAAAAATTTGGTTTAGATGTATATGAATGAAGAATCGAAGTTGCTGCTTCTGGATTTATAGCATTTTGTTTAATTGCTCCCAACATGCTGAAAAGCTAGAATAAAACAAGAGTACTGTTGCTAGCATTCTTGGGCCTTTTCCAGACACAAGCCTAGGCAGAACTGATCTTTAGTTTCCTTTAGAGAAATATAACCCTGGAGTCAATTACTCAAAATTTAAACTAATGCAGAATAGAACGAAATATGTCGCCAAATGACACTTAAAAATAGCCTAAATTTGGTAAAACCATGCTGTCTTTCATCTCCTGCATTATTAGCATTACAGTCATAGGGTTTTCTCATATGTTATATGCCATTGGAAATTTAGAGCTGGATCTGGCTTTATTTTTATTTAACTTACCCATATCTACAGGTGGCTTTGAATTTGGCCATTCTGTGTTGTTTTTACTTCAGTAGCTGTTTTTATTTTCTTTTTTTTTAATGGACTGTAAAATAAAAGTCCCAGTTTCCCACTTAGCACTTTTAAGTCTCAAATTCCCTTTCTGTGTTACTGACTAGAGTTTTTCAAATCATTCTCCTCTCTGTCTTGATCACTTTGTTGCCTTGAAATACAGAAGAGCCAGTGATCTTTTTTCCCTTTGACTCGTATGTGGAGGCTCTGGGGACAACAGAGGAAATTATACTGGCAGCTTAATACAGATCCATCAGTAAGACTTGGTATTGATAGCATGCATGGAATGAGTCTATTAAAAAGTCAAAGAATAGCATTTATGAAAATACAGCACTTACAGCAATATTTTGCCTTAGCATCAACCAAGAAATATATTCATGTAGAGCGACATAACATTCAGTGGAGTGGAAAATAGTTTATGTAAAATTGTCCTGACTATGAAATTGTATCAATACGCAGGAAAAAAGGAGATATTTTTAAAGGTAAGAAGCAAAGCTATTCTGTTGCTTCATGTAAAGGCTTTTAGATGTGATAAAATTACTTTAGACAGCTAAGCAAAAAAGCTAATTCACAGGAATTACCAAAGAAAACAAGTCATAGGCACTGTGAAGAGAGGTTGCATTAAGGTCAGGACCTCATAAATGATCATGACAGAAAATCGTATGCTCTTTTTGTCTGACCTGCATGAAATATCCATGTCTGCCCTAACTCATAAATGATATTAGGTCTGCAGCCTGACTCATTCATAAACCAGTCTCTGATAATCCTCTGATGGATGATGATGATTCCCAGTGATGAGAAGATATTTACAGTCTGGTGTTTTGGGTGCTCCTCATGCGGATAATCTCTTCCCACGGAAACAGGGGAGTGCAACACGACAAAACTCTTCAGTGAATGGGTTTGATTCCTGCCCAAATCTTTCAGCCCCTAGGGTTGTGTGGGAGGCCAGAGAGGTCTTTCAAGCCTGAGTTCTCACTGATCTTCCCAGTGCCATTGGAGCTGTGGCTCTGAGATTCTCGTCAGCTGCTGCCATTGGTCTTCAAGAGCATAAAAAAGAAGATACAGAGTGGTTAATGCAGCCTCAGGCTTAGGCTGTGTGGTTGTCAGCTCTGTTCACTTGCTTTTTCCCTTTTGACTGGGCCTGGAGCCAGATCCCCAGACTTTCATCTCTAAAGAGATGGTGCTGGAAGGGCATGGATGCAAGTGTAAAGGATTACGCACTCAATTACTTGTAGCCAGATGGTTTCTGTGAAACACAAAATCCCTTCCAAAAGGAGGGAGGGAAAGGTGGGTGTGGTTTTTTAATATCTTTTAATATCAAAGACCATTGCTCTATATCTGTAATTATTAATACAGTGGTCTCCAAAGAGATTTTTACCTTAAAAAAAACCCCAAACTAACAAAACCTAAAATCATACCTCTACTTTTCTAGCTGTTAAAATTCTGTGGTCTGCTACAACAGTCAGGAAGTTCTGAGTTCCAGCATTATGCAGTTTGCCTGCCCTGTTTTTTACTGGCCTTTAACATTGTACAGCTTACAGTGGATAATTTTACTTGGAAATGCTGGTTAGCTTAGTGTGGAGCCAGCTTTCCAAAGCTTAGGACAGGACCCAGTGATTTTATACCAAAGACATCGTTAATCTCTTTCTGGGTTTAAAAACAAACCTAAAAAGCTCTTTGAACTTGAAACCCACAGAAACTGCTTTTCCCTGTTCTTTCAGCCATATAGACTGGAAGGTTTTCTTCTGATGACTTGTCTATATTCTAAATCTTTCTTTGTTGTATGAACTTTTACATGCTTTCTGTTATTACATAACTTTGTAGGGTATTTGACCTATGACTTCTTTGAGTTGCACGAGCTCAGAGTCCAAATATTCCTCAGTAGAGTTAATTTTGCAATGTTCTGATTATCTCAGAAGGCTATATAAAGCTCCAGAAATATGTCTTGTGTTGGCATTTTCTCTGATTGGCCAATAAGTGGGAAATCAGAGGTACTCAGTCTGAGTTTAGGTAAATTATCTGTGTGTCTTGGAAATCTTCAGTGGCTGCCTTTCATTTCAGTGGTTTTTCCTAAACTTTGCAGTTTCTTATGCTGGCTAAAAGAAGAGAGTTACCTGTACAGACACAGATGTCTGGGCTAAATGTGCAAAAGTCTTGAGGGATCAGCAATGAGTCTTACTACAATGGTGGATATGCTGCACAGAGATGAAAAATAACTTCGTTTTTGGTGGAGAAATAGATTGCTCAGAAAAACTCTTAGGTTTTTTTTATTCTGAGTTCTGCAATCTTAATATACAGCAATGTTACCCTCCATGAGTTGATCTCTGGATGCATTTAATAGCAGGACTTAGACTTGGCTATCATATTATACTGAAGTGATTTTCTGTTCTGGTAGTGGCCAAGTCTTTGAACACCTGGACATAATCTCTGTTTGAAACTGTGCACTGCAGCCACCAGGATTGAATGATTCAGCAGTCAGCTCGTTGTTTCAATTGGAGACAATTTCCTCACTTAGAGCTTTATCACACTGCTTTAAATACTGCACGCCAGGTATTTTGATCCAAGAAATCTTTTGTAAAAACATAGTAATTCTTTACTGGCAGCTTAAGCAAAGGGATGGGAAAGTGGACTCATTGTCTGTGCTCACATGGCACCAACTTTCATGTCATAAGAAGTACTATTGTAACTTAAAATCTGCCTCTGGTGAATGCACATTCTTTGCATGCTGCTCCTGGATATGGCTGTATAGTGCAAAATAATTTTTTTTTTAGGCATTGAATAGGTTTGTGTGTGTGTGTGTATATATATATAATTTCCTCCATTGCACATACTTTGTGGATCTGACATTATTATATTAATGCAAACATTGTTGTACCTAATGGTGCAAAGAAAATGCAGAATTCTCTTCCCACTTATCCTCATCAATATGGTCAAACTGAGAGCAAGGGCTGGGTTATATGCAAACAACCTAGATTGTCTTTCCCTTCAAAGGTCTCAAGCCAAAGGCAGTTTTAGTGAAGTAGATGTGCAAGTCAGTAGAGAAAGGGATTTCTTTTGCCTTTGGTGGGTTTTTTTTTGTTTCTTTTTAGAGGTTTTTCATAGGTTAAGGGGGAAACCAAATTGCTTGGTTTGTTAGAGGGAGATGAGAAGGAGCAGGTGAAAATATAGAGATGGCAGTTGCTTTGTTTTTCTTGGACAGTAAGACTAAGAGGCCTTCTTACACCCTCAAAAATGATGTGATGGGAGTGGGTTGAAGTATTTAGAGTGAACTTGATACAGCCATCCTTGGGAGCAGGACAAACGATGTGGCAGGAATCAAGGTGTCTCCACAAATTGATTACATAAAATTTTCTGTAGAAGAGGAGGTGGGGAATGGAATCAGATCAATAACATTGTTAAGATCTGACTTTTCAGAGCTGCTCCGCATTCTGAGTTTGTACCAGTCTCACAGAAATCATGTCCTTTGTCTGGTAGCTGGGGCACCTCAGAACATTTTCCTGCTCTCTGTTATTTACAAACCCACAGACTAGTGATGATGACTGCAAGGAACCTATTTGGTGATGAGTAACCAAGGGTTTGAAATAGTATGGAGAATTATGAAACAACCAGGAGAAAAAGCTACAGAAAAATTGGTAATTACAGCATGTATAAAAAGTTGTCCCCAGAGAAAAGCTAAGACTGATTCACTCTTGCTTTAACCTTCTGTGCTGAGTGTAAAAAGCTTAAGGTACAAACAGATTGGGAATTAATTGGTGTAATTAACGTTTTGCAGCTGTAATGACTTCTAATCAATACTTTATGCAAATAGCTGTATTGATGTGCTGAAAAATGGGTGCTAGTTGTATTTGGATGGAAAAAAAATACAACCCACTTTAAAGTCCTAATGAAATTCAAACCTTACAGCTCAGGTAAGTCCTGACCACATCTTTTTCAAGGTAAAAGGAAGATCCTTTAGTGACCTACTTAATTGAAATGGCTCTGATAGAGCTGCTGACTAAACTTCATGAAGTGAGGTGGCTGGAGGATGAAGCACATCCTCCTGCTGACTGTTCCCTCTGTTAAAACACTTTGTTTTATCACGTTAACAAAGCAAAACAAAGAAACTGTCTTGATCCATCCTGATCTGAGCTTGCAGCAGTGAAACCTCTTCCCGTGGTGGGTGTATTCTGGGGGACTTGGTTCAGATGTCAAAGAAGTGAATGGGATATCAAGAAGCTTTTCAAGGCCAGGAGGAAACAGATACAAGCCTTTTTTTAGATGAGTGAATGGAATCTGACTTCTTTCTCCGTCTCTAGAAACCACCTTTGAATTGTTCCTCAATTTTTTTTCCTTTCTGAAGTTGTATTTAGAATGGGTAGTTTAGTGACCACAAAAGGTTAGATAGGAGCTGCCAGCGTTTCCACACTCCAGCCTTCAACTTTGTGGCAAACAATACCTTTAACACATCTTGTTTGCCAGTGGTTCCATTTCTTCACTCTTTTGAATATGAATTGGAGATTGAGAGGCATAAAAATGCAGTCACTGCTTAAGTCAAATGCTTCCTGAATCATCTATTTGCACGAATGATGGAATTAAAAAGAAAAATCTTTGAGCCTTTGTGTTCAGAAGTAGCAGGAGTGCCTTTGAAATGATGGTTTGTAAACCTTCAAACATAAGGAGGCCTGAAATGTCGTGGAATTAGTTCTTTGCCAGAAGAGATTGTCGTGCTTTTATGGATGAACTTCATGATCTTAAGGGTTTTTTCCACCCTGTATGATTCTAAGAAATACATGTCAGGTCTTCAGTTTGGGTGTTAATGGATATCTTCTCACAGGGGACAGGAGGGCATCAGTGACAGGCATTCCTCAATGCAGACTGAGAACTGTGACAAGTCAGCACTGAGTGATCTTGGAAAATACTATAATGGGAAGGCTGTATCACTGTCTTTTGTGATAAGGCTACACTTGACCAACAGAGAAGAAAACTGTGACAGAGTAAGTGAGCAAAAAATTTACATATACAGCGTTTGTCTTGTTTTTAGAGATGGAATAAAAATGTGTTTTGTTATGGTTTTTGTGTTCTCAAAGGAAAAGTCACACTATGTTTAGAAAGCTCAAAGGGCTGCTGGAGTTTTTCAATAATGTGATGTTGGTTTTGTAAAACTTGCAAGCCCTTTTGGCGAGTCATAAGGAAGCATTAAACTTTTCAAGAGAGCCTGATAAGCAAACTCCCTTAGTCCTCGAAGAGGAGGCAGTTCATGCCAGGTATTGGCCAAAAATAGCTGTTGGGATTTCACACAGTAAGCATGTGTCTCATCAGCATTCTGCACCACTGCCAAAGTTTGCTACAGCATGAAGGAGAAAGAAACAAAGAAACATAAGGAGAAGGGGGGGAAAGGAAGCTAATGAGAAGAAAAATTGCTTTTTAGCTGTTCATTGCAACTATTTTGGTTTCCAAGTGAACCTGAACAGCATCTTAGGTGATAATGTGGGGAAGCTAGCATTTTTGGCACCTGAACAGGACACATTTGCAGTTTGGGCACTCTGGAAAGAACTAGTTTAAGTATTTGCTGAACAGTGACAGAATGGAGTTTCTGTACTTTCCAAATGTCTTGCTGAATTGGGACCTTAGTCTGACTCCAGTGGTGAAAGTGCCCCCCAATATTGTGGGTTTTCACCTCGGACTGGCCCACGCTCCCGTATCAATGAAGGGTTCATACTTCATATATGCATAAAAATCTGTTCTAGGAGTATAAAACACCTTGAAGTGGCTGTAAGTGCCACATGGTACAAGACCTTCTTCTTAAATGACAGTCAAACAAAAGGTAATTCCGTTTGCGTAATTTAGTAGGATTCTTTTAGCACTGGACATTATAAAGTGTGGTTGCTTGAGAGAGATGTTCAAAGGAAATTTGATCAGACTCCTGCTTGGGTTGGCCTTCATGTGATAATTGCTTTCACTGAGTCATTTAGAACAGCAGGCAGCTCCTCTTCCTCTGAGGAGCCCCCCTCTCCTTTGCAGCTGACAAGGCTCTCCCTGATTTACTGGGGCTGACAGAAATTCTGCTGAAGTCAAGGTGTTAAACTCCAATCCTCAGAAAGATGCCAAGGTATGTGTGTGTGTCACATCTTTTGAAGATGCAAAGCTGGGAGGTTCAGAAAGTCACTTAGCAGGACATGGGGGGCAGCCACACTGCCACCCCCTTTTCCAAAGGAAGCAATCCCTGTGAGGTTTGTTTTTTTTTTTTTTTTGTGTAGCTACAGCTTTATCTACACACCTGTTCTCTCACACTTCATGTTCTACCAATAAATTTTGAATTAAGAGGTTAGAGGTTAAGTTAGATATTTGATGAAAACAAGCATTGCTGGTGCCCTGCCATAGCCCAAGACCAGTCTGCCATGCAGTCATCATCCCATAATGAAGAGTCTTTATGACCTCTAGGAGAAACTTGTTTGGTGCATGAATAAATGAGCAGGATACAAATGTTTGGGAGCATTATTTGACCTCCAGTTTCCAGAACTGCTTGTCTGCAGACAGTGGAAATGTTGTGCTGCTTATTGCAGGAAGAATAAATTAATTTTTCTGGCTTGTAAAGGTCCGTCACAGCTACAGCTATGATGTTTGCTGTCACACTGTGTCCTTGAGTGATGGTAATACAAGTTCTAAAGTTTTGTCTGCACTTACGGTTTAAGAAGGATCTGACTGAAAGCAAGATTTACAGGTTCTAAAGCATGTATGCAAAAATTCAGTTGCTCAAGGGGCTCTTCTGCTTTGTCCTCAGCACAGCATAAATTGTCAGAAAGATGGCATCCAACTGAAGGCTCTAATGTTTCAGCTTTGTTGAAAGGGAAAGTATAAAAAAGCTAAAAAACCTTTTTTGGGGATGCCTTTGATATGGCTAAGGAAGTGAAGACTGCTCTGTATCTACCTGAATTCTACTTCTGAAAAAGATGAAATATATCTACCTTTTGTACCTGTAACAGACACAAAACTAGAATCTAGGGAGTCTCTATAGGCTTCAGGAATATTCTTCAGTCCATTTACCAGCTTAGCCTCTTATTCGTTTTCAGACTTGCTTTGTATTTGGCTCAAAAAAAAAAAAAGGTGGCTTAAAATCAAAATACTTTAAATACTGCCCCTCAGTAACTTGCTGTGTATGTGTTGTGTGAAACTTCCCTTCCACAGGATTATGGCCACATGAAGGCAGGCTGGAGTTTCTGCTGGGTTGTGTCATGAAATATCTTTACTTTCTGTAACTCTTTTGACCACTGACAAGTGACTTTTTTTTCTGGCATGCCTTCTGCTTTATTTTTAATGTGGAAGCATGTAGGTAATATTCTGAAGGCAGGGCTGGAAGTGGGGCTTCTAAGCCATTTTGGTACTTTTGATGTCTCTAAAACAATGTTATTTGGCTCCTATTTATTCCTGCAACGCTTATCTGTGCTTTCATCAGAGTAATAATAGGCATATAGAAATAATAGGCATATTAATGGCATCAACACTTTTCTAAATCAATGAATCACCTTGAATTCTCTTGGGAGGAGGCAAAAAGGAGGGGAAGAACAACAAACTCAAAAATAGACCTTTGAAAAGAATTAGCTTGAGACCATAAGGTGAGAGAAACCTGACAAACTGCCCAAACATGAACTATTTTGTAGCCTCTAGAGGGGTGTCAGGCTGGGACATGGTGCTTATGGGGCAGAACCTGGGATTGTGAGTGGACATTTAACAGACAGAATAGAGGGTTTCCTGTGTCCAGGCACGGGGCTCACAGAAGCAAATCAAGGCAGTTGGCAGAACAAGGTGTTTCAGAGAAATTGCACATGTTTGTGGTCTGTGAACATTTGTTTCACTGAGCTGCAAAGCTGAGTGAGGAACCACCAGGCATTGCAATGGAGACAAACATGCAGGAGAAGCAGCATTTGGGAGACATAAAAGCTGATCTCCCTTCTAGATTCCTCATAGCTTGTAACCAGGTAAATCCTTCCTTCTACTCGTTTGTTCTGTGGCCTTAAATTGCAATAGCAGTCATGAAACCTTCACAATTCGCTTTATGCTGTAGGTTCTTTTATTTGTATTTAGTTGGGCTCTGGGAAATAACTCTGATTAAATCACTTCTCTTCTACAATGAGCCTCTGTCTCCATTTATCTCTAAGAACTCGTCTTTGCACCTGTCTTCCAATAGTGAAGCTGGACTGAGTGCATTTTTCCTTTCCTCCATTCTGATGAGTGAGGGTGAGAACAGGCATTTAAATGGCTGAGCTGCTCCTTGGTGGGATTCCTGCTGCTGCACAGGATTCCCCTCCCACTCCTACACGTTTGTTGCCTATCCTGTCAGCCTGATGTTTAAAAAAATCTCAGACCTCGTCCTCCCTCCTCAGAGCAAGAGTAGCCACTGTATCTCTGAAGAGGTTTCACTGGCCTGAAGTAGAGATTTGAAGAAGGATTGGGTTGGTTTGCACCTTAGGTGGTATAAAATGAGTTCAGGGCAGTTATGGCAAAATTTAGGACTTTATAAATATTTGGTCATGTAATGAAGCTGTTACTCTGTTCCGTTAGCTAAAGGTGTGTGGACAGTTGTCTTCATGATGCTCAGTGTCCACTAGCAAAATGTGCTTTGAAATGTAGATGTTTATTCAAAGTTTCCAAGTGATTGTGCCCATTGCTTTGTTTTACAGTGGCAGTTAAATAGCTTGAAATAGCTTAAAAAACAATGACAACAGACAATATATCAATTTTATCTTTCTCCTTAAGTGTTTAATAAATTAGTGTGTGCTTTTCTTTTTATAACAAATATGTGAACAGATCAGAGATGGTAAAATACTAAGATCTGCTTCAGAGAAAAAGAACATTAATATGGTGGACTGGTTTAGAAATGGATCTCTTCTGACTGATAATGAAATTACACAATGCAAATCAAGTGAAAAAGAATTAGAGCTGATGCCTGGCAGGCTAGTTGTTTACAAGATTCTTCTGTGTGCTCTAATGTGTGGAGTATTTTTGCCAAGACTTACTAAATGATGAAATGATACTGCAATTAGAATTAAGACTGGCAGGGACATTTGTTAAAATTCTGCTATTTCTTCTCCAAAACATAATCAATTAAAAAAAGGCCTTTGAAAATAATGAGAACAAATGAGAAGTCAGGAAGTAGCCAAGTAATCACTTGGCTGGTTCTGTTTAGAGAAACCGGAAAATTCTTCCCTGTCACAATTAAAAATTAAATTACACAAATTACATCCTCTGTCCTGCAAGTTCATGGGGTGGATGTGTCTGAAAGAGAGAAATAGCTGTAAAACTGCCTACCTCTCTGCAGGAGAGAAGCCAATAAAGGTCAGGTTTAACCTTCCCTGTAACCAAAATCAACATGTTCTGAAAAAACTATTAAAAACCCATTTACTGCTCTAACTATTTGCTATCACCAAGTGAGATCCTCAGAGCTAGCTGATGATTCGAAAACTAATCACAGACCCAATTATATGCTTATAAATATTATTATCAAACTATTGATTTGCATAGCCCGAGCACACAAAACATCAACCTGGATTAATGTCTTCTTGTTCTGGGGATGGTATGAGTAGAATGAAAAAGGCAGACCCTAGTAAATATTACAGTCAGAAAAGGGTAAGTAGAGCAAAAGTCTGAAAGAAACCAGGTGGCTGAAGAGAACAGGGATGAGCTGTTAGATTTGGGTTGGTGTTTGCTTGGGTTCTTTTTCTGTGTGATTGAATACTGAGGCTGAGTTCCGCTGGCACATCATTCCCTTCTTCCAGGTCACACAGCTTCACTTAAGGATTAAGCAGCCTAGCTGTCAGTAATGAACTTTTGAGATGTCCTCACAAACTCTTCTGAGAAATAGTCCCTCAGTTTCCTGTAAAACCTACAAGCTTTAGTAATTAGTCCAGAATTTGAAGTCAAGTTCTGGAAAGAAAACAAACAATGAGCCTACCACCCCTCGCCCTGCAATTCTTATGCCTAGAGACCAAGAATTGGAGAAGATTGAACTAACTTCAGAAAACCAGACTTGAACCGAATTGTCTATTGTAAAAATTGGAGTCTAGAACATTTTAAAATGAGACTTCTAAAAAGCTCTTTAATTTCATTGCTACTAAACTTATATGCAAAATTTTTGAGGCTAGGACGACTGGCAACAAGATGGATTATTCCATTCACATAGTATAATAGCAATTAAATGTACAGTGAAAGCCTTTTCAAGATTCTGCCAAAATTACTGAAATTATATTGAGCCAAACTCATGACTAGTGCAGCTCCATCTGTGTCAGTGTTCCTGCTACATCTAAGCACAGAGAGATGATGAGTCATAAGGAAAAGTGTATTTTCAAGGAAAAAAGAGGGAAAATGGGTAATTGTAGCACAAATATGAAGCAAGTTTCTAAAATTGAGTTTGACAAAAGACAGTGCTCTTTGATATTTTCCCAGCTGGTTAAAATTTAACTAGTTTCAGGAGACAGCGTACGGAGTTTGGTCAGAACTAGTATAGGGGAGGGGAAGCTTTTCATAAAGAATTGCTAACAAATGGGATTCAACACTCAAGAGGCTCAGATGGCCTATTAATTCTGCTCCTGGCTTCCTTCCAAAACAACTGTGCTTCTCTTAATTCATGGCTAATTTCTATCAGAGATACCAAGAGACCATTTCTTTTTTCGACAGGAAGCATCCACGTTGCCTAAATGGATTGGTGTGAGGGGCTTTAGGCAGCAGGCATTGATTGGCTTCTCTCTGGGGCCCCAGGGCTCTGCTCTGACACAGGCAGCAAATGAAATACGACCTCCTGTAAACGGGCCTGAGCTGCTGGGCCTTTGTGGGATCCAGGAGCTAAGGACCTTTTCAATCCCTTTTAATTAATGAAGTGATTTGACTTGACTGAGATTACACTTGCAAGAATGAATTAAAAAGTAATAAAAAGAAATCTCTCAACAAATATGCAACAGGGAGCGAGGACCAAATTCAGAGCGTATCTGATCCCCACTGTATATCTCATTTCTGTGTGCACTTCAGATCAATAGTTTTTAAAGGGAGGCTCTTATTTTCCAAGCACTGACATCTGCATGCTTCATTTTTTTTCAAGTACTTCTGTACAGAAGATTAAAACGATGATGATCTTATATGCCTGGATGATTATTTTAGTCCTTTCTTATCTCTGTTGTGCTAAATCTCTTGATTCCTCAGGATTTTTGACATCTTATCCCAGCCACCTCTGTGCTGTACTTTTCTCCTGTAGTATGGCACGTTTTTAGCTGCACTTTACTCCATACCTGTGAGCAATGGTCACTATGTATATTTTGTAATGGGAATGCAGTCACCCAATGTCACTTCTGATGGGCACACAGTGAGAGTGAATCTGTGCCCAGCCCAATTTAAATGATTCCCCTCTCTATTATGTCTGAAATCATGTT
>NW_005054410.1:153535-158954 GCF_000277835.1 Geospiza fortis
CCCCCCCCATCCTTTCATTGTACTATAAAGTGACATGCTGTAGAAATTATCCCAAATTTTCTTGGAGAACTCACATTCTGACTCTGATGGGTATGTTGTGATTTTGGAGATCTAACTCACTGCCAATTGCTTTTTTTCCAGTCTCTTTTGAGTTCAGGTGTGATTTAAGTCAGTGCAAGTCTAGAAAAGCTCCACAGTGATAGTGAGGGGCCATTCTGATCCAAGAGCTGTGGCTTAGATTTCTCCCTGATGTCATGTTTCAGGGTGTCTGAAGTTTCTTTCTCACCAGCTGAGAGGGTGTTTTGTTTAAACAGCTGATTTAAACACTCAAAGCAGTTGCTGAAATGGAAGGAAAATATAGGTTGATGGAATAAATGGATCAAAGCCTCTGTATTCTTGGCTGAACTTGTCATATCTAGGGACTTTCAAGAATGTCAAATGTATTTAAGTGCACAGATGAGGTTAGCTAAGAAAAGTGGTGGGGAAAACTTCATTCCAAGAGTTACATTTGTATTGTGTGTTTGTTCATGGACATGCACAAAATACTGTGTGTGAGCACACCACAGTGCAGTGTGACACACAGAGGGATCTTGGAGACTTCCCCTCTCAGGATTTCCACTGTGAGAGAGTTGCAAGGCCATCATAGTAATCAATTTACTTTATTATATTATAGGATGTGCTTGAAGTTCAGTTAACTCAGTTTCTTCCTTTTTATCACCACCAGTTGTCTTCCTCTGATACAGCATAGATTTATTCTGTTCTAATTCTTATTTTGTATGTTGTCTATGAGAACCACTCTTTTTTTTCTGCTGTAAAAAAGAAATGCTGTCAATATAATGTTGAAATAGAAAATGTACAGCTGTCAGATTTCTAAAAATTGATCATTTGACAGACTAGAGCAAAATAGAGGTACAGATGTCATAAAGGCCTCCTGTATGATCCACTGGGAGCTCATTAAAAAGCAGTTACACTTAGATGCTATTAGGTTTTTAGGATGAGAAGGATCTTGACATGTAGAAGAGGAGGATTTAGAGTGGTAAACACTGAGCAGTAATGTAGCAACTGGTTAAATAACAAAGCATAATTTCTATTACAACTTTAGTTTTCAGCATTTGCAACTTGTTTAAGATGCTACTTAATTACACAAATTTGTAAGAAATATCTCCTTAATTGCTAATGTAGTGGGAGAATCCACAGAGAGGTGGTTATCATCTACTTTAATCTCTTATCTATTGCTTAAAAATAAGTGACCTAAAATTAAACCCCTCTGCTCTCTGGAGAAGTTTCCTTGCAGATTTAAATTTGGAGCTACAATAGTTTTAAATGCATGTGTAGACTTTTATACTAATCGGAAATTAGAAGCCATCAGTGAATGAATGAACAGCTGCTTTTAATAAATGTGATTTTACTGGCCAGGGATACCTACCTGATACTCTGAAAGAACCACCCATGGTTCATAAAGTGTTAAACCTACCAAACGTGGAGGTTCTTAACTGCATTTTCCTTTGAAACTTCCTCACTGTACTTTTAAGCCCACACTACCCATTTGGCGAGTAGCTCCAGGAAGATTTAGTAACTCTCTTATTTTCACCATCACTCTGCGGCTGCGGCTCGGAACTTGAATTGCTGCGGGGAGCAAACGCGGGCACGGCCGCGGTGCGGCTGCGAGCAGGCCAGGGATGGATCCCGCTCCTTCGGGATGTGCGGGGAGGGCTCCCAGCCCCTCGGGCTGCCGGAGCCCGCACCCAAAGTGCTGCGGAGCTGCCCCCGAGGGCGAGCGGGTGATTCCCAGCGGCTCCGGGGCCGTGCGGTGGCGGCGCGGCACCAGGTGGCAGCAGCGCTCCGGGGATGCGGGGCCGCCGCTCCGGGGTGCGGGGCCGCCGCTCCAGGGTGCGGGGGAAGCAGCGAGCTGGGCGCGGGCCCCCGTGGGGAAGTTTGATCTTGGATGGAAAGCTTCCCCTCGGAGCAATGCCTTTAGAGCGTGGTTGGAGCGGTGTTGGTTGTAAGGGAAGTGGTGCAGGAAGGGAAGGCAAAGTAATATATTGATGTCTCAACTTAGAAGTGTCGGAGTCTTACAGCTTTATTAAGCTTCCGCTTATAGCTACATGGTGGGTTACTAAAGAAGAAAATCGCCTAGGAGTTATCTCTGGGGGAGATGGCAAATTGGCTGGAGCACAGGAGGATGGGATTTGGCCACAGGTTACAGATACAAACATGTACATACACACGTTTACTTGCATGTGATGGTGGTACCTCAGTTCGGTTATCTTAACATCCTGGCACCATGAACTTAGTGTAAAGTAGACACGTGTTCCTTTTCTGTAGGTAGATCTGCTGGATTTGGTTTTCAGAAATAGTTTGAATTAACTGGGAAATATCCTCGAGAAGAGAGATATCAGGAAGGAGGGGAAAGAAAAAAGAGACATTTATTTGGCAAAATGTAAAGAGGTCACTGTGGTTGGCTGCCCACTAGAGAAGGCCATGACAGCAGGAAGTTTTCTTAAACTTTGAATACAATCAAGTGGAAAATGAAGGAATGATCCTGGGGAAGGTATGTGAGTGAACCTCTATTTAAGCACCTTATCAATAGGTAGACACTTTACAAATGAGGAAATGACTGTTAAAAATAATGCAGAAGGAAAGATTCAGGAGTGACACAATGGATGAGTAAAACCTATATTCTTTTCCAAAACTTGGGAGCAGTGGGAGGAAGAGGGCTGTGAGGCACGAACAAAACTTTATGAAATGGTAAAAACTTTAGTGTTTATGGAATGGTAAAAACTTTAGTGTAATGGAAAGGAAGATTATATGGAAAAGAGAGTTGAAGGATTATGCTGAGAATGAGAAAGGGCCAAGAGACAGCTGAGATCTCTTTTAGGAGAGCTGGAATAGCAGCAGAAAGAATTTGAGAGGGCCACCCTCAAATTTAAAGTATATTCCAGCCTCATCAGTACATTAGCAGATGAATTGCTCAGAGAACCTGGCAGAGTCTGGCATTTGGAAATTAAGTTCCTAGTTGGAAATATGTGCGTATTATTTTCTAATGTGGAAACTTGGGGCTCTGTGACCCATTTACCTCCAGTTTCGCTTAAATCAACTCTTTGGGTGTCACAGGTTTGATATTGTATCTGAGATTTATTGGTGAGATTTGTGCTGTGCTGCCATGCTCTGGTTCCAGTGTGCGCTGTGTTCCCTGGCAGTACTCATTTCTATGATCCCTCCAAAGTCCTATGAGGAGCTGATGACAGTATTTCACAGATTTCCCTCCGTGGATCCAAGAGTGCTTTATGAGAGCCGTCAGCATCCTGATTCTCCCCGTGTAAACAGAGACTCTGTGCCAAGGATTAGAGGGAGACATGAAAGACAGGTCCATTCAGTCACTCTGCCTGCAGCATGATGGTCTGCACATGCAGAAATCCCTCTTGGAAAATTTCTGGCTCGGTGTTTGCCACAAGGTGCACCTAAGGAAAGATGTCCGTGCTGTCCTCAGGCTGTGCTCCCCTTCCCTGATGGAGACAGCTGACTGGCTGTGCAGCTGGGACCTGGCCTGGCACACCCATCTTTGAGATGTCTGTGGATTCAGATTATGCATGTTTGCTTTGACTGGAAAATTAAAAAAAAAAAAAGAAATTCAGAAAAGCATAATTTCAGAAAACACTGCATCATCCTAAATGTGCTACTAGCTCACAGTGTTTAATGCAGCACTTAGCTGTGGCAGTATTTACATTATATTGCACCTTCCCTGCCTAGTTCCATGTGATCCTCTCAGCACATTGCCCTCTAGTATTGTCTAAATAAATACAGGATGAGTCAGCTATAGAAATTGAGTTATTTTTACTATTTTCATGTAATAACTGTGAGCCCTGCAGGCCTAGTGTTGGCAAAATACCACAGATTTGTCATTTAGAAGCAGAAATTTCTGTATAATTTCCCAAATAGAATTTTGATGTCCTCTGCTGCACTGAATTTGTTATTGTTGCATGTTTTTCCTGGTGTTTCTAATGAGCTGTTAATGAGCTGCTAACTATGTATGTAAATTAAATGGGGTTAGGCACTGAAAGGTTATCAGGAAATAAAATGCCATATAATACTTCAAAGTGATATAAAATAAATTAGTGTATTTAATTTTGCTGGCACAAAGCTGATATTTAATAACCTATGGCCTCAATTCTTCTAAATGGTGTTAATTTAAAACATTTTCAATCTGTACCCCAAGTGACATAGCAAACAAGTTCTTTCATTCCCCCTTCATTGGAAGATATATCTGTAGTTTAGGTGTGGGTTACCCTGTGCCTCAACTGAATGATCAAGTTATTAAAGATAATTTGAGACCAGTGAAGCTTAATGTAAATATTTTTGTTATGATTTAAAACAGTAGGTTAAGGATGTGGCTGTGGTGAATGCTTCAGCTGTGGTGATCTTTTGGAAATTATGATTCTGGCAGCTCAGCTGTCTTGCCTGTTGCCTGTGGTTGTATTGTAGCACCCCAACAACACAGTGTTGTGGAGCAGGCTTTTCTCAACACAAAGGTGCTGTGGTGAAGCTGCTTTCACTGAAGGCCTCACCACCTTGCCAAGAAGTGACAGCACAGCCTTTCCTGTAGTGCCACACCAGAAAGATCTTAAAGAGCTGGTGAGGTGCGGCTCGGGAGGGTCACAAATGAAACCAAAATATCTCATGTAAACATTAATGTTTCAGATGTATTGGTATCATAGGACAAGGAGCTGATCTTATCCTTGTGTCTGACTGGGCAGACATTAGTTTGGTTGAAAAACCCATGGTTTGATTCAACATTCACCTGAACCTTGTAGATATTCAAAGCAACCAGGCATCAGCTCTGGGCTGTACTGCTCTGAATGTAGTAAATACTAAAAAAAGTCCAGGCTAATTTTTAGTTTGGGCAATTAGGAAACTGAGAAACAGCACCAGAGTGAAAAATCTAGAGTTCTGCATCACAAAATGTAATTTAGTCATTTGTTTGACAAGTGTAGTTTAGCTTAAATAATGTAGAATAATACTTCAGAGTATGCTAGCAAATGTTCTGCAGTATGTATTGTGAAATTAATGAGGTTGTGGTAATATGAGATCTCACTACCACACTTTGCCATTAAATGTTTGCTGAAAAGTAGGACAGGGCACAATTCTTTCTGGTGGCTGACTCGTGAAGAAGTCTGGTTATTCTACTAGGAATCTGCATTATCCTTCAGTGTAAATGGGTATTTGCTCCCTCATGTTGAATACTACAGTTATGTACAAAATGTTGAAATCTGGCTTTTCTTTGTCATGATTTGAATGTTTACATTTTTACAGAATATTCTGCTTAGGTTAGTAGCAGCATTTAAACTGTCTTGGAAACCAGAAGAAGTGGTAGACTAAAAGAAAAGCATATATAGTCATGCTGCTTTTGCTTCTCATAATT
>NW_005054410.1:159010-170254 GCF_000277835.1 Geospiza fortis
ATGGACTTATTCTGAATTTCAGTCAACTTAGATATCTGGGATAAGATCCTTAACTGTACTTTTTCAGGTCTTACATGGAGCTATCTATTGTGTCACTGAAAAAAAGGCACTTTTTATTTTTTTTTTTTGTACTGAGCCATCCTATCTGCTTGCTGAAAATAAGATGTATAATTTATGTTCATTTCCCAGATGATTGACAATTTTGTCCTAAATGCCTGTAGGGACTTTAATACTCCAGAGTCAGCACTCCAAAGACTAGTAACATAAAGCAGCACTCCACTGCAGACAAACTAATCCTCCAACAATGTTTCATTCAATCAAAAAATGCTGCAGATTGGAGGTGTTATTGCATGCCTGTGTTTTCAAGAGATTATTGTGAATGAACCGTATTTTCCACTGAATAGTAACAGCAAAACAGCCTACCCATCTAAATGTTTCCCATGCTAATTTTGCCCTAAATGAGCAAAGATTGGGAAACAAGCATTTTTTTTTGTTTTAACCTTTCTCCCTTTGAGTATGCAAACAACAGCTGTTTTGAGAAAAATTAATATTTGTGGTTTAAATTCCTAAAGTGAAATTTATTTTAAATTATGTGGTACCTGTTTATATCTCTGACTAAATAGGAAAAAATTACTGGGAAATTTTGTCATAACACATTTGAATTAATTTTGCTGCATGTATGTCTAGATACTCTCCCCATGTATGTGGTTTGTTTTGCAAAATCCATACCTGATGGAACTTTTCCAGTACATGCTGTTCTCTACAAAATTTGCATTTACAAAATGTGCTGCTTTGGACAAAACCTCGTTTCTGATGTTGTGATCTTAGTGGAGTGCCCATATCCTGTTTTCGAGATGCTCAGCTGTCTGCCTTTTTGTCTGAAAGCATTCACATGTGTCCTGATGATAGAGTCATATTTAAAATACCAATATTTAAAAACCAAGATCTGTCTGTAGAAAGAGAGTGTGTGGCTAAAGCCTCCATGGCTGAGGTGAGAGGCCAATTCCCAAATTTGCCATTCCCTTCATTAAAAGCTGGGGTCTGATCTGAAGGGCTCATAAAGGATGGGAGTGGCATAGCCTTGTGCCAGTCTCAGGACAGTTTGAAAGTTCCTTAAGTCCTCCCCAAAAAACTCTTTGGTGAAATGCACAAAGATAAGTGAAGGTCCAATTGCTGTTGCCATTTTTTTTCATAGCGAAAACTCAAGTCCCTGCAAATTATTGTCAGATGTGGAGGGGACTCATAGACTTGGCTCTGGGGTCTGTTTGTGTCCCTCTTTTCAGGCCTATTTGGGGAAAACTGGGTCTGTTCAGGTTTGCCATGGTGAATATCCAGATGCTGGACTGGGTAGCTGTCAGCTGGATGCTTTTCCACAGTCCCACAGTTCATTCCTAAAAGAAAAATTCCAACAAGGTAGTGAAACCAGCTGAACTGTTAACCCAAAGGCAGGGATGGGTTGGTGCCCTGTGAAATCCACCTTGCCAGATAATCTAATGACAGTGACTGGTTTAGTTATGGGCTGCTCTTTATTTCTGCTCATGTCTTCTTCTTAGCAATTAAATGTTTTGGTTTTAAGACTCAGAGCCTAGCTTCACAGAGCAGAGATGGAATTTCAGCCTAGATTAAGAAGGCTTTTGCTGTAAGGTGCTGTCAAGTACTGCAACAGTACAAATGGACATTTAGAGCTTATTAAACAGGGAACAACTCCACTGATGCCCACAATCCCACCTGGCATTTTACATGGCTGAGATTGAAGATCAGGGGATAAAGGTGTGATCATAATGAAAGCAGTGGGGGAGGGAAGTGGTGGTGATGGAATGTTTGTACTGGGAGTTGTTTTATGAAGAAAATAAAATTAAAAGGAGGGAGAAGGAAGAAAAGAAAAATTAGTGTGTCAGGGGAAGATATGTGTATTTATGAACTAAAGCCTTCTTTCCATAAAGTGAGGGGGGAAAGGGTCTTTTAGCTAAAGGAGGTCATTCCATGCAACCCTCTAAAGGAAAGAGGATTTTTGAACAATGAAAGAAGGGGGGGGAGTCTGTTTCTTACACTTTAATGATTTTTTTGCCTCTCATAGATAGGAACTGGAACTCCACACTATTAGCCACAAATGGCATTTTGAAATGACTTTTTTTTTTTTTGGGCAAACCCAAAAGACATTGCTAAGATTTACATTTTCAAATATATGCTGACCTTTTTTTCCTCTTTCTTTTAGTTCATTTGTCATCAGTATGTAATTGAATCAATATATTTCCTGATCAACCCAAAGATTGAATAAGGTCATGGGAAGCCATGTGTGGACATTAAAAATCATTATTTTACTCAAAATGAGCAGAGATGGCATAGACCATTCAGAGTTCCAAATGAAATTCTATTAGATTCTATTACACTTTTACAATTATAGAGACGTTCCAATATTACAAGGGGAAATGAAGTCATAATAAAAAAGCCCAGAGGTGTATTACAAAGAAATGGGCATACTATTTTTCTAGTTAAAAACTTGATGAAAGGAGCTCTGCTACTTTTCAGTTGCTGAGATGTGACCTTGTTCTTAAAAAAAAAAAAAGAAAAAAATATCAGGAGCCAGTTTTCTTCTAACCATTTACATTTCTTGTTTCACAGCATGTTTCTAAGGAGGAGAGGATGTTTAATCTGATTTCAATTGTAAAAATATTTATAGAAAGATGCAATGAAATAGGTCTGATACATTTAAACACAAATCATTTTAGTGGCTGGTACTGGAAAAGTCCTTTTAGGGACCTGCTTGCCTCTTTATGGAAGCTGGAATGATAGGAGCTTTTGGCAGTAAAAGACATGAATCTGATAATTTTATATGCTTTTCCTAGCTGTACCTCTTTACTTCATCTCCCCACCCTCACTAAAGTGTTTGTCAATCTGCTAATCTTGGATCTGAGGCAAACTTCTAGAATTTTTTGGGATACCCAGGATTGGTTTCTGATGGGGAACCATTCCTATATCTTGGGAATGTAGTGGTACACTGACCTGCAGCTGAGGATAAGGTTACTGCAGAGTTTTAAAGGCACACTCAGACTGCCTCATCTTGGCATTCCATGGAGAAGAGTGGAAGAAAACAGCTTGTGGAGTTTGAACTCCATTTCAGGTCTGCAGGAATGGGGGAGGGTTCGTGTGTCATCTTTTTTTTGTAAGATTCAAGCAGGCAGCTCTGTACTTAAATTGAGCACATAGAGAGGAGGACAACAGGGCTGGAGAGGGGCTTGGAACACAAACCCTGTGAGGAACCACTGAGGGAGCTGGGGATGTTTAGCCTGGAGAAAAGGAGACTCAGGGGTGACCTTATCACTCTTTACACTCCCTGAAGGGTGGCTGTGGTCAGGTGGGGTTGGTCTCTTTCTCCAGGCAGCAACTGGAAGAACCAGAGGACCCAGTCTCAAGCTGCACCAAGGGAAATATAGATTGGATATTAGGAAAAAGTTTTTTACAGAAAGGATGATAAAGTATTGGAATAGCCTGCCTGGGGAGGTGGTGGATTCACCCCCCCTGGATGTGTTCAAAAAAAGACTGGATGTGGCACTCAGTGCCATGGTTTAGTTGAGGCGTTAGGGGTGGCTTGGACTTGAACTTGAAGGTCTCTTCCAACTTTGTGATTCTGTGAATTCTGTGAGTAAATATTGTGGCCTAGGTGATAAAGAGTTTCTCTACCACTGTGTCCAAAGAAATGGGGCAAATTATTGAGATTGTTCAGAGACAAGTTAATTGAAAGATGAAGCAGCGAGATGTTGCCCTGGCTACACAAGGAATAGAGGAAAATGGTGCCGTGTCTTCCAGTCTCCTAACTGCATATCAAAAAGTTACTAAGGAAATAAGAAACTGAGGGATGGAGATTGAGAAATAGCATAGATCAAGCATAAAGGTGGACTCCTACTCCTTCTCTAAGGTTTCTGGAGATCTGCTGAGAAAACCCAGGTTGTGCTGGGAGATCCTCTTTGGCGCATACATGAGTGTGTTTACATACAGGATTCTAGACTGACACAGGCTGCAGAAGTATCTCAGTTTCCATGAGGGCATGAGGAGGGAAACAGGGTTTTCCACACAGCTTTTCTAGTCTGTGAGTCAGATGGCAACTTTGAAGGCATCTATTAAACCCTAGAATAATGTCTATTACCCACCACAATAAATTATAGTTACTTTCAGAAAGAAACGCTTCAGAGATCATCAAGTGGAGCATGTGAAGGAGTCAGATAAGAAGCATAATCTCTTCTCTCCGAGGTTTGGGATAGTAGCAGAGCTGCTCTGGAAGAATTCATATCAATAAGGGCACCACTTGTTTCCTTTTTGCACGGTTAAAGGCAGAAACTGTGTTACAAGACAGAAAGAGGTACCTGAAGAGCCCCCTGGTAATGCCAATGAGGGTTGGAGCATTAATCTTCTGTACGGTTTCCAGTGTTACCTTTGACAGTATTCCTTTACTACTTGAGCTTGTTTCTGCAAGTTATGAAGTCATCTAAGGTCTCTCCAGGTACTTTTCAGACAGTTTACACAGACAAGTCCACAAATGGTGGATGTATTTCCAAAGGTGGGTGAGCTGTGCCGTTGGATTAGTACTTTCTGAGCACATCTATGATTCAGCCTTTATTTTAAATCATTGCATAAGTAGAATGAATTTGTAATTTCAGGACATAGATGGCAGGTTTGCTCTTGGCTCTCTTGGAAGCTGCCAAGCATTCTGTTTCAACGTGCAATGAAGGATAAGCTCTCTAATATGTTCCAATGGTGCCATGAAGGCTTTTTGCCAGGCACTTCTTCTGGATGCTTTAGAGTAAATATCATGGAATCATAGAATGGTTTGGGCTGGAAGGGACCTTAGGGAACATCTCATTCCAACCCCACTGCCATGGGCAGGGACAACTTCCCCTGGACCAGGCTGCTCAGAGCTCCATCCAACCTGGCCTTGAACACTGCCAGGGATGGGGCATCCATGAATTCTCAAGGAAACTTATTTCAATGCCTCACCACCCCCACAGTATTCTTCTGTATGTCTACTCTAAACCTACTCTCTCATTCTGAAGCAGTTCCCCTTGTCCTGTCACTACACCTTCTTCAAAAAATTCCAAAATTCCTCTCCAAAAATTTCCTCTCCAGCTTTCTAGTAAGCTCCCTTCAGGTACTAGAAGGCCACAGTTAGGTCACCTTGAAACCTTTTGTTTTCCAGGCTGGACAAACCCAGTTCTCTCAGCCTTTCCTCATAGGACAGGTGCTCCAGTAGCTGGTGTCTTGGTTCGGGATAGCAATCCTGCATCTCGTATTTTGACCTCTTTATGTGCAAACTTGTGGTGGGTTTTTTTTTTTTGTGTTTTTTTTTTTTTTCTGTGCAATGGACTCATTTTAGCAGTAGAGGTGGCTACTGAATATGTGGTAAATGAATACAAATCTAGATTCTTTCATGTTTCTTCTGGAAAAGGTAATCCTGAAAACGTATCTTTACTTGTCTTAAGGCCTCTTGCTGGGATAAATGTCTTTTGAACTAGCATACACCTTACAAGGTCCTGTGCTAGGCCTGTGAAAAGAGTTAGTAGAGAATGCAATGAGAAGGAAGAAAAACCTCCTAAAGGGTTGTGTAGTCTGTACTAAATTAGGCTGAAGTCACCTCCAAAGCAAGAGACTGATCTTGAATCTTGAGCACAGATTTCTACCTGCTGCCTTCAGGTTGTGCAGTGAGATTTGTTTTAGGCCTGCTGTGTAATGAAAAGATGTGCAAGTGTCCTAGCAGCTTTTAAATGGGTAAGTAATAATTGATGAAAGAGTCAATTGCTGGAATGACCTCCCCACACCCTCCCAGCAGTTACTGAGACATTAAAGTGACAGAGATGGGATCAAGCTAGCAAATGGGAACATGCATTGCTGTCTTCTCTGGATGATTTCCAGTCACTGCAACTATTTTGAACCTAGAATATTATGCAATAGTTTTGAAAGCAAATCCCTACTGAAAAACTGAATTTAAATGCCGTGACTGTCTAGTGGGCTTTTTCACCTTCAAATACTTACAGTTTTTATTCTTTTATTCTTCTATTCTTTTATTCTTCTTAATACTTACAGCCATTATTCTTACCATCTCTGTTCATTTGTTAATGTTTTTTTCTATATGGATAAAATGGAAAAAAACAACAGAAAAAATTAGAGAAGTAACGTTTATTTATTTTTTTAAAGCCAAAACCTTTGTCCAGCTCTAGTTAGTATTCATTCTTTCCAAATGTTAACCACAATAATTCATTTTGCCAAACCCCTTGCAAGAAAACAGGTGAATATTTTGTACCAGTTTCACAGAAGCTGGCTGATTTGAAGGGCAAATTTTGCTTTCCTGTCTTGTACTGTATAGTACCTGCCCTCCTTCATGAGGAGAGCTATTTGAGTCTGACCTTAAATGATTTGTTGAAAGCCAGAAAAGCAGTCAGTGTTAGAGTGGAGGAATTTTGGCTTCTAATCCAGAGTTCAAATGACAAAACCATATATCTGATAAAATGAAACTTAAACCTGTGATACTGCATACCATACAGCACATTTAAAATGCATTTACTTCCCCACCCCAGGAGCTTCAATAGCTCCAAAATAACTTTTAAAAATAAATTGTTTATTGAAAGATTAAGGGCATTTTATTGACTTTGCAGTTATGACCAATTTCAGTGCATTTTTGTGACAGTATCTAGTCCCAGATAGTCTCTTTGCTACGTGTGATGGTTTTATTATGTGAAAGAAGTCTACCTGCTGTTTATCCTTCCCTTGCTCTCATCCTCACAGGCTCCCAAGTTCCCCCAATACTTTGTATGTCAAACGATCTCTCTGTCTCAATTCAAATCCCTCCTTAAGGGATGACTTCTGTGCAGATTTCCTATAATGATTCCCCCAAGATATCCATAAGGATTTGAGACAGGACTTTCATCTATTGTGGCACGTGTGGTTGATGACACAATTTCTGAACCTCATACTTCCCAGCTCAGAACAGTTTGGAGAAAATCTTTAAGAAAAAAATCACTCTTTTTTTTTGTTCACTTATCTTTTTATTTTTTTTCACCATGCATCTGTAAGAAAAGAAAAGCTAATTTAAAAAGCCAGGTAAACAAACAGATGAGATTCTAAATATGCAGAATATATGTTAATTAGTTCACAGAGTTTAAACACAAGCAGCTTTGTTAAAATCCTGTAGTGATTTTAATCCACATCCAAGTGCCTGTAGAGCTCCAATGAAAGCGACTGCATCTGTAAACTTTTGCACTTTGGTGACTCTTGCAGTATTTCTGTGCTTTCCTTTCCTGTGTGTGAGCTGAGCACGGAGTGGGGTGCTTTTGCAGCCAGTGTCTCTGTTATGAAGGGCAGAGGGAGTCTGCCCCTTGTGAGAGGTTCCCAGCCAGGGAGGTTCTTATGTTCAGTTTTTTAAAGCTAGAGTTTATTGTTGTGCAGAGTGGTGCCAGTTCTACCTTTGCAGCTGAGCATTTGCACAAACATTAAACAAAAGTATTTATTTCCTTTCTTCTTACTTAGCTGATTAATATCTTCTTTCCCTCCTCTACTGACTTCTGTATTATCACAAATGCATTTTTTTAAAAAATCAAAATAATATGGGCTGATTCCCTTTTGTGGACGATGGATGTGCAATGAGTTGTGAAAATAAGGGGTGCATTGTGTGGTAGTTGCCCACATGACTGTATTAAATAGCCTTCTCAAGCACCTGTATGCTGCTAATCTCTGCAAATTAGACAGAATTAGCTGACCTTTGGTCTGCTCTGGTATGACAATTTCTACGTTGAAGGAAGATTCTGGTAATGTTCTACATCAAGTCACAGAAAATGAGGTGGGGGAAAATATTTGGAAATGTTTTTATTCAGTAGTTTCTGAATTGACTTGTGGTTTGGGGATTTTTTTGTTGTTTTGGTTTTTTTTTTTTTTTTTTTTATTTTTTTTAATGTTTATTACACTTGTAGGGGAAAAATTGACCAATAATAGTTGTGATGCAAATGGCTCTTTCTCCTAACAGAGACTAGATGGATATTAAATCCCCAGGAGCCAAATAAACTCTAAGGAGTTCTGTAAAATGACACATTGTTGCAAGGGATTTTGTGACTTATGACCACTGTGCAAGTATGAACCAGCAAGCACTAATAAAAATAGACTTTGTGGAATTGTGGTAATTTTTAATCATAAGCCTAAAATGTTTACAGTATTTCAGTCCCCTCTTGTTGAATTTTTGAGTCATGTCTCTTCTGCTTGGCTTAATGTGCTCTAAAAGTGGATTAATGGCTTTTTAATTTCAGTCCGAGAGACCTTAGCTTTTGGAAGGTGGGCTGAAAACATGCAAAGCAAAACAGTTTTTCAAAAAGGAAGATACCCCTTCCCGCTGCATTTGTTTTGGATCCTTTGAACTGGAACCTCTGAGATAATAGGTGTATCATGGATATAGATCTATAATCCATGACCTTATTACAAGTGATAAATTAATATTTGCAAACCTAATTGCCTCACTAATGTGCACCCACACCTGTCCTAACTTACTGCTTCCATTTTTCAAGCTGCCAGTGAAAGCAGCTGATCGCCATCCTCTACTTAAATAAATCTACATCTAGTGGGCAGAGTGAAGAAAAATATCCTACTCACACACATTAAAAAAAGTGCCAGATGACATGTGGCTAGGAATAGCTAAAAAAACAAGTGGTTTAACCTAAAAGCTTTGACCAGAAAGATGTTGAACTCACAGGCTTCACAGATGTGCCACCTTGAAGCTAATGGGCTGGGACCAGTAAAAATGAGAGGAGAATCTGGTCATTTGTGCCAAAATACCCAGGACCTCTTTTCTTTTGGATGCTGGGCTCATTCCCCTGTGACCCCAGTGCTTCTCCTCCTCTCCAGCATACTGTCCCACTAAGCCACAGCCTCTCGGATTCCTGCCTGTGTCTGACTGGGACAAGCTGACATTCAGTCAGCAGGCACCTGGCCAAGTGGAATTTGAAACAATAAATGCTCCTCTGTCATGTAGCAAGGCATATTTCTGCAGGATATGGTCCTGTTAGATGTCCTGAGTAAAGCTGAATTAAATCACTGTGTAGCCTTTTGGAGATGCAGCAGCTTTTGCAGTAGTCATATCTCTGGCTTTTGTTCTCAATGTGATCTGTAATATTGTGGTTAAAGGAAACAAACAAATGTTTTCCTCACTGCTTCTTCCCCTGGATTCTGGAATCAGAAATCCAAAACGCATTTCAGTTCTTTTGCATGTGATCTAAGTACTTCTCTATTCAATGTTTGTTTTCTCTGATCACCTTAACTTTGTACACCAAGTATTAATCCCACTTTGCACTTGTTTCTCCAATGTATTTTATTCTCCTAAGAACTCAGTGTCCAGTATGCATATTGGTCCCCGTGCACAGGTGCTTGGAACAAAGTGATGAATGGCAATATATTGATTAGGAAACCCAGCTCTAATTTGTCAAATGTCACTGAATAAGAGATCACTCTCATGTGAAGCAGGATTGTCTAGTTTGAATACTTCTAGGATTCTTCTGGAATCCCAGCCTTCTGTTTCAGAAATTATTAGTGACTTGCTAATAAAAGAGCAGGGTAGAATCTGTTCCATGTCTTCAGGCTTCCTTCTCAAAACAGAACATGCACAACTTGAAAAACAAACAAATAAACATAACCAGACAACCCTTCCCCCTTTTCCTGTTTCCCCCATTACCCTACCCCCAGAAAAAAAAAAGGAAACCTTAAACCCCTGCAAAACTACCCCCTGCAATATTTCAGCCTTATGCTATGGTCCTTAAAAATTGAAATACCCT
The DNA here is from genome assembly GCF_000277835.1 of Geospiza fortis. Lineage (NCBI taxonomy): Eukaryota > Metazoa > Chordata > Aves > Passeriformes > Thraupidae > Geospiza > Geospiza fortis. The sequence continues at coordinate 168,811 of NW_005054410.1, forward strand.
TAGAAAGTCATAGCAGATATGAAATTAGAATTTGTTTGAAAATCAAGTGCAGGGTCATAGTGAAGAGGGTAGGGAATTGTATGAAAATTTCCATAAAGAAAGTGAGTATACTTCCAGAGGCATATAATGGGCTGATTTAAAATCTGATGTTGACAAAGAGAATAAGATGTGGAAAGTCAGAGTAAGATAGTTAGAATCCAGTGTGTAAAAGCCACAGGTGATTCTTAATAGGCAGTAAATTAGCAGAAGGATAGATGTTGCCATTTTTATGGTAATAGAAATGCTTTCAGATTTTAAGCAAGTTTTTAACTTAAAAATTAACTGAAGAGCAATACAAAGAATAGGAAGGTAATTGTGAATTAGGAGCCAAATTATGCCAGGCACAATTGAATAAGTTCTGACTTTTCTTACTGACAGACATGTATATTAATAGTTGGCACTTATTGAACCAAATATGAATATTCATCTTCATTTATATTTCAAGGCCTTTCATTCCTCAAGGACCACAGTGCTTTTGACCAATTTTCATCCACATTACTAAAATGACAGCTTTCACTCCTGGGCCCTGACAGAGGTCTGCAGAATTCATTGGAGGTCCTGGGAGGAGGGAACCAGCTCCTGCTCCCAGCTGTCCACAAACACTCATTAAGAGAGGCAAATATCCAGCAGAATCTCTGTGAGAATTTTTAATCACGCAAAGGCTCTGCTAATTAGGTAGCTGATGGGGCATAGAGAGCACAAGGACGAATTCTTTAAACAAAGGACTAGAAACTTTAAGAGCTTTAATTACTTGGGCACAGAGTTCATTTCAGAACTTGGGAGCAAATTATTCTAATAACAATAAGACCAAGTAGCAGGCCATATTAGTGAGAATTGTGGGGAAAAGTTCAATCTTCTTGGGCTGTCACAGCTGTGATTGGAGTGTATTGGAAACTGAGGGTATTAATAATAAACTTTATTGTGAGTTGGATTTGATGCAGAAGATTTCCTATGCTCTTGTTTTCTGCTTTGTCAGGGAGTCTTGCACTGTGTCCTACACCGCAAAATGCTGGCATAGCTCAAGAGGTGGATACTTTTACACAAATGATGAACAATGCCTCTTTTCCAAATAAAATCCCTTTTTTGTTCGGTGCACCAGACTTTCTCCCAAACCTAACAACTGGAAATGTGTTGCTTTCTTGTAGGTTAGAAGAAAATCCATTTCATTGGCTGAAAATTATAGGTTTGGGTTTTTTTTCTTGTTTTGTAAGTGCATGAATAACATGGCTGGGTTGTATGGTTTCTCCCAGCACACAGTTCAGGCTTAAACAAGTTCCAGGATCCCTTTCTCCTAGGTGGAATAAGAAAAAGAGACAGAAATTGCCAAGGAAAGGGAAGATGCAGAATTTTGAGGGATTCAAATTAGGAAATTGTGCTCTCCTACTAGTTTATAGTATATAGAAAA
>NW_005054410.1:170276-178583 GCF_000277835.1 Geospiza fortis
CTCTTGTTATTGCTGCTGAGAAACCTTAGCAAGCTTTGTTTAATTGAGCACAAGGGGCATATCCTGCCTGCATGCTGGATGAGAAGCTGATTTTCCTTGTACAATATTTGGGGTGATGGGGTAGGAAGGAAAGGAGATATTTGCTGTCTGTAGCCTTGGACAATTTTGCAGTCAGGGTAGAGGGAACCATTGTCTGGCACACCTGTGTAGATTAGAAATCTTTTGTGAAGATACATATTGAATGTTCTTCATTTTTTTATGAAGGGATGGTGACTTGTCTGGGGCTACTCTCTGACAAGGAGAAAGCTGATAACTTTTAAAATGTGTTTGTATACATTTTAAGAAAACTCTATTCTAAGCAAAGGATTGCTTTCCAGTAGATTTAGTGCAAAACACATACAAGGATTACTCATATGTTAAATGCTAATGGAAACTTTAGCATCCAAGAACAAATTCTCTGCTCACTGCTGTTGGGGAGATGAGCTTGAATATGTCAGTTGAACATGGGTAAAGAGACAGGTGAAAATGTAAGCTGTGATAATTGAGGGCTAAGTATTCTCAGTGAATAAGTGATGGACTGGTGTTCAGAGTTGCAGAAATAAATTGGAGAAGAAAGAAAAAAAAGATATATCTGCGCTGAGAATTGGTCTGATTTAAAACTTCACTATCAGTTTTGAAGCTTGAGCAAATATTCTGCTTGTGTTTGCTGCATGCTTTATCCACTGCAGAGGAAAGGCATTGCTGAAGGAAAACCACTACAATCTGTGGCTACAGACAGGCTTTCAGTTTGTGTGGACTTTCCCCACATGAATAAGCAGAGGCCTGAGTGCAGTGATCATGGAGCTGAGTCGTTCCATTAGGAAGTCATTCTGCCCACTGTGGTCTCTCGGCCATTTGTGAGAGCAGCTAGACTAACAAAATGTGGTACTGACAGAAGTGCTTTTTCTTTTCATTGTTGCTTTTTGGTTTTCTTTTATTTCCCAGGAGAGCAGGTTAAGCTGACATGCAGGAGTAATTCTGTCACCTTAGATCCTAATATTTCTGACAGCAGTAAGAGCAGAATAAACAAATAGATGGGGGAGAAAATGTGAACAGGAGATGGGGAGAGAAAAGTCCCATATAGTAACTTCTTTTAAAACAATCCTTTTGTAATTTTGAAAAGCACTTAAGCTTCAGGTACACTGTGCTGCCATTCTCTCCCTGGATCCTTTGGGGGAGTGGAAATAGTCCAGTTTGATGCTCATTTCATGTGCTGCTCTGTTTTTCTGGCTGTTGCTCTTACCTGCACATCTGGCCTTGGATATACAGCACAACAACAGTAATAGCACCAGTTTGACTGCATTGATTTAAACCAAAAAACCCAAGCCTAAATCAAAACTTTTTAAAGCCCGGAGTCCAAGAACATAGTTGAAAGTAATTTTTTTTTGCATAAAAATATATTTAATCTACTTTTATTGATAAATACTGTTATAGATGTTGTTTTAATATTTTACTCTTAAAAATTATATCAAGCAAGTTTTCCCCACTTATGTTTCTTTTTTTTTTTTAAGGGAATATAATTTGTGGAAAAAATGCATGGCCCTGCTGCATCAGCTTAGCTGTTACGATTCAGATGAAAAATAAAGCTCCAGTTTTTCAGCAGTTCTTTCATATGACAGACCTCAAAACAATCTTTTTTTTCTTTTGTAAGAGTAAACTGTCTCCTTTTCTTCTGTGATTTTTAATTGTAGATATTAATTGCCCATTTTGTGTGTTCTGTGCTCTATACTCTTTCAACTTGTACAGAGATCAAGAGCACAAAGAAAATGTGTAAGACAAAAAGACCACAAAAAAGTTTTATCAGCACTGCACCAAAGTTTTAAGTAGGTCCATTTTGGACAGATTGTCAATATCAAGATCCCGAAATGTGAACATTTTTGCACAGAAAGATAGCTGTCTATGCACATTTGTCAACTGTTATGTTCTGTTTTCTATTGGAAAAAGAATCATTCATCATGTTACAATCACTGTCCAGTGCAAAGCTGATCAAGAGGCATAACCATTAATTCATATCTGTCCACAGATGTCAACTCTAAAGATATATGCAGTTTGTATGAAAATAATAAAAAATATTCAAGTAGTTGAATGCAAGAGTCTTTAGAACCACCCTTTTGGGGGATTTTACCCTGTAAAGGGAATGTGAAGTAGCTTGACTTCAGAGTTGATACTTGAGGAAAATAATCTTGGAACTGCAGAAATTGCAAATGGCTCTTGAGTGTGGTTTCTTATCTAGAAAGGCAAATAGAAGAGACAGAGAGATTTCTACTGATAATGTATTTTGATAGGTTTATGTCAAGAGAAGCTCTGAGAAACTTTTATGGTGCAAAAATATTGGAATTCTTAATATAGGAAGAAGAGCTGCTTTCATATTCATATCCTTACCTAAAGAAAAGAAAATAAGTCTTTCCCCTATCTTTCAGCAGTTAAGAGTTAGACTCCTCTCAGGAAAAAAAATGTTGAAATTGGGAATATTAGCAAAGCCATTGTTGGATGGCAACATGGGGGGAGATCAGCAGGTTTGTATGGATAAGGCAGACCTAATAGATCCCATACTGATTACATGGTTAAGATGCTGATTGAGAAGAACTTTCACCCTAACCGATGGGATAGTCCTATTCTTCTCCTCAGTAGGATTTCCCTCTCTCCATTTGAAGCTGTGGCTGGGCCTTTGACAAATGCTCAATTTGGAGTACTCAGGCTTAAAATGGAGACTTTTAAAAATCTTTAATTGGGGCTAAGTGCTAGTTCGTCATGCAGCCCATTGTTTAGAACAAGGAGGCAGGACTGAAGAGTTAACTGCTTCCAATTGTAAATGCATCAGTGGCAGGCACATTACAAAGCTCTATACAATCCTGTGGAGTAAATGGTGGACAGCTCATCACAATTAGGCATGGTCATAATGAAGAGCCAGACGAGAGAAAAGGGGGCATGGGGAAAAACAGACCTTTTACAAATGTTTTTATATGAAGAGAAATTATAGCTAAAAGGGATAGTTAATTAGTTTAAAGAATAGGTGGTAATGCCTTCTCTTTGCAGAAAAAGAAAACTTTGAAAGCATGGAAAATGGGTGGGTTTCTAGCTGCTGATCTGGAAAAGGAGAAAACAATTCAAAGCAATACTGTACATGGGTGTTTCTCAAAAGAGGCTGCGGTGGGAAGTGTGTGATCTGAGTAGTTTGCTCTTAGCAGAGACAGTAGGCACTCTTTTGTTTGATAGAGACCCTGCACGTAGCCTTGTTTCCACTGGCATGCATCTGTGTTATTGCAGGTGCCTAGCACAGACAGAGATGCTCATGGTTTGCCTCCAGCTTTGCTCACCTCTGAGGAAGGCAGGGCCAACGTGGATTCAGCCGAGAAGAATGCAGGGAAGAGCAAAGCTACAGCCAGCCTTGTGCTCTGGCCTCTCTGAGGTTTTCTGGCTAACCAGTCACCTGTAAAAACAATTTGCATTCTGAAATTTGTTGTTTGGGGTAGCAGTGAAGAATGGCAGTCATCTGCAACAGATTGCTAAAGAGCAGTGTAGGTGTAAACTCAAGTATTGTGCTGCCCATGAGATACAGGCTGTGGGACATTAATGGGAGGTGAAGCTTTTTCCAGCTTCCAGAATTTTTGTGTGGCTCTTCCTAGCATCAGGCCCACTGTGTGTATCCTGGGTAAGATGGGTCTGTGTGTCATTAATAGAAGCTCAATACACTCCACAAAGACTTTTTGCGGTCATTTCCCATAAAACTGATTGAGTTTCTTGCTGCTGGGGGCAACTTCTACGGCTTGGTTGTGTATTTCTGTGCTACAGTACAGATTCTGAGAACTGCAGGATAACTGCAATCCTTATTTTTCAGTCTGGGGTTTTGGAACCACAGCCATCACTCCCTATGACAGCTGTGGAATCAATGTTGGTGTTAGTGCTGTCTGTGTCTGTCTCATGGCACAAAATAGATTATGTTCTAGTAGTGAATGGGATAAGGTTGTTATTTCTCAACTGTTTCTGCCTGTAGTAGCATGTGTAGCATGCTTTGTGCTCACAAAGAGTAAACTTGTTTGTATGAGAGCCTGATTCTCTATTAGTAAGTGGGTGACTTTTGTGTGACGGCTTTGGTGTCTTTTGTCCCAGGGAAAGAAAAATTGGGATTGCAGTTGTCTCTAATCTGTCACCTGAGTTCTCTTGGAATTTGCCTACTTCTACAACATCCATCAGTCTCCAAGGATAAGTAATATCCGCCTACACATGCCAGTAGTTGTGGTATTGCTTCAACAACCCGTAGGTTCTATTGCGGTTTTTGTGGTCAAAGCAGAGACATGCAAGATGGAATTTTAAAATGCTTGTTTTCCTGCTGTTGAAATCAGTAGTAGGACTTGTGAGGGAAAAAAGTTGGGCCTGTTTTTGGCACTTCAAAAAGTTTCATGTAAAATATTTGATTCTTTTCATTAATTGTACATATTTGCTTGTCATGGCTTCATAGAGAAAGCTGTAGCAAAAAGATTGTCTTTCATCATTGTTCTCTGCAGACCTAAAATCAATATTTCTGTGACTCCCCTTTTCTTTAAATCATCTCTGATAAGGTCTGCTTTAGCATTTGAATATGTGCAAATAAGATGGATTCATGCCCCCAATTACATTTGTCTTGTACATGAACAGACAGTATGATTAGAAATTTAAAGGATAAAACCTGTACCAGTGCTTTCATCAGGAGTCATGTAAATATAAGTCCTTTAAAAATTACATTTCATTGGTACAAGCTGATGTAGAAGGGAAACCAGAACCACAGAAAACAGATATTCTGCTGAATGATCAGGAAGGCAGGAGTGTAAAATTGTAAGTAGTATACAGATTAGATTCTTCAGGTCTCTTCAAACACTTCTTAAAAGTTTTGTTGTTTTGTTTTTTTTTTTTTTAATGAGAAAAATAGAAATTTGTATCATTTATTTTAAGAATGAAGAAAAGTAACATCATCTGTGCTCATGTTTGTTTAGATTTAATACAGGGTTGGATGCAGGCTGTGGGAATTTGAAAGGGAGAATAAAGAATAGAGGATGCTGCTAGAAGGATAACAGACACTCAACATTATCCTGAATGAAACTTTTGTCCTTATCATACTGTTATGCAGATAAAATGTTGGAAGAAGGGCCTGCATGAAAATCTTGAAAGTATTAATGGGGTTTTGTGTCAAATTAATACGCATAAAAACCTAAGGTCAAATAGGAAGTAGGAAGAAAATTTATTTTTCCACTCAACCTTCTAAAAGTAAGTTATTTTCATTGCTTGCATATCTATGCTTATGTGGAGAATAAAATTTCAATAAATTATTCAGTTTCTCTGCAGAAAGCTGTCCTCAACCTGTAAAAAAAACTCTTACTCTGGTCTTTAGGTGGGTACTGAGTCTGTACCAGATCAGTCCATTCTTGTCATTTTACAGAAATACCCATTTTGGAACACTTCATCTCTGAAGTCTGATATAACAGAAGGAAAGCTCTTTCATACACTACCCAGGAGCTGGGTCAGAGAGCTAAACATCTTTAGAAAATTGTTTCTATGAGGTTTTATTTTATTTAACTGTTTGGCTAAGCAGGGAGACAAAGTTGGAGGTAATCCAAGCCCAAGAATATGTAACAGAAATTTCCAAGGCACATGAAGAACATATTTGAAAAGAGAGAGCAAGAGATGGGCACAACTAATGAAAAAATCCAACATTTTTAGAGATCATACTGACAAGGAAAGGTAGAAATTGATGGGGGCCAGGCCTATAATACTTTCTTGCAGTCTTAGCAAAATTCTAGAGAGTTTTTATGTCAGTCTGTGAAGTATAAAATAAGACATTTTGTAAAGACCCTCAGTCAGTCATCTGGTAGAATCCCAGTGGAAAGAGGAGAGGATCAGGACAGGACCATGAGGTCTGTGGGTAATAAAGTCTCTGCAGAATTGCAGCTCAGCCATGGGCAATGGCAAAGCAGAAGTCTCTTCATTACCAAGGTTTTGGTTCTTCTGGAGGGTTATCTGGTAAGAGTGAACACAGCAGCCTGACCACCCTGCCTCTGTTTGGATGGTTGGTGTGTTCACATTCTTGTTTGTATCAGACTGTGGCTGTAAATCAAGCTTTTTCCTGGGCTGCTGTTTACAGAAACAGTGATATTCATTTTAAGTTTCAATGTCTGCAAATTCTTGCTAGCATTTAGCTAGAAAATGTTCTTTGTGAACAGGTATTTTTGTCACATCAAGACCTACCAAAAGTCCTTCAACTGTAAGATTTATTAATAATTGGAAATGTGTTATTTAATCTAGAGTTTAAATGTAGTTACATATGCCAACTTAATGCCACAAAATAGCCTAAGAACATTCTTAAGCAGTATGTCAGCTAAATTTTATTGCAGTTCCATTAGTATTACCATTAAGCAGCTGACTAAAGGTCATAATGAATACTTACTATTTTATATCACCCAGGAGGTGCTAAGTACAGCTGGAGTCTATTTCACTACTTGAACACATATAATAGTCGACAAATTGTCGATCAGTGGATATGTCCATCTTATCAAAGTACTTTGTCTGCCCAAGTATGTAGCAATTCTTCTGGTGTGCATTGCATAATAGATGGAGGTGGAGGTTTTTTTGAAAAAAGGGAAGTTCTTATTAAATGGCTGGTTGTTGTAGTCCTATTTTAAGTACTGCCTATAATTCTGTGCTTGTACTGGCATTTCAGTAATGCAGTCAGGGCTTGCATGATTCTTGCTAACCAGTTTAATAAGTGGAGTAACAATTATTGAGATTTTTGGTGTTCAAGATGATGAAAATTATTCTGTAGATTTTATTTTGTTGATGCTTTTTGGTACTGTTTTTCTGATCATGTAATTCCTTCTACTAATGCCAAGTTCTGCTGGAACAGCAAGAAGATTATGCCCTTATTGTAATTCTTTAACAGCTGTTGCAAAATAAGTCTTGGCCCTTAACAAACCAGTTCTGTGCATTTAGAATGGATTTTTTTAGAATAGTTGGTGGAAAAAAATCACCAAAATAGATGGTTTGATTAATGTGGTGATTTGAGCTTACTTTACTCTGCATGATGAGTATCAGGCAGAATTGTGTGAGCAGCATGGACTTGGGATCCTTTTAACCATTGTTATCTATCTGATGTTGTTCAACAATTTTATTTGCAATAGGAAAGCTCTGGCTTTAAGTAGAAGTACTTAATATTTTCAATTGTTGCTTTCTTGTGTTTCAAGTGGATTTTATGAGTACACAGAGCTACATAGGACAAAAGGACAACTTCTTTATGAAATATGAAAAAATATTCCACAATCGTCTTGGTCCTATTTCTTTTCACTGCAGAAAGTCTATGAAACTTCAGACTGCATTCAATTTCACATTCATTTTGGCAGCAATAGTACTGTAAAACTGCTCATTTCCTACAGGGCTTTTGCAATATGTATTTTAGCACACACATTCAGCAACGACTGACTTTTGATCTAAAATGAACTAAAAATACTTTTTATCAAAAATTGCGTATATGTGAAAGCAAGAGAAAGGTTAGCCCTCCACTGTGTTTGGCTTAAATTCTTTTGACATTAACTTGTTCAAAAGAGAATAATTTCCTTTCCTTGATAAACACAAATTTTATTCTTTTCAGCAGCAAATCTTTACCTTTTAGTCCATTAGCATTAGGCAATCTCTTTCTGTTAGTAGCAAATTGCAAGACAAGAAAGGGTTAAAATTTTATGGCAAAATACCTCATCGGTCTTATCATTCTGAGTAATTAGGTAATTCAGCAGCCACAGTTCAATGAGACTTGATGTTCAAATGCTGCTCTTCTCCACATCTCACCCTGGCTGATGCTGGGAATGTAACAGAGGCCACAAAAGAAATGGGGTATCTCAGAAATGTCCCAAATCTCGTGGTTATCACCAAAGTATGGGCTGGTCAGGTGGGCCACAGCAGAGCTGCAAGTTGAAATTTTGCCTTGCCATCAAAGGGACCAAATAGATGCGTCTTAGACTTCCCTGTCAGAATATCTCAGTCTGATGAAACAGTGAAGCTACAAGGAGATTCAATGGAAATTGAAAAATGCAGACAGAAAAATGGGAATGAAAATTGAGAGATATTTTAAGAGTATTCAAGATTTAAAAACCCGAATGTTCTCTACTGTGTCAGAGGGAAATAGAAGCCACACTTGTAATAAGTGGCTTTTATGCTCTCTGTACACTCACATATCAGTTGACATCTCTGTAAAGTCCTTTCAGACTAGAAGTAATGGAATATAAAAATTCAAAAGAGAAGAAATGA
>NW_005054410.1:178614-190918 GCF_000277835.1 Geospiza fortis
GGTAAAAAAATTAGTCCCCAAATATCCACAAACACAAAGAATTGTATAGATAATTTACTAGATGGAACTTCCAAATTCTTCTTAGTGCAGAAAAACCTCCCAGATAGGACTAAATGAACCCTTAACTTGCATTTGGACAGAAACATACTGTATAAGTGCAATGAACAACTTTAAAACCCATTAGATGCTTAGCTAAAGGTCTTTAAAAAACAGCCATTTTGGGTTTAGTTCAAGCAGGCTTAGATGACCTCAGTGCAGGAGTCCTAAAAGACTGCTGAGATGATTTCTGGTCAACCTCTATTTTTTATCAAAAGGTGATTTTTTGCATATTTTAAAACCTAAGTCATAACATTGTGCTAATGTGCAGAACTGCAAGCAGAATGGTTTAGATTTGTATAAATTAATCAGCTTGCTATTGATTGCAGGCAGATGAATGGAAATGTTGATTGTGAATTCAATAAAGAATTACAGAATGGAAGTGAAGTTCATGGCTGTCACACAGTTTTACGATGAGAACACCTTGTAAACAAACTTTCAGATTCTTCATGTGGTTGTAAGTCTAATGAATGCACTGTCTCTTGGTGCCACATTGGAATTAAGAGGTGCAGTAGCACTGCCACAGCAGTATCTAACAAAGAAATTGAAACTGGCCTTGCTGGCAGGTGCCAAAGAGGACTTTTCAGTGAAGCATGCTTACACTGTGGGATGTTTCCAATGGCATCCTGCTAGGACTGATTCTGCCAGTGTTTGGTGTCATCTTCACTGACAGGACACCAAGCCATAACAACCTGGCCAAGAACATTTTTGGACTAAGATTAGTGGAAAATTATGAAGGACGGCATCCTCAGGTTTTTATCATGTCATGTCACATAGACTCTGCCTTGGAATAAAATGTATTTTGACACGCTCAGGTGTAAGGCTGTACAAAGGAGACAAATATCAACAGGAGTGACAACTACATCCTGTGAAACAGTCACTGACTTAAAAGATTTTGAGGTCACAGTGGCGAGAGTGATGAACTGGAGCTCTTACAGAAGTGTGCTTAGAAAAGCCAGTGGGATTCCTGGATGTGGCAGTAGTGGGCTGGAAAGTGACTTTTACCTCCAACAACTGAGTAACTGCTTCCCAATCAATACTCTGCTAACTGTTCTCTTACAGAGCCTTTGTGTTATCTGGGGAGGCAGCTTGTCTCTGTCATTGTTGTTCATGCTTCTTCAGTTCAATGTTATAGGCAGAGTGTTATGAAGCAGAAGAACAGGCACACAAGAAATTTCTCAGATAAAAGCCCCAAAGTACAGAACTTTTTCACCTGAGATGGTCTGTGGTCAAGCCACTAAAGGAAGACTTGTGCTCCTGGAGCTGTTAAGTGGTTCCATGCAGCTTTTCTATGTGACTTGGAGGTGGTTTTGACACCATCTGTGGTGGTGGTGGTGGGAGAGAATATTGTGATCCTTGCTCTTGAGATGCATTTCTGTAGGGGGATAGAATATAAGAAAATAAAGATAGTGTAGAAAGTAATCTTACCCCTAAGGAGTTGCAGCTGGGCCAATTATCAAAGATTAGGAACAGGCCTGACTTTACCAGGCCACAGCTGTAACCAATGAGAAGAAGAGTGCTATAAAAGAGTGGGGTGGCTGGTTGAGAGGGGAATTGGAGTCAGGTGGCTGCTTTGTGAAGAAGAAAGTCGGGGCTCTGGGGAGATGCCCACGAGGAACACCATGAAGGTATGAAACTTTTGTGCTAAGGAGACAACAGTATGGAGCCCCTGCAATAAGATGACAACATGTTTCCTCTGGGACATCATAGGAATCATGCTCTGATTTCATGATTTGAAGTCATGCCCATCTGCAGAGTAGGGGCAATGCCTCTCCCCAGTCCTTGGGGCAATCTGAGTGTGAGCACATTAATGGCAGTGTGAGGACATTGTGGCAGTGAGCCCCTTGGGGACAGCTTTGGAGTAAATGGGACAAACACCTTGTGTAGGGCGATATAAAGGAATCTGCTCAGGCAATGTCTTCCTCAAAATGCTCTGCAGAAATATCAGCCAGTCTTAATGAAACCTGACTGCAAGTTTGTTTGAAAACTATTTTTAAATGTTTAAGACTTAATTTTGAATGTGTTGGTGTTTGTGTATTTGTAGAGGTGCTTCAGTTCCCTTTAAGCACTGCATATCCATTTACATTCAAGAATGTATCACTCCTTTATTAAATATATACTCCAAGGCCCTAACACACTGTCTCCAAGTAGCAGTTCTACATTCATGTATTCTTTATCACTTCTAAAACATTTAGTTCTGTGTAAAACATTTAAGTTCCTTGCTGTCTGTAAGTACTGTGCTAGCCGTGCACGTGGCCAGAGAAGACAAAGATTAACTGTTTATTAACATATTAATTAATGTTTTAAAACTCAGCAAGTCATTTTAAATGACATAGATACAAAGACATCTTCATACGGAAGTGTTTTGGGACTAAGTATAACTTACTGGAAGACAGTAAGCCTAAATACATGGAAAGACCAGAATAATGCTCAAACTGGTTAAAATAAGCTACATGTTTGTCTCAAAAATTGTTTACTGAAAAAAATTTTAATGTTTTTCTTGCTTTTAGGTAGCCAGAATATTATTAACATTTTTTCCCAAATTCTTTGCAAGGGGTAGTAGCTCAGTTATTCGATAGCTAACTGACAATAATTAGCCTATTATGATGATTAATGCTTATTCAGGACATTTAATTTGCATGCTATAAGCATGGTGAGACAGCTAATTTGAAGTTATGCCAAATACAGTGTTTAGTTTTTATATACAACATTTGTTTGCCTTTCCAAATATAAAATAATTGACAAGAATAATCATAGCTGAGGATATTAGGTCAGTAAGTTTTCATTTCTCCTTTTAATAACAATGATGTGTTACTTAGTGAACCAATTAGCAAGGTAAACTTTACTTGCATTAAAAAATGCGTAAGGCTAAGGAAGAATTTCTAAATTGTAGTTAATGGAATGTCAACAAAGATGCATATTCTGTCATTTTTGCCCAGGTGAGAACCATCTGTCCCAGATAGATAGTATTTCTCCAACTTCTCACAAGGAAGAAGGATACAAGGTCATTTTTATGCACCTTGTAATCAGGATTGACTTTATGAAAGTCAATTAAGCTACCAGGCCTTAACCATAGTTTCAAAGAAATAGACAGTGAAAGAATAAATGTCTTTAATCATGGTTACTAGAAGCCTTTACTTTTTCCCTCAGGAAATGCCTATATATTCATGTGGAACTTGCAGCCTGTTCAGGATATTTGGAGGGGCAAATTCTCCTTGCTGCTTCTGATTGCTCAGATTCTTTGACCCAGACAGCAGAGCACACTTGAAAATGTGATGCTCTTCTTCAAAAGCTTCAGTGTCTCTGGATTTGAGGCTGAAGTCTCTTTAAGCATGCTTCAGAAAAAAAAGCCAAATGGGGAAACATGTAGAGGCTCCTAGGAGAAAAAGAATGTCTGCAGTAGTGTTTGGAAAGTGATCTGGAGCCTTTGGAAGATAAGGGGAAAGACAAGTTTCTCTATAGGAAGTGTTGGGGTTTCCTTCAAAGTCTTCCTTAGGTTTCAGCCTTTGAAGCAGCAGGCATTGCAATTTTCCTCCTTGGGCATCATATGAAAGTAGATAGCACATCTATGCTCATGTACCAGTGTACCAGTCTAACCAGTCATCTCTGCTTGATAAATATTTCTGCTTGCTTTCTGCAAAAGGCATTTCTGGCTGCTCTTTGTAGCTAAGCAAATGGCTGGGCTGTGGGTCACTGATGGGAAACATAGGAATCTATCTTTTGTGCAGTGCCAACATGTATATTTTTAATTTTTTAAAATTTTCTATCAGCGTCAAATTTTAAATACCTGGGATGAGTTGCAAGATATTTATTCTTGTACATGCATTGTTTCCTCAAACTGCTGAGAAAGCAAAGTGTCTGGATGTTTTCTGACTCTGAGGAATAAGAGGATGAAGAGACAATTGTTCTCCTAGAGGTGATGACAAGACCCCAAGTCTCTGTCATTTGCCCAGGGTCCTTTTAACCTTTTGTTATTTGGAAGAAGCTGGCAGTCTGTATTAATCTGTGTGAAAAATAGTGGACCTATTTCTGTCCATTTGACCTCCCCTACCCTGAAACGATCACAAGCCAGCCAGGCAGGTTATACCCAGCCCTTCCTGCAGCACTCCCACGTTCTTGCTGAAGCACAGCCACAGCATTTACCACACCCTTGCAAGGAGCCAATGGATCCTGAATCCATTAAAGCAGAACAGAGCAGCTCTGCCTGCACGTGGTGAGCTAAGGAAGCCAGGGTGTGGACTGCTGTGCATCCCCAGGGCTTCTCCAGTGCCCCACAGCCATGGCAAGGCTCTTGCCCAGGTGTGGGGCAGGGGTTTGCTGAGAGCTGAGGCCCTTTAATGAGCAGCATGAATGAGGGCTGCTCCCATGGTGAGGCTGGGAAGAATTTGGCCCACAGACAAATGTGGCCCATGCCACACCACTTAGGGCTTTGTCCCCTTTTAGTTTACAATTACAACCACAGAAAAATGAGAAACTGTTCACAGTTTCTCAGTAAGAATATAGGGAATCACTGGTTATCCACCACCTACTTAGATCCTCTTTATTTTATTTTTCTATTGCATCTCCCAATACTTCATTACCACCTTTGTAACTTAGAGGAGTGCAGGGACCAATTTAAAATCCATTGAAAGAGCCTTTGGCTTTCTGTAGTGGCTCCTGGATCAGGGCCAGGGGGTATAAACTGCTAGTGGCAAGTTTACAACAGTGCTCCCTTTGTGGGTGCCACTGCTGGGGCTTACTGAGGTGGCTGAACACTCTAACAAAAGTGATTTTGCAGATTAACCCGGTGACAAGCTGTGTGTTCTCAGTGGGAACTCTTCCAAATTTTTAAAAACAATTATAGTTCTCTGTCCATGAGTGCTGGACTATCACATTCTGCTAACACAGGGAAGCTTCAGAGAGGATTTTTTGGGCTAGGCTGAATCTCCCTCTGTCTTTGTACTCTAACTAATCTAATCAAAGATTAATTTGTTGCTTGCTTTATTATCCCTGTATTCAAACACACACAAAGCAGTATTTTGTGAGCTTATTTCTGAAATAGATTCTAGCAAGGTTTAAAAAAAAATCAGCTTCCTTGCACTGCATATATACCCACTTAGTACTACACTAGTCATGCATTAAAATACCTCTGATCTGCTATTGCCGGGGAAAATTAACTGTAAACTGAAAGGAAAAGTGGTGCATTGCACTTCAGTCTCAATCCTACCCTTTCAGTCTTGGATTTATTCACATCGAGAGCAATATAAATACATTAGTCAGTAATTTGGTTTTCACTCATTCACAGGCAAAAATCATAATTCCCTTAGTTTGATAAAAACTGTTCTGATGGAAATGCAAATCTCCAGGAAAGTTTCAGACATGGTTTAAATTGTCCATTGCATATTTTTGATCACTTACATGAATTCAAGGACTACCCCACTTGAAGCAAAGCTCTCATTTAAGCCAAAGAACGAAACATGTTCCTGGGTGAGCAGCTGCCTGAGAAAAGTACAGTATTAAATTGTACCTGTGTTGGTGGTTGGAAAGCAAAGAGGTTGCATTACTAATGCGTAAATCAAACTGATGAATCATTGCAACAAGTTTTTTTTTTAATTTGAAACAGTTCTTAGTTGAAACATGTTGAAACTCAGAGAGTAGGTTTATAGTAGGTTTTCTAATGAAGGAGTTTTTTTTGTTGTTACATATGGGATAATTTGTAGTTAGGTTTCATTTTTGCTGTTGTTGAAAACTTAGCTTAAACCTGTGCTTGAGAAGCTTGGAAGGGCCTGATATATTTGTGCAGCCTTGAATTCACTATGCAGAAAGAAAGAAATCCAGCCAAAAAATCTCTGTGGAAGTTGCAGTGATGATTTCCCAGCAACCAGTGGCTTGTGGCTTGCAAAGCATTTTTTTTTTACTATTTCAGTTGTGATTTGCTACATTCTGCTCTTCTTTTTGCATGACATGTAAAGGTCCCTTGTTGTTTGTGTATCATTGATACAATTCTCCTGCAACCAAAAACAAAGAAGGCAGTAGTGCTTTTAATAGAGGGTGCCTGATTGATAAGCTAGTTGCAGCCAAACCTGCTCTGGCTAATTGTCTTTCAAATGCCCTCATTAATCAAACAGAGGAGTAAGTCTGACAGGAGAGCTGTCACTGTTTTCATGATTTCCTACCACTCACCTCACAGTGTGAGACCTGGCTGGGTACCCAAATCATGGCCTTTAAACAGTTTTAATGCCTGCTCACTGCAGAGCACACCTGGCTTTGGTGGGATGGGGGCCTGCCCAACTCTGAGCCATGATCTATCCCAGGAGACCAATTTAGCAGTTATTTAATGATTCATAGCTTGATGTCTGGAAATGAGTGCTCCACACGATAACATACATAAACAAATTTAATTAGTTTTTGCCTTTTTTGCATAAGTAGCCACCAGTGTATTAAAGCTGCAAACAAAACAGGTAGGCTGCCTGGAAAGTCATTGAAGCTGGTTAACAGCAGATCTTTGTAAAAGACTGGTGCTTTCTTTCATCTGCTGATAGTCACTGATGCTTCTTTGGCCGGGTCCTGAGGTTGCTGGGTTTGCTCATTAAGAACAAGGGAAGCAGTTATCTCAACTAGCTTTTGGCCTGGTGTTAGAATTACATATCTACAGCAGAAGCTGGCAGTCTCTCATCTACTGCCCTTCAAAGCTGCAGAATGTAGTATTTTTTTGAAACTGTTTTTGAAGGATGTGCTTCATATATTTCCTGTTTTGCAATCTATTAGAAATATTATTTAGTAAACATCAACCTGAGTTATTGTTCAGAGATAGGGATTTATATATTTGCATTTTTATTGAACATACATGAAAACATTGCAAAATTATTTCTAGTTGTGCATGCTACAAAATAGGGCAAAATACTTAATGCTTAAGAAAGCAAATTGAAAGCTTTAGGGACAGAATATTTTTTAACCTTCTTTTGCAGCATTGCATAATTAACACTGGTGATGTATGAAGTGTATGGGGGTTTGTTTCTCTGCTGTTAAGTTTTTCATATTCTCTGTGGAGCAGAATTCTAGGATTGATAGTCCAGAATAATATCTTGTCATTCTCCTAAGCAATATAAGTAAATACATTTTGCATGAAAAAAATGTTGCATTTTGCATATATTCATATTAAGTGAAATTCTTACTTTAATAACATTTCAGGGCTGAAAATGATTCAGTGACACACATTACAAATATTTTATACTGGAGGGTTTCTTTGAACTCCAGACAGCAGAGCAATATAGCTTGTCTTTTTTCCTTCATCTGGGAATAGCTTCTACCCACCATGTGGAATATTTGCTCCTATGAGATGTGCCTTTTTCTTTAATAGGGCAGTCTGAGCATAAATTTTAGCAGATCTTGGTTTTAGATTACCCACTGTCTAAACCAGACACCTTGTTTTCCTGAGCACGCAGAGGAAAATCTTAGCATGGAACATGTTGGTTCCAGGAATCCTGCAGTCATCACTTTATAAATGTGCTTGATCTCAGACTTGAACAAGGGGGACCAAGCCATGATTTAAGATGATATTCTGCTATCCAAAAGTGAAATTCTGTCTCCAGAAAGCTCAGTGGAAACTTTGTTATTGGTCTCAGTGGGGCCAAATTTTATTTTTGTTGAGGTATTGTGAACTTTGGAAGCAATTTAGACTGAGAAAGAAGGTGGGGACAGGGGACAGATTGCTTTTGACCTTTTTCTTTTAGAAATTTAACAGAGACCATTGGCTCATTTCTGCCAGTACCTCCCAACACCTATCAGAAAATGTATTTTCTTTGAGTCACTATTAATTTTATATCATGGTGTTTTATTTTACTATGAGAGACAGAGTTCCAAGTGGTGTGATTTATAGGACATATATACCTAGGTAGATATTGCCTCATGTTTTCTCTATAACCCAAAACAAAGATCTTTGAAGGGATATATTAAAATCTAGGTACCTGCTCCTAAAATTTGACTGACTTTAACAAAACCAGTAGTGTGTAGGTAAACATTTCCAAAGGCCTGTGACTGATTTTATGAACTCATTCAATGCCTGTGGGTTGTGCTCTGTGGACACTCATAAGGGTTTCTGATTAGTGTCATCGTGCCCCCTATAAATCTATTTTCTTGGGAGTCTATATCTTGGTAATAAAAACTTGTCCTGCAGTGAAAGGTCTTGGCATAATAGCAGAATTATTGCTATTTTTACTGCATTTGAAAAGCAATTCTTGCACCTTGTCCCCATCCTCTAGAAACAGTCTTTTTTTTTTTTTTGCATATAATGCAATAACAATACATTTGTTTGGTGATTTAATTAGGTAATATTAATCAGTATATGCTTCCATTCTTACATAGAGTGTTGTGGACTGTACAGGTCCAACGTTGTCACTATTGTCTGCTTGTGTTGGCCCCTGGCAGACTTAGTCCATAGAGCCCTCACTTGGGAAAATCTGTCACCTTCTGCCTGTGTTCCTGTTATCTCTTCCAGATTTGGACCCTCGAGATCAGGATGGCTCTTTAAGATACAGTGAGGAATTAAACTTTTTATTTAAGTGCCTTTCCAAGAGCTATGAGGTGTCACACCATTTTAAGACTTCACCTGTGGGTTCTTCAGCTGTGACCAGGAGCCCTTTCAGGCTTGGTTACCTGAAGTTTTTGTATATGTTTAATATGGCCTATAGGACTGTTAAAGAAGCACAGATTTGACAGGATCCACAAAACAGACAATACAACACCTAACTGCTTTTGAGCCTGGCCAGAGCCTGCTGCTCATAGTTAGGGCAGGTACCGCTCCATAAATTGCTGCTGTGCCTGCCCCACAGGGAGGGGCAGTGCTGCCTTCTGTGTAACAGGTGATGGTTTTGCTGTCCAGGTAAATGAAGAGCTTATTTTTATCCGGATTGGCCTCCTAGTGGCAATGATTCCCCTCTGCAGCCAGCTCAATAAAACATTTGCATGGGAAATAAATTTAGTGATTTATGGTTTAGGTCTGTCTGTAGAATATTCAGTTTATCTGTTGTTGAGAGAGACGCTCTGCTATTCCCTCTTGAGATCAGGCTTTAGTTAAACCTATGCTTTATTTGTGGAACTGTTGTGAATCATGCAAAAAAGTTGCAAAATGCTTCCCTAAAAGAACTGCTGAGTGTAGCATCTGATTGAAGGTAGTTAAGAGCAACAGGGTTTAAAATTGCTAAAATTCAGGAAATGGGTAGGAATTGGCAGATGACAATTCCTCTGTGGGTTGGGCATCTGAAGCCAGCACTATTCCCAGCCTGGCCACACTGGGATTCTGCTTTTGGATGAACAGGAGAGGAGAATCTGCCATGGGGCAGCTGCTGGAAGATCAGTAATCAGATCCCTGATAACCTGAGCGACTGCTGCAAGCACACTGGAGCAAACAGATTGCACTGCAGCAACACTGTGCAGTGATTTTGTGGGTTAGGGACACTGAAATAACTAGATAGAGTTGAATGAAACTGATTCATTTTTTGGATGTTTTATTTGGTTGTGTGCCAAAGCTTATTTTCTTTTATCTAGCGATAATATTTGTGATATATTAAGAATAAACAAGATTAGAAGGGAGTTTTCATTAGTAGTAAAAAGGCTATTTCATCTTTTCCTTTTGTTTTTCTCATGTATAATTTTAACTATAATTTCAACAGTTTATTAGCTACAGCTTTTTCAAAAAACAAGAAAAAGACACCAAAAACATACAAAACCAAGGTGGTAATATAGTACTTATATGACAATTTTGGTTTTTTTTCTGTTGCAGAGATGATGCTGCTCATTCAGATCTGGTGAGGAGGAGGTGGGAGTACATCAGTGGAGAAAGACATGGTAAGAATTTGTCATTAAAAGAAAAACATACAGGACTGTCATCTAAGTTAAATGCTGATGGATCATGGATTGGATTTTATCTGAGGGTTCTTTTAGCCCTTAGGTATGGAGTATATCTGTGAGTACAGTGCTAATGGTGATTATTGCTGTGATGGATCATCTGCTCCAAAATAACAATTGAAAGGACCTTCCTGAATTGTATCACCTTATCCCATGGGAAAAATGCAGAGATGGGAAGACCTCCATAATGAAATGGAGATATATGGAGCAGGTTTTCTCTCTTTCAATATTTTCCAGTACTTTATTTGTTGTTATGAAGTCTTAAAACTAAAACCTGAAATTTCATATCGAACTTGAGCAGAAAAATGTGGTCACTGGTGAAAGATGCTGATTGGATTTTGGTTTATAATAACAAAGGTGTTTGGTCTGAAAGCTGTTCTGAATCCATCAGTAAAGCACTATCTGGTGTTAGTCAGCCCTGAGTAGGACATAAGGAACCCAAGAGTTACAAGTTCAGCAAAGTCAAACTAATTTTTGCCTTTTCATTGTTTTTATTGTGTGAACTTATCACCTTGAAACTATGACTGATTAAAACAAAGGCATTGTTTCTATAAGGGACATGATTGTGGAAGTCAACTGAAATATAATACAGGAGTTTGGTGTGAAGGAGTTTAGTGTGAAAGTTTTCATTTCAAGAGACAGATACATAACACTGCTAATTTGTCAGTGATGCTGGCTTTGAGGTCTGAAAATTGTGGGTGAAATTCAGAAGTCTTCACCAAGATATCAGAAATATAGATATCAAAGGCTGGGGAAATCACCCTAGATTCACTTTACTGTCAATTGAGGAAAAATGGGCACCTTCAGAGAGTGATTAATCTCAGCCTAAAATAGGCAGGTCAGGTAACTTGCCCCCTGGAGATGCCAGTTTCTCTCCATTGACTGTAGGAAAGCCTACAGTGACAAACTCAGAATTCAGTGTGTAACCTTTCAGTGTCTGAAGCTAGGCTGGATGAATCTCACCCTGTGGTAACAAGGACAGGCTCTGCCAGCTGTGCTAGTGTGAATAATACCTTCCTGGGCTGCTCCAGTG
This sequence comes from Geospiza fortis, assembly GCF_000277835.1. Lineage (NCBI taxonomy): Eukaryota > Metazoa > Chordata > Aves > Passeriformes > Thraupidae > Geospiza > Geospiza fortis. The sequence continues at coordinate 189,629 of NW_005054410.1, forward strand.
GCACTGCTTCTGGGGGGAATTGAGAAGGTGTGGCTGAGAAATTCTGAGGGTCCTCAAAACCCTGAATGATCCCAATGGTGATTTTTGAGGCATGTTTACTTGTTTGTTTCATTGGTAGTGGGTACTTTTATTTTAATTGTGTAAAAAAAATGAAAATCTTGGGGTTTGGGTTTGTTTATCTTTTTCCCCCCTGTGGAATCCTAAAACTGAGGATATATTTTATTCTGTTGGGTGGTAAAACTTGCTGTGGGATTTCTCAAAAGCCAATGGCTGTCTATTATTTTTTGTCCCATTTGCCTTCCCCATTTGTAGTGTTGCAGAGTGTAGATAGATAGTGGCTACCCTGTTAATCCAGTTAGCATGGAGGAACTGGGTAGACACTTTTTTAAATGCTGGCAAGGTATGCTGGTTTTGGAGGATGTCTGTGAGATTGAAGATCAGCTACATTTGTAATCAAAATCCTTGCTTAAAATAAAAAAAAAATTAAAAACTGAGAAGAATATGGGAATGAATAATGCTGTTGTTTTATACAACATTTGCTATTAACAGTTAATAGAGGAAATGTTAATAGGAAGGATATAATATTATGAAAATATTTAGAGAGAAATTGTGGTTTTGTGTAGTTTACAAATTAGAAAAGCAAGACTGCTCAGAAGACCCTTGCTTAAAAGGGAATTGCCCTGAGTACTGAGCTGTACTGCGATAGAATATGTTCAGCCTTTTAGGTCACAGGATACTTTTCATGCTGAACTCCTGTAAATACAAACCAGTTTGAACATAACAGAAGCACAAGGGCTTTTTTGCTTCTTCCAGAAATCCCCAGAAGTGGGAGGATGGAAAAAGTCCCAATAGTATTTATGACTTTTATTTTCTGTTGTACAGAGAACCTGCCAGACACATAATAATTAGAACTTTGTGCTTGAGGTCATACTGGTTCAGTGAATTTATACCTGAGCTGATGTTTTCAGTCACAGAGAGTTCTGAATTTTCTGACAGTCATAGATGGGGTAAAGTGGTCCAATAGTTCAACACACTTGTAACCTGCTGTTATTTGTTTTTTATTGGTTTTTTTTCATGTCTTGACAAATACGACATAGATTGTTCCAAATCTTGAATGTACCAAGTGACTAAAATAAAAATCTGAGAGATAGAGGAAGGAAGCTTAAATTTTTACAGCTTCTTACATCTTCTCTTGCTCATACATCTGCAAACAAAGCCCTTTCTTATTTAAGTATTTCCCAATATAACATACCACATTGAATGTCCTATATGAATTTAGCTGTTTGTAAT
>NW_005054410.1:190957-248373 GCF_000277835.1 Geospiza fortis
GCACCACCTTCATTAATAGTGGTAAGATCTCTAAACAGATGCCAATGAACCATTGCAAATTTAAATTTAGCCAAGCATGTTGTACGATACTCTGTATTGCTCTTCAGACAGCTCAGAGATGAGGCAGTTCTGAGCATGTGCTGGCAGCTGTGTGCCTGTTGCTAATCAATCTTGTGTGTACAACTTAGGGGCTGCTTCACCTACATTCACTTTTCATTTAGCCCTTTTCAATTACCCATTCAAAAATCTTTGAAGACTGTTCCTCAGTCCTGTAATCTCTCTTCAATGAAAATGAGTGGAGCCACAAAGAGAACTAGAATAGAATTCATTCTCTTCTGTGCAAAAGAGAATGGATAAAAGCTTGACTTTAGTACAGGTGTGTGATAACACTGCTGCTATAACGCACCTTTTGGCCACATGGCAAACGAGCTGAAATAAATCTGTTCCTTATCATGCAAGGCCTTCCTAATTAATGGAAGAAATCCTTCCTCAGAAAGATGAAGAAAACTGAGTAGAACTGAGTACACTAATGCTGGGAAAGAGCAAATGTACCTGTACTTCTCTAATTGCCACCATTTGCAATCTGGAGGCAGGTAAAACTGTTGAAATAGGAGCATTGCTTTGAATGCAAGTGAAATTGATGGAGTGGGATAACTCTTTCAGAAGTAGAGAAAATAATTTTACCTTCACTAAAAATCAGGAATTGTCTTTCCTGTCTTGGGATGGCTGGAAAGTAATTTTATAGACCTGTTTTTGACTTGGTTCACTTGGAGTGTAACTTATTTACTTGAAAAATATTTATATGGAAACATGTAGTGGAGCACCTTAGCTACACTGATTTTCATCACAGTGGCAGTCTTGATGACCTTCTCCCAGGACTGCCATAATCACTCAAAATAGTCTATATTTTGAGTGTTACAGAATATCTTCCCCAGTTCAATCTCAGAATAATCGCAGTGCTGTTATACTTTGAAAATAATAACTATTTGCATGGGGTTTAAGAGGTGTTTCAGGGCCTGACATCCAGTGAAATTTCTCAGGTTGTGGAAAGGATGGTTTAAGTAACTCTTTCAGAAACTCAGTTAATGCAAGGGCATGTTAAGTTTTGCCCTCACAGGACTGATGGCATGATCAGCCCATGAAAAGTCTGTATCACCAGGCAGGTGTTTCTTTGCTATGGATCCTGCAGGAGTTAGAATATTCATAATTTTGAGAAAATACCCATCACTGTTGAATTTACCAGAAAGTTCCACCTTTTTTTGGGTGTTATTATTAAAACATTTCTATTACCAAATGTTCTGGTAATAGAAAAAATGGAAAACTTCTCTGTTGGTCCAGTGACTGGATGTGGATTTTTTTCCCCTACACATTTCCCATGAGATTCCTTCCTTGCTCAAGTGGATTTATCTTTATCAGTTATAGCAAATGATATATCTTCTTATTTAGAAGTAAGAGTATTCTGGGTGTGGAAATGGAATTCTCAGACTTGACAAGGTTACCCTGAAAAAACGTGAAGTAGCATGGCTGCTGGCCTAATTACCCTTTCCTTGTTGGGTTCAAACACTGCTCTGAGTACCAGGCAGTGGCTCAAGCAAACACTGGAAATTTTCTTGAAGAAACAAGTGAAATGGGGGGCTGTTTGTGTTGTTTGCTCTATTCAAGGCAGTATTCAAATGATGGTAGGCTTCTTTCTGAGTCTCATCATTTTCTCTAGGAGTACAGTTGCATAAGTGTTTTGCTTCAGGAGAAAAGAATGCTTGTCCTCACTTGCCCTGCTTTGGTAGGAGCATGGAAGTCTTGGAAATGCAAGGCCTAACACTTCCATGTGGGTCCAAACCTGGGAGGCTGGGGTGAAGGTATAAAAACAAATGAATATCACATTACTGCATAGGTACTAACTGAGATATATCATTATCTCCATGCTTAGTAAATAACCTCTGTGAAATACAGATATTTGTGTCAGTCCACTCGGTTATCTTTAACCAAAGTGGTCTCCAAAACTCACTTTGCCATCTCTAACGGATTGAGGTTTTCTGGACAATATTCCCTTGTGTGCCTTTTAAGGAAATGCAGTGTGAAGGGTTTCTAGTATTATAAACTTAACAAACATATTTTGTTGTACTTGAAACTTGGTTTTACTTTCTTTATATCATCCTCCCCATCTCATTGGACTTGTCTTTCATTTTATGGGAAAAATTTTGGATGCAAAGTCGATTTATTGAAACATTTTTCTTGAATTCCATTGTGTCATTTCTGTGTAAGTTTGCTGCTGTAGGGACTGCAAAACTTTGCTGTAAATTGCCATGATCTAAAAGAAAGGACTCAATAGCTGGAATATAATGGGGATATAATTAGAGAAATGGAAATGGCCAAACAGTGTCAATACAGAACAGAAACTGGGTCTTGGCTGGGAAGAGCAGGAAATCCTTTCAAAATAGAAATTTTAGACATTTAATGACCTCTAACTGCTGTCTAACTGACAAATATAATCTAGGGCTGGGTAGAGCTCTTTACCACCTTTGCTGTTTGTAATAAGGAAAGATCAATTCCCTCATCCATAAGCACAGTGTGAGTTGTAAAACTTTCAGTGTCCTTGGAGAGGCCCTGTACTTCAGCACCCAGCTGAGGTGGTGGGATGTAGATAATCTTAGCACGGAAATGGCCCTTTGGCCTTTTGTGCAAAGCAGAAAAACTTCCTAAGGTTACATAAGTGATTAAGAATATTTCTAGTTTATGAAGTCAAGGAGTCCTGACAGCCATTTGTCTATTTTCTGTGTGTGTGGACAGTTTACTTAGGAGTTTTTCTTTCCAACCACCTCTAAAAGTTATTTGGAGAAAGAAAATAGAATAATCGGCTCCAAAACTATCATAAGGGCTAGAAAGCATGTGGATCAGAAAGCAAACAGACCAAAATCTCACAAAAATACCAAACTTGATGGCTTTAGAAATAGTATTCCAGGCTTACTGAAGTCAGCAATAATTTTTAGATTTTCAGAATCTACAAACTAGTATGTCATTCAGGCCGTGTTTGGAAAATTAATTTTTAATTTTTTTTCCTTAAGTGATACCATATTTAGCTGAAGGTCTAAATCACTGCGTGCGCTGTGTTTGTCAGCGAAATGCCAAATGCCCCATTTTGTTCCTAATGGAACTCTTGTACGTGTTTATGTGTAGCCTGCAGTTTTACATTCCTTCCAGAGATGGAAGCTGCTTGCTCTGACAAGGTCAGCTTGGGAAGGAGGCCACATTCCCTGAATAAGAAAGCCAGGAGGCCAGAGCATGCCATTTCATTAGTCAGCCAGGACTCTCTTATAGCGAAGGAGGGAGAATGAATGCTATGGAATTTAAAATAACTATTTCAGCTTTTCTGTAGCTTGGAAAATGTTGCTCTTGGGCAATATTCTGTTAATGATCACTATTGGGCCAGATGTTCAGGACACGTAAATGAGTGTATTTCCATTGACTTCAGTGGAACTAGGCCAGCTTACGCCATCTGAGAATCTGTCCCCTCAGCTTTCTTTCTAAGCCAGTCATGATTTTGGATAAGGACTTGCAGCATTATCAGTCATAGTTCTGGTTTCCAGCAGAGAAGAAGAAAATGAGCAGTCTTATTTGCTTCATCAGTGTGAGAACAGATTAAACTGTGACAAAGAATCAAAGTAATTCAAATAATCAAATTTGAGAATGTGAAATGTAACAGACTTGCTTTGTTTTGCAGTGGGTATTTTGTCTGTCAAAACAGAACTTCATACTTTCCTAGATGGCTGGCTAGTTCTCCAAGCTTCTGATGCCACTTAGGCCAGTGGCGTCAGTGGAATAAATTGAACATATTAACCTGAAAAAGATCCCAAATTTTTGTTCTTTGTTGTTGAGGTCATTTTTTATTTATTATTAAATTAAGACTCACACGGGGGCTCTAAGAAACAGGACGAGCTTTGTGAACTGGGTGCATTCCTCCTACCTTTCTATTCTGCTCCCATTCAGCACTTATAATGGTAATGAAGTCTAATTACAAATGCATGTGACTGCCTGTTGTAATCTGTCAGTGTTTTTCTGAAAAACCTTGTGCCAGTTCAGTATTGGTCATTAGATAATAAGGATTGATAAAACGTAAGGGGCAAAATGTTAAAAATGCTACTATCGATTAGAACGCACCTTAATAATGAAACCATGGGCCTGGGGACGAAAGCCATGGATCATTTTGACAATTCGGCCTTAGATTCTGGATGAGACAGAGTGGGGACAATTAATCCCTCAGAGCCACAAATCACAAATAAAGTAGTTGCAGCTCATTACAACCTGACCTTGCTAAACGGCCTTGAAAACACAAGTGACCTTCTAGTATTTGAAAAGATTACAAAGCTCTATTGAGAAATATCTTATTTATTTATTTATTTATTTATTTTTAATGCTTGGGAACCACATGGCTTAATTTTAACTGATCTTGATGAAAGAAGCTTTTAACTTCACCATCTTTCAGGAACCAGATTGCTAATGTCTCATGGAACTGATGGTGGTACCGCAGGGCAGTGCTCGGGAAAGATCTTAAAAGTCAAAAGTCTTGATCTGTGCAATTAATCAGTGGAAGTTTGTGCTGCAATACCTTTGAAGAAACAATAGTTTTACTGAACTATTGAATGGCTCTAGTTATGACTTTTGTAAATATTATGGTATTATTGGAGCACTGCATAATTGTAGGAAAGCATTTTTGTGCATTACAGTCAAGTCCAACCCCAAAATTTAGAAATATGTTCAGCAAAGTATTTAATGAACACCCTTCATGTTCCCACCCTAAATGGGAAGCAGGAGAGGTCATGTATTTTGCATTTCTGTCCTTTGACATGCACTGTAGATGCTCTTTGGCTAACTTACTTGAGTCCTTTGTCATGGGATAGTGCATATGGAAATCTCAAAAAATTCCATCTGAGTTTCTGGTGGAATTGTCTACCATAATTTGACCCTTAATGCTGAGTCAGGCTCATCTTTCTACTGACTGTGATAGGAGATATCTTTTCAGCTCATTCCTGAGAAGAGGTCTTGACCACCATCCCTGATGTTGTCCTAACTATGCAATTAATTTTGCACGCTTGCTGATTTCCTTGTGCTTTGGACTAGGTCCACGTGTGACTCTGCTTATTGCTCCTTCTTTTCAGTGTACCTGAATGAGGTGTTTCTAAGTGTCCTCACCATGCATGAACTCCAGCCTCAACCCATGCACTGCATTCCCTACATCAGATAAAAGCAATTCCTTTAAAACCCACTTCTCTGTAAATACAGAGGCTTGTGGCTTTCTACGGGGACTTTGCTGTATTCTGTACAAGAGCTGGGGTCTGCTCTGGTGCTGAGGGCATCATGAAGAATGCTCTACACACAGACGTCGTGGTTGTGGTTAGAGAGTGGTGACTTTGATGTCAGTGATGGCTGTGGGCATGGAGGCAACAGCTCCAAGTTTCCAAGTTCTTCGACGCTCAGACAAAAGCATCAAACACCTTATAGCAGTGTGGAACCACTGCCTTAGATCATAGATTACTGAGGCATGCTGAATCTGAGAAATGGCTCTGGATAGATAATATTTTCTGCAAAAGTGGAGTTTCAAGGTAGCTTTAAAATGCAACCTTCTGTAGAAGAAATGGCAAAAAAAGTCCTTGTTGAATGTACCACGTGCACAGTAATTGCAGTTCCCTGGCTGTGTGGGGAGCAAGGTGAAGGCACCTCCATGCTGCTGCTAGAGAAACTGTGAGAGCCCACTGTCACACACCTGGATTTAGGTTGTTTTACACTGGCATTACCAGGACTGACGTTTGGCCATGGTAGAACTCTCTCCTTGACTCTGGGCCTGGATGACAGTGCTTTTGGCATTAGGAGTGACAGAGAGAAGTCTGTGTGATATCACTGTGTGTAGTATATTGATACTGGCTCTCCTTTTATCTTGAAACAAAATGGATTAGATGAACAAAAGGGATTCCTTGGAAGCTCCATTCAATTATTTCACAGTGACAGCCGGGGAAAAACACAGTCTATCCCCTGGATGTAGCAGTTCCTACTTCTGATCAGAAAGCATAGTGACATTTCAGCACATCAGTGGCTAAGCAGTGACCCCACAGTTTGAGTTAACACTTCATCTCCTGACATTCCAGCCAACAATCCAAACTGCTTTCCACAGACTTCTCCTCCAGAGGTTCAGCTGTAGTCAAGGTCTCATGACAGGAATAGTCCTGGCCATGCATTTGTAAGGACACTCTGTGGGGCACAACACAACTCAATTACTGGACATAGGATTGGGAAACAAGTGGAATAAATAGACTCCTTATAAGAGAAAAATCAGTCAACCATTTACTAAGTAGATCAAGACACTGAGGGTATTCCAGCATAGAATTGGACAACCAGAGCTATTACTTTGACACTTCCTGTTTTCCTTTTCTTTGGTTTTGGGTTTTTTTGGTTTTTTTTTTGGTGGGAATTTCAACAGCATTTCTGGTAGCACCAAAGGTGCTTTAAGAATCAAACCAAAAGTTTCCTTTACCATGCTTACTTAGTAGCTTCACTTGGTGTCTCCTGGGATAACACAGGGTTTCCCTCAGCACCTGTTCCCTGGTGCTATGGTACTCATCCTCCTTCCCTCCATCCTGCTGGATCCTTCAGGCACACAGGATTGCTGCAGGAATGTCAGAGACTAACAAGTGCACTAATTGCAGAGTGGGAAAGAACACCTGCTGATTCTCAGCTGAGTTATCCTCATAGCAAACCTTACGTCTGTGAATGTTTCTCCGCCGAGTTCTTGTGCAGCTGTGATTTCCTTTGGAAACTCATGGGTCGTAGGGAGCACTAATTCGCAGCAGCTCAGCACGCAGCCTTGCACCTTCATGGATGACACTCCTTCTGCTTGGAATCAGTGACTGTTTCCTCTGCAGGCTTTCTGCCCTTTGAATCCTCATTCATTTGATTTCTGGCCTTTGGGGATGAATTTATCTCCCTGTGTACTCTATTTACTAGGGAATGTGATTTCCAGGAGATATTAGGCGTGCTTGAAGAATGCTTTGGGGGACCAATTCTTCAGAGGGGCAGAGAAATCTGGCTTCAGGAAGGTGAGATGCCAACTGTCCTTTATGCAAAAGCTTGAAGTACTACCCAAAAGTTACAAGCAAAAATAGCTGAAGTGGTGGAGATATTTTGGTGTGGAAGGAGCAGAGAAGTGATTGTCAGTGCATAGCTATGAACATAAATAAATACTGGCCTTTCAAGGGCGTAATGTCTGTTTTCTCCAAGCAAGGCAAACTCCTAATAGCTGTCTTTAAAAAGTGGTTATTTTGGAGACTGGAATAAGTTGTAGGCGTGCATTTAGCATTTGTGTGTGTACCCTGCCAGTGCTCTAGACATTTCTGCATATGACTTTGTCTAATCCAGGCAATGTTCAGAACACTGTCTATGTAATATATGCAATATTTGGGCATTATGTCAGCTCTGTAAGTTACTGCAGTGGAAATTAATAACTTTCTCCTTTGTAATTAAGCACTTGTCTCTCTTGTGGCCTGCTGAAGCAGTGAGGTAAGGAGGAGTAGTGATTCCCAGGTCCAATTGTGTAACCATGGAGCTGCTGTCTGGATCACAGAGTCTCAAAGGAGCAGAGGGCTCTCAGAAGATAACTTCCCAAGGGTAGCTATGGGACCTTGCTGGGTAGGGGAGAAGCAGAAAGGACTAATACACTAGGAAAAGTCACATCCAGCTCTTGCAGGGAGACCTTGGGAGCAAAGAGATGCCTGTTTCTGGAGCGTACATTTGGTATATACAAAATTTCCAGTATTTAGCTGCATGTTTTTTCCCTTCTTACTTGGTAAAGACCTCACTGTATCTAGAGAAGGACCCTGCTTTTTAGTTCGCTAGTTACAGTTCATGCATATTTATTTCGAGTGCCCACATCCAGTGGCCTTTACTACTTAGAAGTCAAACAATGTTTTTCACAATGCAAGCCGAAGGGGGTACTTCAGCCTCCTTTAAGTTGTACTGAGCATTGAGCAGCCTATTGGATTGATGTGATGAACCATATGGATCTCAGACCAGGACTAAATAATGTCAAATATAAGTTCTTGCTTGGGTGCTTCATTTTTTTCTTCTGTGAGTCTATAAATGCATGTACAAGCTCTTCTCTCCCACTTTATACGTACCATAAAAGAAGTTAATAGCATAACAGTTAATGTCAAAAGTGACCTATTTTAAAACATTACTTAGAGCCACTTATTTCAGCACTGTCTGTGCTGAAATTTTCTATTTTGGATGCCTGCCTCAGCCCACTTCTGTCTGTTTGAAATGAAAAAATAAAAATCCTATTCTTCTCAGAAAAAAAGAAGGCAAAGTAACTTTTGCATGTTCTTATACATGTTTGATCAGCTCCATCACTCTCTTTCTCGGCCTCAATCTAAAAGTTTTGTTGAATCATTATCTTTTGCTGTTCCAGTGAAAATCCATTAGGGAAAACACTGGAAAAATCTGTTCTTTCACTTGATCAGTAGAGATTTGGTATCTGAATTCCCTGAAATTACTATCTGTACTGCACACGCCAAGCACGATATTGCAGGCACTGAGCAAAATCTTGTCAGGGATTGCTTCTCCTAAAATTTTAGGCTGTTGTGGCATCATGCAGTGGAAGTTCAAGCATATGCTGACCCAGAACAGTGCAGCACTTGGTGCTGGGGATGCTTGTGACAGTGTTCACAGGGGTCCCAGGATGAGGGAAGAGACGAGGATCTGACTCCATGTTTCAGAAGGCTTGATTTATTATTTTATGATATATATTACATTAAAACTATACTAAAAGAAAAGAAAAAAGGATTTCATCAGAAGGCTAGCTAAGAATAGAATAGGAAAGAATGATAAAACGTTTGTGGCTCGGACTCTGTCTGAGCCAGCTGGGCTGTGATTGGCCATTAATTAGAAACATCCACACGAGACCAATCACAGATTCACCTGTTGCATTCCATGACAGCAGATAATCATTGTTTACATTTTGTTCCTGAGGCCTTTCAGCTTCTCAGGAGAAAAGATCCTAAGGAAAGGGTTTTTCATAAAGGACATCTGCAGTGGATGCTGAGGTGGGGAATTCAGCTCCTGGTTCCAAGTACAGTGCACACCATCGAGGCTCAAAGTGAGGAGATGCTCCTGGGCTTTTGAGTTTCTCTTTTTACAGCTGCTCAGATCGAGGTGGAGGAAAATCTCCTGAGCTGAGGAGCTGTGAGAGGACTTGGCTAGGATGGGACCTTAAAGGGAGTAAGAAAGAACTCATGTGGAAGTAGGGATGCTGCCACTGGCTTAAGTGATGGCAGAAAAATTGGAGGAGTGTGGATATAGGTTGGGATAGGAGGCAGAAAGAAAAGAGGTAGGATTGGAAACCTGAGGGTAATGGGTAGGAGGGAGGCTGGGCCTAACAAATAGGCATAAGAAGGGGAATATGTGCTCCTAGGGTGAGTCTGAACAAGCGATAGGATACAGCAATAAACAGAAGGTTAAAATGGGAAACTCAGACTGGAAGAATTTAGGGGCTGCATTTGCAAAAATATTGGTACAAGGCAAGGACTGGGAGTGGGGGAAGAACGTGAGAGAAAAGTCTTTGTAGTGGAAAGCAGCTGAAGGCCACCAAAGACAGACCTGAGAGGCAGAGCCAAGATGCATGGTGCCCTATGCTGCAGAATTCCTGGGAAAGCTGCATGCATCCCAGCCCAGCCTCCCTTCAGCCTGCTCCACCTGCAGGCTCCACCGTTGCTCCTTCCATTCACGTGGCCAAAGCCTCTGCTGTGAACCATGAAGGGCCAGCCCTGTATTTCAGTATCACTGCCATTCCAGACAATAGACTTTTTTTTCAGGCTTTCTTTTCTCTCCCTTTCTGTATTTTTTTTAAGCAACCTATGAAATTATAGATAAAAGGGTACAAAACCATGAATGTTGCAAAAAAACCAAGCACTATAAAAAAAGGAAAAGGAAAGAGAATAATGCTGTCCATGAAGCCTTAATTGGGCCCCCTTGTGTGGATACATTTTGATACTGTCTCTAATTACATGATCACACACTGCTTTTCCCATGGACCCCTGCATTGTTCTGCGTGCTAAGTAGAAGGTGATTGCTGAATGAGTGCAGCTTTAAGTTGTTTTATTCTCTCTGTTGCATGGGTAGTCCCAGGCCTGCCTTACTGCAGCTGCCCAAGACCAACACAGAGCCACTGATTTGATTTCCTTGTGGGTTTTCCATTGCTGTCTGTTTTGAAAACAATAATGTTTATTTTCCAAATGCCCTCAGAGTCCCAGATGTGTGGTAAGGCTCTCTGCTCCCACCTGTGCAAAAGGGGATGCAGGGGAGCTGAGAGTGGTGTGGCAGGGCTGATGCTCTCCTGGCTCTCCATGGTGTAGGTGCTCAAACCAGGCTGCTCCTGACTGCAGAATGCACCTGATGGGCAGAGTCTGCTGTGACAGGGACCTGTGTCTCAGGACACACAAAGGGAAGGTACCACACACAGTGAATGCTGTGGGAAGGTGAGCTTTGCTTCAGTGCTGGAGACCAGCTGTAATCTGCTAGGGCACAACTGCAGAGACTCAACACAGTGGCCATTCATTTCTTTAGTTCCTTGCCTTATTTCTCTTTTTTTCTCCTGGTCTCTGATTAAAGATGGGACATGCAGGGAGTCTTCTTTTACTGATGAGGACAAATTCCGAGTGTAGGTTTGGTATGGATGGTTTGAGACTATCTGGGGAAGAGCTGTGCAGTCAGTGTCATCATGGACATGTGTAGGGTGAGGGCTAAATGAAGGTACTGCAGAGGATCTTAATTATGGCACCTGAAACGTCTGACTGCTTTGCTTTGCAACCCTAATGTTCTTGTAATTTAATTTGGGTGTATATGTGCTTAATATATATTGCTTCCTCACTTATGAAAAGATGTTAACAGACTGCACTCTTCAAATACTTTTATAAAAATTCTGAATTTAGCTTTCTGAACAGGTTTTTGAAATCAATACAGAGAGAGCTGCTAACAGGAGGTAAACTACAAACCACAAACACTTTCAATAGGATAGCTCTTTTTATATAACATTTGATATCATTTTCACAGCATGATCTCTACTTTCATACTGTGATAGCTTTTACCTGGAGTTTAGATGATTCATTTTTGTAGTGGATACTTAACTTTTATATGAGGAAAATGCAAGAGAAGCCAGCACAGCATTAAATGAACTATAGTTGCAGCATTAAATGAACTACAGTACAGTAATAATGTTGAATGCTCAGATCCTTGCCATCTCACAGGGTTGGATTCATGAAGGCTCTATTGACTCATAAGTGAGGAGATATTGAGGCCTGGAATTCTCTCTCAGTTTTTGGCATATATAATTCAAATTTTAAGAAATTTTAAGAGTAGGTTGGCACTCAGTGATTGTTTAGTAGTTGTTAGAAATCCCTATAGGAATCTGCCTGAAAATTGACGGATCTCCTGTTGGTGTGGGTCTCAGGGAGCCATGTGGCTGTCTTGGTGGCTTGTCCTTATGTTTTCTTTCCCTGGAGCTCTTAAAATTAATTTAGAAACCTTAGTTTTACACTGACTTCTACAGTAACCATCAAGACAAAGAGGAACATTTTTGTTAAATTTTCACGTTTATGATGATTATTTTTTCAAAGAGATCCAGATTTTTGTGGGTTTTATATGGACTGCATGGAACTAAGTCTGTTATTTCAGCTTTTCTGGTAAATGATCACAGTTGTTGAGGCTTTCTAGGCTACCTTGCCAAGCTTCTGTTTTCACATGCTTGTGACTTCTTATGAACCGTTTTAAATTGAAATTTCCTATAATACAACTCCCAACCAGTTTTTGTGTCTACTTATTTCTGAATGATGCAAAAATGAAAAAAACTAAAAAATATTGGTTTGATACTGTTGAGAAATAGTTTAAAGATACAAATGGAGTATTTGCTTTATTCCTCTGTTCAGCCTGTCATCAACCTCTGCTCTCTTCAGGTTTCCATCACACTCTCATTCTCCTTTTCCTGTCCAAGAAACCTACACTGGAATACAAAAATGTGAAATGGCCTGACAGTCACATTCTATTAAAAATCTGTCAAACTTGAGGTTAGTCATCAGAAATCTTCTCATCAGAGTTTCTGGAGGGAAAGAAAAAAATCAATTAATAATATTAGAAAAATTTGAACAGGACTAGTTTTCTAAAATTCTATTTAAGTCTTTTGTTTGTAATTTAGCTCTTGCTTTAGGAAAAAAAAAAAACAATAAAGGAAAGCTTTCCTCCTTACCAGAAACCAGACATCTCTTGCTCATTTCAAAATAAAGACAAAATCTTGTAGGTCTTCTAGTGTTTTAATAAACTGATTCTATCAAAAAGTATCTTGCAGGACCTGTCTTGCACTTGGTCTAGATGAAGGTGAACCCTTTCTACTCTTGTCACATATGTTGTCAAGCTATTTTGAAATGAATGAGACAATTGTCTGAGCCTGGCAAGCGTTGCCAAAAGGTGCTGCAGGTCCGACCCAGGCGTTTCAGGATAGAAAGGTTTGAAATCACCCTTGGTGATTATCTCCTGTACTTTTCTGTACTGAGCAGCATACTGTGTCTAATCAATATTTCTTCTGCTCCCTGAGGTTCTTAATTCACATGCTCAGAAAACTTCATGTTTTGTATTCCTTGAGGTACACCCTACAAAACCTCAGATACACACAGGAATGCACATTCAAGGCCCCCTGCTTGCACCCCATCTGTCTGAGCTTATCACTGAGAACGACTGAATGAGCTTTGCTTTACAGCTCGAGTTTTGTGTGTGGAAACTCTCCCCTCTTTTTTGATTCTCCTGCTGGAGCTCAGGACACAGGTTTTACCTACAGCGGGTTTTGCAGTGCTTGCCTGACTCCCGTGCCTGGCTTCTCCCTGCTCCTCTGTTCAAGAATTGCATATCTGAACTCATTTCTAGGAGGTTAAATTATGCCTAACCTGAAGTAGAAGAATGTTATTTCCAGCGTCTCCTAAGATAATTTTTATTTCTAATGGGGTAGGGATCCCAGCCAAGGTCACAGCCTGGGCATGCTGGCTGCTGTACAAACACGTTATGACAGTCACTCTCCAGAGAAGGAGCTGTAACTCCTGAGCTGATGGCTCACTGTGCTTTAGGGTTTCTGTCCCTGAAGCCAAGTTTTGGTGCATCAGCTGAGATTGCTGAAGCAAGGCTGGTTTATACCTGCTGAGGACTCTGCTTAAGAACTGTTAAATTTGAGACTCTCAAATTTAGATTTAGTTGTTTAAAACAATAAAAATCTCGAGGATCTTGCCAGTATTTGCACTGTAAATTTCTTGAAGTGAAATTGAATCTATTTACATGGATATATATCTTTTTTCTGAGCTGTACAAATTCAAAAAAATTCTTCTACATAGCTGAAGCCTACTGTATATTTAAAACATTGTGAGGCATGGGGTGAGGGCAAACTTATAGGATAAGGAAATACTGGGTTTTCTGACAACCTTTTGGGAAATGGAGCCAAGTACATATTTCTGCCTCAAGAAGTTAGTATGTGCAGCAGATTTAAAGTTGCAGTCATTTACCTTCCCCTTCACAGAAACTCCTCTCCAGTCTGGCTTTCAGTGCCCTACTGTTAAATCTCAAAGTGTATTCAAGCTGCGCAGTGCTCAGGACAAGTACCTGGAGATCTCCCTCTGATGTTTTTGCATGAGACAGGGAATCCAATTAGAATCAGAAGTGGCCAGAGGGGAATCCCAAAGCTTTCCAATCCTGGAGTCCCTACAGTGAAATTTCAGTCACTGGTCTTCAATTTGAACAAACAGGTCAAAGATACTCCCTGTGAAAGTTTAATTTAATTAGAAGTCCTCATGTGATTAAAACTGTTTTTGATGTGGTTTATTACCAGTTTTGATCCCAGATTAATATTTTGCTACTATAAATTTGGACACTGGTCTCTGAGCCCTCCTTTTTTGTTAGGAAAAAGCTCTCTTTTGTATTACATGTAAAGATTCAGCAAAGGATAAAATTATGTTATCAATGGAAAAGTTTGCCCTTTTTTTTCCTTTTTCCCCAATGTGGACATTAGAACATACAGAGATTATTAATTGAATAAGAACTGTGTCTATTCATGTAAGACCCTTGTTATGAGGCTTTTAATTGTTACTAACCTCTTAAAAAAAAAAGGCAGTAGATAACTCTCACAACAGGACCACAGATGAAGTTATTGAAAAGCCAGAGAATTTAAGTCTGAATACCAATGGTGAGCCCTAGCACAAGATTTATGCCCAGTGAGAATCTACATATTCTTATAGTCCCAGCATCCTGGTGAGATGCTGTAAAGAGGGCCAGGCACAAAGTCAAAATCAGATTAATTTCCTTTCATCTTCAAAAGTAGCATGATGTCAGCTTCACCTTGAGCTAAAATTTGTCCTCTGATCTGATAAAATCATTATTTGCCAATAAAATATGGGACAATTCTGCTGCCTGCTCCCCCCAGCCCTGCTGTGCACAGAGGCACTCCATCTTCAGCTACAGCTCATGTGGAGCTGTACCTTGGCATGAGAGCAGCTTTGACTGCAAGCAGAAGCTGCTGTGTTACCCCAGATGATACCTCTGATTAACTGGCTCATAGTTGAGGCCATAAAGGGCTTGACATCACAAATTAAGGGCAGTGTTTCACTCTCCATCTTGGATGTGCTGCTATTTGCTGATTGCATCCTGGAATTAACTTTGGTTTTATTCATAGGAGTTGTCAATAGGAAGAATAATTAGGCTTCTGTCATCAAGTGAGACTTTAAATAAGTGCACCGAGAGCTGATGGTCGGGCTGACTTTCAGTCAGAATTAGAGAAATGATTGTTACAGGTGTTCATCTGTCCTCTTGCCTCATGTTTTCAAGTGCAGCCCCTCATCTCATCACGAGGAAAGCCCTCCCTCAGGCAGAACTGCTGACAGCAACTCTGTAATCTGCTGATTCGGATCCCAACAGCATTCTGAGTGAAGGGGAAAAAAACAAGTGTGTTTGACCCTTGACAAACTGAACTGCAGTATTTACCAGGATTTAGAATTATTATCTTTCACAGGATTTAAGTATGAGCAGGTATTTATGTAAATGATGATTCTTTAATTTGTCTAATAGTGTTGGGTTTTTTGCCTTCCGCCTCATTACACATTTCACTATTTTGCTTGTGACATCCAGCTGTGATCCAGGTTTACAACCAGACAATGTTTTTACTAAAATTCAGTAACTTTGTATCTAATGAAGTCCAATATTTGTATTTTTCTGTATGTAAAACCTGCTTGAAATTGGGCTATATGCAGCAAGTGAAATAAGTGACAGAGGAAAGTAATGGCAAAAACGGTCTGAATATGAAATAACTAGTAAGACATGCTGGAAAATAAAGAAGACTTTTAACCACTATAAAACTGCTTAGAGAAAATGCCTTTCAAAATTACTTGTAATATTTGTAGTGGGCCTGCATATAAAGATTTTGTGGCAAAACTGAATGAGTCCCCATATCCCAAATAATACCAGGCAGTATCTCATATGGACAGTGTGTGCCCAAAATAGAGTAGTAGCTCTGAAATAGATGATTTGTAACTGGTGGTGTTGTTATAACAGAGGTTGCTGGGCTGTCATTGTGTGATTTTTTTAACCTGAAAGCAGGAATTTCTTCGTTTGGCCAAGCTTGTCTTGGAGTCACAGAAACTGCAGCTTAGGAGAATGTCTGGCAAATAGAGCTCTACAATATCCTTTTGTGAACCTCCAGCTGTGAGGCATATCAGGGGCTTGAGCACTGCTGTTCATCTGCTGTGTCCTGAGGTGGCTCCAGGTACTGTCTGTGCAGGCAGGGGGTGTGTTCTGGATCTTGGGAAAACCTGACCACACTCTTTCCTCCTTCCTGTCCTTGTCCTGCCCATCATGGCACAGAACCAGCTCTGCATGTCTCCAGGTCTCCAGCATCACAAGGCTTTCCAAATAAAAGTTACTCCTTGCTACTTGTATGAGTGCAAGTCAGGTACAGCCACAGTGAGTGTTCTGCTCTGTCGTGTTCTAAATCTGCTTTGGCTTCCTACACTGCTTAGCAGGGGATGTGGGGGAGCAGGCAAGGTGGGATGGGATCTGTCCCAGGGGCCAGTCAGTGGGATGCCGCCATGATATCCCAGGTCTAACACTTCTGCTTTTGGTATGAGCTACTCGTGTCACAGTTGTGCCCAGTCAACAGGGTTAAATTTTTGGTGAGGTTTTTTTATTTTCATATCCAGTTTTGGAAAGTAACATGAATATTAATAGCAACTGATAGTCATTGTGCAAGTGCAGCCAGATCGTTTTTCACTCACTTTTACCAGGAATATTTCCAAACTTTAGTTTTCAGAAATGCTCAAACTGCTGCTGCCCAGAGAGATAGGGAATACAACAGAGGATATGACCTTTCTGAATGTTTTCTTATCAGGCAGCATAAGTACTGTATGTCCCACTAAGCTGCTTCAATAGAACCTTGTCAAGTTATCACATTACTTGACATGTTGCTGATAATGAATACATAAAAGCTTTAGATATTGGGGACTCGGAGGAAATAAATAAGATTTACTGAAAAACTGCTCAACATATATCCCAGGGCCATGTTTATTTTTTTTCCATGTGGATTGTGTGCTGCCTTTAGTCCCTTAGATAAATGGAATGATGCAAGAGTTTCAGCTTCTTGAAATGTAAAGTGCAGATGTGAGCAGATAAATGAAGAAAGTAAATGGTCATCTATCTCCATTGTGGAGAACTCAATCACATTGTAACCTTATCAGTCTTGCTCTCCAGAAGTGCCTGATATTTTACTTTTCTGCTACCACATGCTCCTCTAGCTCTGGTTGATATCTGCAATATCTTCTCTTGTCCTGTATTCCTATGAGTGTTGAGGAGGAGTTAATATTCATCTTTGTAATTTTGCCTTAGATCACTTCCACTGACTTTGAGGAATTAAAGCCACGAACCCAAAAAACCCAAATGCAGTAGACAGAACCAGGATCAACAGCATTAACCCCTTGTGTCACTGTGGCAGAAAGTGGCCTTTAGACCTAGGAGGCAAGTAGCTCTTGCTGAGAGGCTGCCCAGAGTTTCTCAGCTGGTCCCTTCCCAGCAGGAGGGGACACATAGGACAGGAAACTCCAGGCACTGTTCAAGAGGAATAGGGACATTTACCCCGACACTCTATTTCTGAAATGATGCACTGGTGGCTTTGGAATGGTTTTTGGTTAATTCATTTCATGTTTTAGCTGGGTCTGGAAAGCTGTATGTCCCCCATCTGTCCTGAAGACAGTCTGACACTGGCTGAGATTTCACGTTTGCTTTGTTAACAGGCTCCCAGTACAGCTGGGCAATAAGATCTGACAGTGTCGAGATGATTTGTTGCAAATAAGCATCTGAACTTTGGATGCAGTTTTTGATAGCTATCAAGGATTTATTCAACAAGAACTGTTTGTGTGCCTTTGACTGTTGAAAGTAAATTAATACCTTCTGGATCTGATCTCCGCAAATTCTGACTTGTAGGAGCTGTAAAATTCATGACAGTTATCTTCTTAAATAAATACATAATCAAGTATTTTTAGTAATCTCTGCTTCAAAAATATGCATTCTGTTGCCTGTCTAATTCCCAATTTTTCATGTTTAGATTAAATGGATCAACTCCTATAGAGAAGGTGACTTTGAGATTTACTTCAAGTTTACTCATTCAGTAAACTACTGAATGCTTAAAGCATAAAATGAGGAGCTATTATCTCTAAAATGATTCCCCAAACACCTGCAATTTACTAACCTACAGAAAGACACCCACAGAAGCTGTTCTTTATTCCCATCCAACACCCCGAGTGCTGTCTTTCTCCAGAAGGCTGTGGTCTCATTCTGGGCTGCTCTTGCACACACAGACACATCCTTACAGCTGCTCTCTTGGCTGCTTGAGACTTTTCCTCGTGCTTGAAGCCACCTCTTGTGTGTCTGAGTGATCAGGAGGAGGTGGGAAGCACTGCTATGGCGCCGTGGCTGTAAGCAATGATGTCTAACAATGCCCTGAGGAGCTAGTTAAAAAGTGCCTCTCACACTTGGGAAAGAGCTTTAATGGAGCTGCATTAGAAAGCTGCCAGTTGCTTGTTGGGCAAAACAGACTTACTTTTTTTTGCGCCATAAGGATTATTGGAACATTTGTTACACATTGATTTGGAAATCATAATAAAACATTTCTAATTTCTCTTTCCCCAGCAAACAGCTAATGGATCTGGTGCACAGGAAGCACAGACAGCATACTGTAGAGCATGGAATCTTGCTCATGCTTCTAATTGGGAGGGCAGGGGATAGAAGCTGTTGCTATTTTTTTTCTAAGTGTTGTTCCCAGAAACAGAATTTTCAAAGGCAGAAGTAGAAAATAACTTGGTAACTTTTCCGTTTGCCTTAAACTCTTGGTATGCTTGTGCAAATACATTTTAGTGTTCAAATGATGTGTTAAATGCTGCTGAAGTGTCACAACTCTAGCAGGTGACTGAAATGCTGTCAGTACTGTGCCTCATAACAGTAAACCTTAGTGAAATGGCAACAGATGAATAGAGATTAGATTTTACAAATCTAAAGGGTGGCTGGCAAGAAGGTGCTTTTTAGAGGCCATTGCTCAGCAGCTCTCTGCAGGCCAGTGTCCTGCACAGTCAGAGAGAAATGAGTAACACTTAAAAATAAAAAGAAAAAAAAATATTTCTTTTTACAAAGTCTCTTTATACTGGCTAACCTGTCTCTTTACCACATTATGGTTTCTGTCATGACCTGTCTCTGGAACTGGAGAAGTAGAAATGTGATCCAAGAGCTGTGCACAAGCTTTTTGTAGCTATGATGGAGCTGATGTTGGATGCTCTTAGGTCCAAAGATTCATCTTCAGTTAAACTTTAAATGCAGATCTATAATTTAAAAAAAACCAAACCAAAACCCAAATGCCATCACACCATAAATAGCCTCACATCAAAAAAAGGAGAAAGTAATGAAGTGTGATGATTCGCTGAATTTCAACCTTAAGTCATAGTTAAACCTGATCACATATGACTGAAAATGTCAACTGTTGTTTTTTGTCTGAATATTTGTGGAATTGGCATTCCCACTCATCCAAAATGTCACAGGCCTAAGGATATAGTAATGATGATAGTGCAATAGAGAGCTCATAAATCTATGGAATGGATCTGCAATTGGAAATCCAGAACACTCATCTGCATCTGAGCAGAAGCTGAGACACCCAAAAATTTCAGCAAAATTCTCCTTTAAAAAAATTCTCCCAACCCCAAAAATAAAAGCACCCTATTTTTGGGAGATATTTTAAAAAATAGTGATATACATATCTCTTCTTTCGATCAGCTAAGAAAACATTGATTTATTACACCATATGTTCTAAACAATGCAAATTTGCTCCCTTGAGTTTTGTGACCAAGATGCAAATTATTTTGTATTTCTATCTATGACGCTGACTGGAACAACCCTGGATGAGCTAGGGCTGATGTTGTTCAAGCCTGGATATTAGGGGTGAGCTGTAGTAAAGTTTGAGTCATAGGGCTGAGCATGGAAAACTCTGGACAGCCTGATTTTAGCTAAGGAACACATGAACCCTTACCTTCAAAGGGAGAAGCATAAATACCTAAGATAATATATCTAAAAACCAGTCTGTGGCACAGGGTATAAAATTAAAATCTGGGACTGGGAACCCTACAGTTTCTGACTGATACAAAATGGCTGCTCTATAAGAGCCCTTTTTTATTTTAGATTCAGAGCTTTTTAGCAGATTTTGTCATTCAGATTGCAGTCCATATTTTTCAATACGAAATTCCAAGAAAGTTAGACTAGAAAAACTTGAAATTATTCTCTTTCTCCAATTGCTTATTATTCTATGTCAAACATAAAAATGAAATAGTGTTGGATGCGTTTATTTGTTCTCGTATTTTCAATATATGCTGTTAAACAGTGGCTGTTAAGCTAACAGTGCAACATGTGACAGAATCCAGGAAAATGGAGAATGAGAAGGAAGTCTGGACAGAAAAGATCAAATGCCTGATTTTATTTTTGAATAGCAGCACACATAAGACATTTCTTTAAGAGACCATTGTGGCAGAGAGGAGGAGGAGGAGAGGAAGATAGAAGGCCCTGGAAGAAAGTGGAATCAAGTTTCTGAAAACTGCTGCCTTTACAAAGAATGTCCTTTAGATACAAATAACGTGCAGGTTTATAAAAGAGAGAAGTGGGTTTAGAATTAGGAACTCAGAATACCAGTGAGCTTCCAACAATGAATCTTAGCAAAGAAAAATACCTGTTGCTGTAGGAGCTCCAGTTGTGCCTTGAAAGTACAATGGAGAAAGGACAGAAGCGAAAAGATAACTATTCTTCTTTCTATTCAGGAAAGGACTGGCTTTCCCTTCTGACAACTGTCATCTCAGTTTGTGCAGTGTAGCCCTTCATGAGACCTGCAAGGATGCTTGATGGTAAACTGTCTTCAAGAAAGAACAGTTCATTACAAAAAGCTTTAGAATTTGGGCCTCCTTAACAGCTTTTCAGATAAAAGGGACAGACCAGTCTTTCTTAGGTGATTTAAGTAAGAGTGTGATCACTGAATAGATCTGCAGGATGGCAACAAGGACAGAGATTTATATAAGAGCTTTAAGAACAGAGGTTTATAATTAATTAGTCAGCGGTGAATCGGTGGAGCGTTGGGAAGGAGAAGTAAAGGAGAGACCCACAGTGCTGCTTGCAGGTTAGTCTGAAGTGAAAGCTCTTGGGGTGTGGGCCAGACTGACAGAGTTCTGCTAAAAGGAAAGAAAAAGCATTAACCTGTGTTCATGCCTGGATTTAATTCCACAAGACACTGCAGGACCTAAAGCAAACCAGTTGGGACCTAAGGTACATCAAGTAACATTTAACCAGTTGTATGTTCTTTTTATGACTTCTGTTTGTGAGGGAGATAAATGCATGTCTTAGGCAATAAAACATTTCCCCTGGTTATAGCAAATGGTGTTTCTTTTCCCTCGTGGGATGTAATAAGAATATCAATGTTTTATATCTCTTATTAAAAAAGCCCAAGTTTGATAAAAAATGAAACACATTTAGTTGAGTTGTTATCCCAGGTAAGGAAAAGTGCCATTATACAGTCATAGGCACAGAACTGCGAGTGCAACAGATTCACTTATTGTAAATCCAACAAACTTCTGCCTATTGCACCCAAAACCCAGACAAGCCTGGGAAGAAAGGTAAATGACCAGGCTTTCATATAGATCAATAAATCTCTGAGCAAAGCCAGGTGATACCCTTCATCAAAAGGAAAAAATGTCTTGATAAATTCAGGAAATGGTTTTTTAAATTGGGACACAGTTTAAGGGGAGTGGATAGAGAGAAAAGCATCTGAGGGAGTTAGAAAACAGAGAAACAGCTCAGAAAAATAATCCTGGGAAGTGTGTCCAATTTTTCTAACATTTCTAATCACTAAGTTCTCCACAGTTGTGTGGGTATCCGTGAAAGTAGAATTTGTCCCCAGTAGAGTTTGAATAGTGTGCTGAGCAGATGTTTTATTTCAGAATTGTAAATATGTAAACTGGTTATGCCAAAATATTTTCTTTGATGTGGGATAGTAATATCAAACGAAAGGGTGAGGCAAGCTTGCTTTTCCCTTCTGTATAGGGAGCTGCAGTTTTTCATTTAGTTGTATGGCTTCTGGGGGAAGCCTTTTCCAAGCCTGCAGTTTTCAGGGACTGAGCTCCTTTTCCTTCCTGTATTGTGGCAAAGCCAGGCTCTCCCAATGTTTCCTTCTTGTCTGGAAAGCAAAGATAACTGTGCTTGTGCAGGCTAAAACTTGCCAGCCTGGGAGTTTATCTTGGAGGAGGAAGTCTCTCCTGTAGGGGAGGTTTCCCAAATCTCTCCCTCTCGGTTGTTTGGAGCAGGGTCCTTTCCTCTGGGATACACACCTGCAAATGGGATGCTCTCATTGCCAGCCTGCTGTGCTGGTGCTTCTGCCACTTCATTTTGGGTTTTAACAAGCAGACATTTTCAGAAAAAGGCAGTGAAGAATTGGCAGTGGGTCTCCACAAAGACAGCTGCCTAACACCCCAGAAATATTGTCCTTCATTGCAGTACATAAGAAATTTTCTATGTGCTTCTAGGGGTGCATGTGCTGCATTTGACAGGTTCTGCATATTCCTTAACTTCCCAATTCTGCTAGCGGAGTGGCTCCTGCTGCTGCCCTGGACACTGCTTTCCAAACACCTGATTGTCATGTACAGCTCTAAGCAGAGCTTCTGTGTATAGTGAGGCAGGGTTTTCACAGCTCCCTACTTCTGAATGGAGAGGTTTGAACTGGGATTTCACTACAAAATTATGGCAGTATAGTTCTCACAGTTAATTCTTGTGAAATGAGATGTGTTGTAGTGGTTTATTTTTTGTTTATTTGTTTGGGGTTTGTTTGTTTGTTTTGTAGAATCTCATTCATAGCAGGCATGAAGGAGTTTTTTTAAAAAATAGCATATTATTTCAGTATTGAAGGAGAGCATGACAGAGTTTGGTTAGGAGCTGTCTGGGATGAAGCTCTCAGCAAAGGGCGGAGAGTTGGGCTGATGGCAGCCGGCTCAGATTTGGCATTTCATGATGAGGGTGTCCTTCAGACCTGCCCTGGGAGAAGTCCAGCAGGCTGAAGGAGATCTAAGCTTGCCAATGCTTTCTCTGCATTGCTTTTTAAGGTCTAAAGTGCAATATATTTTTTTTTAAAAATGGATGTAATCTGTATTTTATGGAATATGCATGAAGTTCAGGGAACAGATTTCAGGCTTTGTACATTGGCATGATTTATTTTATTTCATGTTTTATGTATGTATAGAGTTCGATGTATTGTCGTTTTACATGTGTCTATAAATGTGACCTCAGAGTGTTTATATGCAATGTCCTAAAGCTTCTCAAGCTGACAATTACCAGGATGTTTCTTGTGCTACACCACAATTGAGAGTCACAATTCCTACAAGAGAAATTTGTGCACTTTTTGTTTATCTAGATACACAAACCAACTAGTTTAGTTTATCTCTTGTCATGTTTTCTGCTATGCCAGTTGGAATTTTTTCACTGGCAAAACTTGTATCTTTTCTAAGAAGTCTGTCTTCCATTTTGTGAAAGTGAATAATTGCTTCCTGAAGATTAATCTCTCAAATGTTTGTATTCAGTAAAGTCACTTCTGACCTCTAGTTTCATGAGATTTTGCCAGTAAAAAATGGAAAACCTTATGGAACTTGAAAATCCTGCAGAAGAAACCACAAGAATAACTTTTAACATCTCGAGATGACACAGTTATGCAGAAATATGAAGACTCTTACATTATTAACTGTTTAAAGTTTTGCTCTGCTTCCTCCCTCCCCTCCAAATGCTAGAACTGAGCTAAATTAAATGTTATCATATTTTTAAAAATACTGTGTTTTAATACATATCATTTTCAGGTGATCTAAGCTCCTTTTGTAATACTAATCCCATAAACTGTGACTGTGATAACCTTCATTCTGGGAGAACACACCCTTAACTGGAGGGTAAATGTGTTTTATTATCCACAGTTTGCAGGTTTTTGAGTTTATTTTGTATTTTAAAAGACAACCACATTTACAAGCATTTTTGCACACTTAAATACCTGCAAAAATCTGGGTGACAAAACGCAGCCCTTTTAGCCATATTAATTTCCTACAACACCCTTGAAAGTGCTTTGTAAAATTTTTACAGAATGAAAGGGGTGTAACAGTTTTACAGGATTGCCAAGCCTCTAGAATTCTCTAGGATCACTTAAACTCTGGAACTCTGCCTTCACACTGTGCATGTGTCCACAAATGCCAAAGCAAGGCAGGACACTGCGTGTGACACCGTGGCAGTGTCACAGCCATGGCAATAAAGTCACATCAGGAGCTGGAGGTTGGTGATGTTGTTGCAGCCACATCAGGACAGATCATGTTCCATCTGCAGCCACAGACACTTCACACCCATGATGTGGCATCCTCCCTGTTAGGATGAGCACAGACAAGCCACAGCATCATTACTTACTAGTAAAATTTTAGGTGCATCACATATTACTCATGTCATCCTGTGGATTAGAAGATTTTACTCTAATTTTTGTTCCTCTATAAGTAGAGTCAAGTGCCAGGTAGGAATATCCTCCTGTATAAATCTGTTGTATTACTTGTCAGTTCTGGTTAGGTTTACAGAAAAGACATTTCTATTTCAAGAAGTTTACAGAATACTATAGGGATTTTTTTTTTCTGTCCCCATTCAGACTCTTTTTTGTTTAAAAGGAAAAAAAACCTCACTGCAAAATCTTATCAGAAATTGCACACATTATAATCATTACTATTGGACTCCCGAGGTATAACGTTGGCATTTTGCAATTTTATTCAGAAATTAGAACAAACTGTGTTATATCTAAACATTTTGCATGTTTAGTAAAAGATTAAAATATACCATCATTTTTTCCTTATGGGTCTTTTAAAACATTTATCATTGGACAATGCCCACCAGAATGTTTGGTGTTTTAATGGCAGTGGAAGTTTCATTGGCTCCAAGTTCTGGAATACCAGTATGAGTAATATTTGAACCACACACATTCAGTGTCATTTAGGATTGCATCAACCCTTTAGTTTTTTTTTAAGTGCATGTAAATATGAAATAGCTCCACACAAGGTGTGTACAATGTACTCTGCCTCACGGTGTCCATCTGCTCCAGGATATGTGATTCTATGGATCAAGCATTGCTTTTTTCAGTCTGGGCTTTTCTTTTTGCCTTGCAATGATTTTATATCAATCTGTGGCTGAAATTTCAGGAATTCAAATATTGCTGAGAAATCAGAATAAAACTGGATTTTCCTGTATTTCAATGTAACTGGTGACAGAAAGTTATCCATGGGGAGCTGGATGTGCATTGAGACAGGGCACTGAATTGATAAGAAGATATGGAGAACATGTGTTTTCTGGTTTTTAATTCATGTTGAAAGTTTGACACTGGTAAGCTGAAGCTGCAAATATAAAATATCGAGTTTGACCTGCCAGAGCTCCAGCAGGTAACTCACCAAATCTGTGGGCCACCTACTCGAAGGGTCAGTTCTACCTTAATCCTTTCTGAGAACAGGCAACATTGATTTTCCAGCAGCATTTTCTTTTTTTGCATTGACTGCATAACATGAAACACAATTTCCCTGGCAAAACCACCGACAGTCGAGAAAAACAGTGATAGTATTTGTATAAGGTTTTGAAATCTTCCTAAAAAATGTAAACCAGCACCGCATGCCTGTTAGAGCTCCACAGGGCAGGGTAAAAAATTCCTGTAAAAGGTCATCCTTCTTTACTAAATTGCACAGGTCCTGGAAGTCCTTCTGCAGGAGGTGATTGCATTGTGTGGAGCCCAATCTGTGGTGTCGCTCTTTACATCCTGTAGGGTTTTCCACCAAGTTTGTTGCTCGGTGCAAGGAGCCCGGCTGTTGTTGGCCCCACGCTCCGATTCCCCATCAATGCCTGGGTTTTCATGTCCCCTGCATCTGTCCCAAGGGAGGAGCTCGTGGGAACCAGGGGGCAGGTCATTCTCAGCGCCAGGCTCCTGGCTCCGCATCCCGCTCCTGCCAGAAATCTGTCTGAGCCTCAAGCTGGCAAAGTTGAGGAAGCAGCGCTAAATGCACGTCTTTGTTCTAGGCTTGCACTGACAGGAATTTCGCTTGGCAATCGGTATCCTGGCTACCCTTTTCAGGGTCCCTCTATAGCTGCTTCAATAGCTGGGAGGGGCAGGGAGCAGTTTCTGCGGTGGTTTCAATCAGAGGTGCATTCTGTAAAACGTGCCCAGGTGCTGCGATAATTTCCCTCGACGATTTAAATCTGTGTGTTTGTGTATATATAGAATGGTGCTTGGCTGGTTTATAATTTAGTTTAAAAATAGAGCGTTTAGTTTATATAATTTGAGGAAAGTATAAAGCCTGAAAAATGGGCAGTGGAATAAGATCTGTGTGTAGGAGCAGTTTGCAGACTTTTTATCGTTGTGTGTTTTCCTTTATTACTTTGGATAAGTGCTATAACTCTGAAGTAAAGGAGAGAGTAGGCATTTTTGAAAGCAAAATTTATTTTTTAGCCTCAGGAACAAATGTGAGAATCGGGCATTTCTTGTCAATTCTCCTTTATTTCTCTTTACAGAATATGCTCTGGATTTAGATGCTGACTTCTGTAGTCAAAATGTGTTAAAGTTTCTGCAAAGGACAGATTTTCCTGTGGGTAGAAACACAGTAGCATTTCAGTACTGGACAAAATCTCTGAGGGTGCCAGGCCTGCCTTGGGCATTAGCTAATTCCACTGCCAGGAGGAGTGCTGCTTTAGCCCTTTCCAGCAGGGAGGTGATGTCTAGCCCAGCAGGCAAGAGAGCACTGCCTGCAGGAAATTTGCTACAATGCTGAGTACATTGGGGTCTAGGCATTAAAACAGGCCCTTTGGAGTTAGCACTTCCAAATTCTGAGGAATTTTGTTAATTACATTATTATTTGTTGGAATTTCACAAAGGCCGGGTTCTGCTACTGGTGCACGCACTTGGTGCTTTCACCTTGCTGCCGAAGCCAATGCGAGTTCCTTTTGCATATTGTTGGCTCTTGCATATCTCTGGGTTTTACCATTCCACGTTCCCCAGCGTGTCTACCCAGCAAAAAAAATGGATAATTCCTTACAGCTCTTGTGGCAGGACAAGATCAAGGACAGGAAGAGAGTGTGGAGAAGGAGAAGATGAGACAGATAGAGGGACTTCAATACTGCTAATGTTGGCAGAGAGAAAATGCCATAGGTATTTTCTGTAAGGCGGAGGTCAGACAAACAGGAGAAGTGTTTAAAATTTCCATTATGCTGAAGAAGAGCTGCTTGAACTTTGTTGTAGGGGTAATGGAAAAGCCAAGTAGGAAGGAACGTGTCCAGGTGGCAGGGAGTTGACATGTCTGAAGTGACAAGTGAGCAGCTAAGTGTTTTGATCACTGAGGGTAGATTGAACCAATTGTTTTTTTTTTTTTTCTAAAGTTACAGGGAAATGGTTTGGAAAATAGTGCATCTCCTGCAACTCCTTTTCCAGCTTAAATCATAAAAAGTCAGAGAACAGGTCCTTGTGTTGTACTACTTTCAGCATAACTTAAACTCCAGAATATTTGTGTATGTGTCAAGTCCTCATGAGGATTGTGGCAAGATTGTTCAGAGTCAAGTACCTTTCAATATGTTTAATCTTGAAACATTCGCCCATCAAGACATGACTGCTAAAATCACCATTTCTCACTATGTTTGGTTCTTTTTTAAAAGAATGTTTTCTCCCATGTCCTGCTGCTTTTTCAACTTTTTTTTTTTGGTGAGTGTTACCTTCTCCTTGCCTCACAAGAGAATTGCTTTATCTGACTCCCCAAAAACATCCCTTCTCAAAGTTGATCCCATCCCTGAGTCCAGGCACTCCAAGGGTCACACTGTGATAAATTCCTTCTTTTACTCTCTGCTTGTCAAAGATATTGTGCCCAGTCCTGCTGAGTTAAATTCCTGATCACATTTGCCCACAGGCTGTCCTATCCTGGATTTTTCTGAGGAAGACTCATGTCCAGGATAGGGGATTTATTTAAAGGATCCCAGGTGTTCAGAAACCAGCAACTGGGACATTTCTTGCTGCATTACTCACTGCTGACTCATGCCTTGTTAAAGACAGAATATGGCTCAAACTCTCTGCCAAGGTTTTAAACCTTTCCATTGACACGGGCTGGTGGCTCTGGGAACACCTTTTCCTGTGTCAGTGAGGGGATTTTCCTTCTGCACTGTCTCCAGGAGACATGGATCAGGCTGGGAGCCTTGTGACTCTGGGAGAAAAAAGCTTCAGGGGGGCCTGGTGAGACTTGGCTGGGCTGGCCCTGGCCCTGGCCCCTCCACCGGATATTCCAGCACAGTGACAATCTGCTCCTTGCTGGGGGAAGGAAGGGAGAGAGAGCCTTGCGTGTGTTTTCATTGTGTCTACCTACCTGAGTTAGCAAAATGCAGTGACAGAGATATTCCTAAAAGGCAATACTTCTATTTCACCTATTTCAAAGGACTTGGAGGGGAATTTCTGCTTTTTAATTCACCAGTACCCATTTTAGGTTGCTTCTTTTACGAATTCCTTTGCTGGTTATGAATGGTAACAAAGCTTTTTACATAAAGCAAGCTGTCTTGTAACATGATTTTTGTTTCTTCTGAGTTATATATTTTACTTATTAATAAGTGTTTTGAATTAGGATAACTGAAACATTTCATCACTCCATATTTAATCCTTAGATTTGAGATGGACCCTGGGGAAAAAGTTTCCTTCTGGCCCTATTGGCATAAACATGTTTTAAATGTCAGAAAATAGTTTCATAATTTCTGTTTTAGTGAGTCTTCAGTTATACACACATTTAGCAACATTTTTATTTGATCGAAGTTTGTATATGTGACAATGCAATTGTCTTGTTGCATGTATTCCCATCCTCTTCAATTTTATATCATTTCTGTAGTATCTCATTGAAAGGATTTTTTTCCTTATCGTTCTTTGGGCTTAGTTTTGCTGTGGGAACTAAGGCTCTGTGCTCTTTTTGTTTCATACACTGTCATTTAGAATCAGACAACAATAATTCTGGAATTGGAATGTGCTTTCTGTTATCTGGCTGATTTTGATGGATTGTCATGCGTCGGTTTGACTTTGCAGGGGTTGAATGTAGCATTCAAATGTTTTGAGCAGTTAACTGAACAAACATGCAAAGGAAACTAGAGAGAAAGGTCACCAGCACAGTGTTTGGTGAACAAAGCTTTGCAGGTTTTTTTTTATTGTTTGTGGGTTTGTTGGTTGGGTTTTTGTTGGTTTTTTTTTTTTTTTAACTTGAGAAAAGCTTTGAAATAGTGCATTGTAACACAGTTTGCAGATGGCTGAATTATGTACTGTACACATGGTTAACGATTTATGGGGCCATGAGTTATTTAATCGGGTAATGCATATGCTTGGTGCGACAAGCAAGCAGATGAAAACTCTGGATGGAAGAAACTGTTCATCCTTTGAGTGACACACATTATATGCTGTGTTATCAGAAAATAATATGACTCTCTCCAGCCAAAAGCTGTCATTTCCAGTGGTCATTGTCTCATCTGAAGACATCAATTAAGCATAACAATGTAATAAACAGTGACTTTCATTTGGGGTGTGCTAGACAAGGTCAAGGCAAAATAGAGAAGCCTCAGGGCTCTGGCATTAGGGTCTTGTGTTGTCATTGTTGTGAATTTTAGTTTTTTTGCAGAAAGGACATTGCCTATGACAAGGAACTTGGTTTTCATACCTGCTGAAACTGAAAAGTGTTCTTGCTGTAGAGGTTTTAACCCCAATGGATGGGAAGTGGCAGATAGCTGTAACGATGTGTTGCTGCATAGGGTATAAAGGGGAAGGATAACCAAGGAAAAAGCCAAGTACTCTTCACAACAGACAGGACTTTTTTGAAGTGCTGGCGAAGCACTCAGCACACTGGAGCTCCTATTGTGGGCTGTGTTGGTTACATAAAAACGAAAGAAACAGAAAAGGAGGGAAGAGTGACAAGCATGATGAGGTAGAAAAACAAAGGATCCCATTAGAGGGAAACAAAGATAAGGTGCAGATGAGGGAAACAAAGCAAGTCTCAGAAAAGAGGTGATGTGAGGATGAATTTTGAACTTCTTGTGCTTGGGAAAAAGCCTTAACCTTCAAAATTGTGTGGAACAGAAAGCGGGGAGTGGAAAGTCAAGATCAGCTCTGACTCTGCTAGAGAGAGGAAGTAGAGGGGAGATCTTATTGCTATCTACAGCTTCCTTATGAGGGGAAGCAGAGGGGTAGGCACTGATCTCTCCTCTAGCAATGGCCTGAAATTGTGTCATGGGATGTTTTGGGTTTTGTCAGGAAAAGGTTTTTCCCCCGGAGGGTGTTTGGGCACTGGAACAGCTCCTCAGGGCAGTGGTCACAGCGCCAGCCTGATGGAGTTCAAGAGTGTTTGGAGGGTGCCCTCAGGCACATGATGGGACTCTTGGGGTGTCTTGTGCTGGACCAGGAGCTGGACTTGGACAATACCTGTGTGGCCCTTCCAACTCAAGATATTCTATGATGCTGCTACAAAAGGCCCTGTCTTTCGAGGTGAGAGTGGTGGACATGAAGGAGCAGGGTCTTGTCCCACTTACTACATCTTGGTGTCCATCCCAGTAACCAGAGCCACAGATCAGATCAGACAGGGATGACAAGAAGTCCTTTCAGAGTAAAAGCAGAGGCGTTGTGCCACAAAGGCAACCCTCAAGGAAATAAAGCATTGTGACAGGCCTGAACCTTTCAGTGTAGCCTGGAAGAGTGCTCTAGTGGGCCCTTGAGGGATGATCACACTCAAGAGCCATGGATATAACTAGGCACTCAGCCTTCTACAAGCTGACACAGTCTGAATGGCATGTTCTAGATGTGAGTAATGTCGCCAGAGCACTTGAGTTCGTGTGGAAGGCTAGAAAGCTGCACTGGAGTGACTGACTGTCACATGCAGCAGGGATGATGTGCTGCCTCTTCAGATAAGCCTTCTTTCCCCTCCACTCAAAACCTGAGGGCAGTGCAGAGTTTCCTGAAGCGGCTGCTCAGAGAAGCTGGGTGTGCCCTGCTGGGTGAGTGGGAGAAGAGGGGGAGCAGTGCGGACAGGGGCTGGAGCCTTCTCCAGCTGCAGTGTCCCTCCAAGCTCAGCTTCCTGGGCTCTGCCATGCTCCCTGCACCATTTTTCGGGTACCTCTGGCTCCTGACAGTCCTTTGTGATCTGGAAGCTGGAATGCTCTCTGGGAAGAGAGGGAGATGCCCCAGCCTCTTAGAGAGGCATAGCTGCATGTGAATTCCTGGAATGGCTAGGCTCCCTTTATGCTCTTTGTAGAGTTGGGATTTTTTTTTTAAAACTCCTGAGAAAGGATCTAGCTTTGAAATTTTCCCTGATTGTGAAGATGTGCAAGTTTTCCTTCATGTTTCCAGCATCTGACTTCAACACAAGTCCCCTAAGGTTTTCTGGTTACAAATTGGACTTCTGTGAATAATGGTGACTCAAATATTCCAAAGCAATGTTAATATTCCCTATATCCATCAAAGTACTGCAGCTAGGTCCATGCAACTAGCTTCAGAAAGCCACGTGAAAATGCAAATGTTTGCTTTCTCAACCAGAACTGAAAAATACTAAGCATTTCTAAAGGAGAAACAGAACAGTATGTTCTACTTTCCTTATGTATTTTATAAAAAATGCATATATAAAAATGAATATAAATTCTTTTAGGAGAAATTGTTTCATAAAAGAAACATGAGTTTGCTTTGGCAAAGATGCTTATGATTTATGGTTCATTCTGTAAACTTGGCCGAACAATTTCCTTCTCCTTTATGATTGGAGAGCAGAGCTGTCGGGGGCAGGGAGTTACAGGATGGCATCTGTTCTTAGAGCAAGAGAGTTATGTTTATTCATGATTAGTTTATGCAGAAAATGCATCAAAGAGTTTATTTGAATTTTTGATAAATTTGCCTTGTAGAAAAGAAATATTTTTCTTAATTGGACCTTATAGGAAAAATCCCAGTAATGGCAAATGCAAATGAGAAATAATCTGAATTTAAAGAGGCTTTTTTTTTCAGAACCGCTAGTGCTCAAAGTAGGGTGAGGCCACTGTCTTTGCACTTTTTAATAAAATTGTGGCTTTTCTTCTCCCCTTCATTTCCATATGCATATTCCATGGTAGTACAGTAGCAGTTTAACATGTAGCGTCTTCATGTATCTTTACTGAAAGCAGGAGATAAGTTTATCAGTATCATACTCAGTAGCCTTCTTTCCCTGCTTGCTTTTTAGTATTGAATGAGGTTTTATAAAGTGCCACCAACCATGCCAGTTTTCCATATTTTTCACTCTATGTAAATTTTTGCAGAGAGGTAGAGAGACCAAGTGCAAGATTGACACTGGTATCTCCTGAAATGTTCCCTGGTTTTTTTAAGCAGCTCAATTTTCCTATAGCATTGCCAAAAATCTAACAGATGATGTTTTCAGGATCAGAGACAGGAGATTGAAATGTTGCTAATGTCTGTAGCACTTAAGTCATAGAATTCTGTAAAGAAATGTGCCATGATTGATCTGATTAATCTTTTAGATGGGTGGTGAGAGAGAAAGAAGCTTCTCCACCATGCGGAATTTTGATATTTATATAACTGCTTTTTAGAGGCTGAGCTTGGGTGTCCTTGTAATATCCTGACATGGATGACTTGTACTCGGCAATTCCAGCTGAATTGAGTGCTCTGCGTCAGAAAGGAAAAGTTTTCTGTCTGCCTGTAATAGAAACATTTTTTACAATTCTCTCTCGGGAGCAGAGTCCTGTGGGATCCTTTGGAGAATGCAAAGCAGTGTGGCACTCAGGCGTGTTGTCACTGTGCAGAACCTGTTCCCCTTGCTGCAAGAGGGTTCTCCACCTCAACCCAAATTGAGGGTTTGTGGCCAAAAAGCTTCAGGTTATATTTCATCATTCTCAAGATTAGCTGGGATTTTGGATGAACACGTATGCTGTAGCTGAGCTGGAGAAACTTGTCATGCAACTGGCATTTACCCTCCCATCCTGATCTGCAGCAGATTTGTGAGTCAGCCTTCACTCAGTCTAACAAAGCTACAAGAGCTGGTGTTTGTGCTGAAGGATTCCAGTCCTTCCCCAGCTTCTCGTGGCTGTGCTGATGAGGAGAGCAGGGGCACCTGGTTCTGGTGCCACCAGTCGCGACACAATTGCTACAGAAATCCTGATTTCACTTTGAAACTCACATGAGCAATTACCTGCTGGTTATCTCACGCAGAATTGGGTCTTTGCAGCCCTGCCTTTCAGCTTCAAAGGTGCAATACTCGATAAGTGGAGCTAAAGACATTTTCCTTTTCATGTCAGTTCTTGTAAGTTCTCAGTCTCTCTGGGCAGGAAGCAGAGGGCAGTACTAATGTGTCTGTGTAGAGACATATGCACACAATTCATTGTTTCTTTAGCAAGGGCGCAGAGCTTTAGCAAGGATGTAAAAAAGCTAACACTGCAACCAAGGAGAAGAACTGGTCAGGCATTGCAATAACATAGTTTTATTTTGGGAGGAAACAGACTTAGAAAAAAGATAATTCTGTTGTTCTCTAAACTAGTCAAAGAGCAAAAAATTATTTTTTACCAAAATTCAGAAAATTCAAAGCATTAAATCAAGTCTATTTGGTCTTCTCTCTTCAGGAACCTGCTAAGTGAACACCCAGAACAATGTGTGTGAATAATAGGCTTCTGTATGGTTTGTGTGCCAACTGTTATTTGTTCAGTGCCTGTAATGCCACACAGAACTTAAAGAACATTTAATATTACAATTAATTATATCATGTTGGAATAAATAATTTCCTAAACATACACTCTGTCATGGTAGCCACTGATAGGGAATTTAATTTGAAACTCAGCTCTTGGCTTCTGAAAATCAGCTTTAACTAAATTGTCGCAGTCATTACATGTTGTAAAGCCTCTATATTTCACACTTCATTTTCTATCCAAATGGATGACAGCCTACTTCAAAGGGAAAGAAGTAAACCTGTGGTCAGAGTGTTCACCTGAGCAGCATGCTCTCCCTAGGTCCCGTGTCTGGCAGTTGCACGCATTCTGAATTCCTGCAGGTTTACAATTTAATTGGTCAAAAATCAAAGGGTGTCCAGTTGAACTTGACCTTATAACAGGGTCAGAGATTGAGGGCAGTGTTTGATGCTCCACCTTTCCTGACATTTCGCTGTTGCACAAAAATGGCAAAGATGTTTCAATGAACTTCCCAGGCTGGAAATGTTAACCCCAAATGTTTGGAGCCTGTGACCATGAAGTTTATATGGAAGAGAGACAGTTTTATAGCCCTATTTGTGGGCTTAGTACTGCTATTTTAGAAGTGAAAATAATGTACTAATTTCTACCTTTACACAGTCTGTAACATCGACCCAAATACTCAGATCCTCATCCAGCCCCTGTGAATGGTATCAGTGTGTAAGACTTTGCCACAATAAACATAAAAATATTTCAAACTGCTGGGGCAGGATCTACATGACCCTCAACATTGTCTTTTTCATGGCCAGTCCAGGAGGACTGGTGATGTTCCTTGTAACACACATGTCTGTGGGCAGCAGCCCCTGGGTACTTACTCTGATTTTTTTGTTTATGTGGAGATTATTGAGGGAAGTGTTTGCAGACAGAAGCTGGGAAGCGTTTGAAAGAAGACCAGACACAGAGTTGGTATGAATCTGAATGGAAAAATTAAGGTTTTTTTGCTATCTAATTGCTTTGTAAAGTTTGCTTTAAGTCACATCTTTAAAAAAAAACCCTTTTTTTGGGTATATCGTGTTTGTGGATGAAATGAAGTTGGTGTAACAGAGGGCAGGGGCTCCAAACTCTTTGCTCTCCTCTCTTTCCTACTTTCTTGGGCAATCTGGTCTAAAGTGAGCAGAAGGGAATCACCAATCCTTGCCGAGGTTTGAAGGAACAGTGGGCTCTGCCCCAGTGTCCTGCTGCCTTTGCTGGTCCTGCCAGCTGAGAGGGAGTACTGTGTGATTGCGTTGGCCTGTCTTCATTTCAGCTCATGAAATATTTGTGCCAACACACAGGGTGTGCAACTCACCGGGAGGGAGATGCCCTGTTGCTGTTGGAGATGTGTATAATGGCCATACAGATTAAATTTGTATGGGCACCCAAAAACTATTCATTTTTACTTTTTTCTTTTTATTTTTTCCTTGAGCCAAATTCAGTCTCTGGGGCTGTGTCACAACAGATAGCAGTGTTTGGGGACCTCAGTGTCATGTGCAAGTAATAAGAACATTGTCACTCTTTATCTGACCAGAGATTGATAGTTCAATACCTTTCAACTTGACTGGGAAGGTAGGGTGCAAGGACTTTTAAAGACTCTGCTTTCATCAGGGGACTGATTTAGGCTGGTATTTGTGACACTGGTAATGTGGAAATGCCTGCTTTTAAAAGCATGTGTTTAGATAGGACCCATTTGCTTTCCTTTTGGCAAAAAACCCAGAGGAGATACAGCTAGATAATCAGAGAACGAGTGGTATGGTAGAAAATAGAATACTTAGTACTGTTAATCATTGTTCATGCTAAAATCAGTAATGTACCTTTATTTTTAATATGTGCCACAGGAACAAATTTTAAATATCACTTATTTATAGGAAAAAACATGTTAATTTAAAATATTCTAATTTTCTACTCAGATTTATAGTCCCTTCTTTGCTCCTGGTTCAGATCATTCATGCAAAACTTGAGGTGTTACACAATAACAGATGCTGGATAGTCCTTTATTTGTGTTTGTACTCAACATATTTGGTCATTTTCAAGTTATAACTGTGTTATTTGCCATAGCTTTCAAAAATCTAACCAGCTGTGGGATGGAAATTGCACTATTGCAATTTCCAACAAATTTGTGTTCTCATGTAAACCCCCATTTCCCACTGCCTGCCCATTTCACAAACAGGCTTGTAAACCTGGCATGGCCCAATATCATTATTCTGTAGCAGGTGTCAGTTGGGAGTTTTTTTATATTTCAGGATCCCTTGACCTTTCTTTTGGGCACACGTACAGTGTGTTAATGATGAGCAATGTCCACACATCAGCACTAATTCAAACTTGAGCTCTTCTGGAGTTTGAAATATGCGTGGATAAAGTCTGTGCAGATGGTCTTGAATTTTAATATATAAAAGTCACACTAAAACAAAGTTAACTTTTAAAATTCTGCAATAAATCACAAAAAGCTGAATATGATCCTCTGGATGTCTTAATTAGATGAATTTCTTTCACTTAATCAGACATTCAAAGTCAAAGGGACAAAAGACACAGCCTTTTTTAGTCACCAAATCCTGAATAATGGCTTAGTGGTCGGAAGAGTTGATCAAATTACTTGCTGCCATTCATGTTTATATTTGGTTGTACTCTTTTTATTAAGTTGGAAATCAGTGTTTCATTTTTTTTATAAGACAGAATCAAGAATACCCTTCATCAGGAATTGTAGTGATAGGACCAGGAATAATGGGTTCAAAGGGAAATAATGGAATTTAAGTTAGATTTATGGAAGAAATTCTTTGCTGTGAGGGTGGTGAGGCACTGGGAGAGTTGCCCAGAGAAACTGTGGATGCCCCATCCCTGCTCAAGGCCAGGTTGGATGGGGCTTTGAGCAACCTGGTTTAATGGGAGGTGTTCCTTTCCAGGACAAGCGAGCTGGAATTGGATTATCTTTTAAGGTCCCTTCCAATGCAAACCTTTTTATGATTCTATAATTCCTAACAGCTGTATTTCCAGGCTTGCTGCCATCCAAGAATTTGGCATCATGGCCATCTGCGCACAAACGCATTTAAGGAGTGGTTAGTTTGCAATCTGACCCTCAAAGAGGCCTGAATAGCATGAACCAAGATGCTCCCCACAACCCAATTTTTAGGTATCCAGCATGAACCAAGATGATCCCCACAACCCAATTTTTTAGGGGTTGAGGTCCCTGAGTATCCTCTGGGCTCAGAGAGGGGCACTGCACCCTTTGTGTGCTGTTCAGAGCTCAGCTCCATGGCTGTCCCAGCTCACACAGAGGCTGCCAACCTGACTCTCAAGGACTCCTGGTTACCACAGGCACATGGCACTTGTAAAAAACTTCACATATGGCTAATTAACAGGCTCTTCTAATGAGGAAATTAGCAAATGTACAACTGCTTCAGGGTTATCTCTATGCTGAGTTCCCACATTTTTTCTCCCCATCTTAAAAATGTTCCATTTTGTTCTAAAAAACTGATTTGTGCTG
This sequence comes from Geospiza fortis, assembly GCF_000277835.1. NCBI lineage: Eukaryota > Metazoa > Chordata > Aves > Passeriformes > Thraupidae > Geospiza > Geospiza fortis. The sequence continues at coordinate 227,799 of NW_005054410.1, forward strand.
GCAACCTCTTCAGATTTTTCTAGCTTTATTGAAAACAGCTGTGACATTTTTGCTGAAGTGGGATGTCTTTGGTTCTGTGTCTTTGGTTTTTTTGTTTTTTAATTAAGCCAGAGGTAGAGCTGGAGCACGGAAACGTCGGTTGCAAATGTAAGCAAAGTTTTTAGAGAACAGGGAGGAAGAGAGGGCCTGAGAGCAAGGATTTACAATGGGGAAGTATTAGGATTGACTCTAGGTGTCACTGTGAGCTATGCCTGTAATTCTGCAGCTCCATTTCCACTTTTATTCAGTGACCCCCACTTTCCAGCCTTCTTCCTCCTCTCTGTTTCTCCCATGTCTCCCCCTCTCACTCTGTAGCACACACTCATGTGCATGCAGAGAAGCCTCTGACAAATAATAGCTGGAAGCAAGAAAATTACTGTGATCATTAGAGAACATGGCATTGATACAAATTAATAGATATTTAATAAAAAATGATGGTTAACCAAATAGTTACAATGCGTGACATCTCATTTATATGAAGTCCTGGAAAGAAAATGAGTTAAAAAAACATAGCTGGGCTTTCTTTTGCCCATTTCAATACTTCTGCAGGTAAAAGCAGAAGGCAAACACCAGCAAACAAGATACTCTCCCAGTTTTGCTGATTTATATTGGGCAGGGCTGGATCATTTTAGGCATTACAGGGGAGGCATTACAGGCTTGATTGCTGGCACAAGGGGTTCTGGCAGATTTTAAAACTGTACCCACCCACCCATAAAATCAGCCTCTATCTCTTAATGTTTTTTGTTCACTAATACTTAGTTAACTTCCCAATTTATAATTTAGAATGCTTTCCTATAAGATCCACTTAGAGAATACTAACTAATGACACACAGCAACATCATTAAACACTTTAGTGCCTCGGGGTAACAGACTACAATGCATCCTGCAAAGTAGCACTTAGAGGCTGTATGAACATATTCTGTCACCTTGCAATCTCTCATAGCATAGCCCTTGGAATGTGCAGGGAGATAACACACAGTGGAATAGAACAAAGTCTGCTGGAGTCACACTCTCCTTAACGTGAGGAATTATCAAGATGCTGAGCGCTTCCCGGTTAGGTCCCAAACAGATGAACTTCTGAAAATGAGCAAATTTAAATGCCTGCTTATCACACATAGGCAGAACGCTGTTTTTGTGGTGCTACTGAGAGTCTGATGTTACTTTTAAGTGACTTTGTGCAGTGATCAGTACTTTGGTCCTAATTAGTAAAAGTAGTTGCTGCCTTAGATTTAAATCATAAACAGAAAAATAGGTCATCTAATATTTTAATTCAACCCTCTGCCAACCTGGAATTATTCCCTGCTGTACATATTCTAACTTTTTTCCTGCATTGCTCTAAATTTCCTAAGCAACAGTTTGCATGATTTCATGGCTTTTTCTTTGGAGTTTGCTTTTACTGTTTTTTTCTTTGGAGTTTGCTTTTATTACTGAAATTTAGTAGGGTTCTTTTGAAGGACAAGAGAAATTTTTAAAGTTGCTTCATGGAACTCCATCTCCTCTTTGATTTGGGTTCCTCTGACAGTGCTGAATCTTGAATTTTTGTAGCATCCCACGAGAAAGGGAAGGCTGCAAAGTACAAATTTTCCCGGTGCATGTTGCTAGATGGAACATCTGAACCATCTCTGCTTGGTTTTCATCCTTGCCTTGTACTGCTCTGCTCATGGAATGTTCAGTATGGTGATGAGTCCAAGATGCACCCTGCCTCTAATCCAGTCACTCGTGGCTGCTGTGATTATCCACTCCCTATAAAATTACTCCTGGACAATGTCATCAGTTGTAGCCTCACCTCTGAACAGACCAGACCTTTTTTCTTTCTGTTTTGTTTTTTCCCCCTTTTTTAATCGGGATTAAGCAGTCAGATGTGATGACACTTCACACAAGTGCAGTTGTTTGAAAACATGCTGTCCTTTCAGTCACAGTAAGTGACAGTGTGCACAGTGTGCACTCCGCTGATGCCACGGCTGCCTTTGATGCCTGCTCTGACTTGCTTTAAGATAAATAGTTCAGAGGAAAATTCTTTACAGTAGCAAACTACTTTTGCCAAATGTTTAGCTCTATATAGTTCTTTTTTTGACTCTTACTTTTTTCTTTTAAAAGGAAAATATAACAGATATTAAACTGGGGGAGAGTTGAGGAGCCATTTCCTAGGATGAGTATTTTTTTACTGGGGACAGGCTTAAATTCTTTTATATTTAGAGCAAATGAGTGGGTGTGAGGAATGAGTGTAAGCTCCTTGCTCCCATCTCCATGCCCAGTTTTTCTCTCATGGATATTATAGAGGCTTGAGTGGGAGTTTGGGATTTTTCAGTATGTGGGAGACAGCTAGTGGCAAAAGAAACCTGCAGAGCTGAGTGAACCCCACGCGAGCGCATCTCTAATTTCCTCCCTCATGCTGTGTTTTGGGTGATGGGATGGTGGAGGTGAGCCTTGCAGAAGGTGTGACCAGGAAGGGATGGCAGCGCCCAACTGTGGTGGGGCCTTGTAGGGGCTTCCTTTGACATGGAGTGGTCATAGTGACCAGTGGCTGAGGCACCCCAAGGGCTGGGCTCTGTGGCTGCAGCTGGCAGGGGACAGGCAGGGAGCAGGGACAGAGACCTCAGAAGGTCACTCCTGCTCCACCTCTGCTCTGTGCATTGTCCCTGGGATCAGAGGGACAGCACAGGGCAGATGCCAAAGGCTGGGGCAGTGCTTGCTGTGCCCACCCTGAACACTCACTGCCAGGTTGGGACAGGAGGAAAGGTCCCCTTCGATAGATGTGAGTCCTAAAGTGTCAGGAAAGAGCTGACACATATTGCAGGAGGAGAAGATGGAGATCTCTGCAGGTCTGGCGGAGTCTTGTGTGACTTTTTGTTTGCTGTCTCCAGAGAGTTTAGGGATGGGGAGTGTTTCAAGCAGTGAAAAAGGAGAAGAAGAACCTTAATGGAAAATGTTCTTAGTCATAGCTGAAATTTTCACTAAGAGTTTTTTTCCTTTTTTTTTCTGTAACATTTTCTGGTGCTGACTGCAAGTCATGCAGTATTTAAATTCTCTTCATCTCAGATGATTCACTGAAGGTCAGGACTCTTGAAGTAATATTTTCTTACTTATCTTCACCTAATCAATCATGTCACATATAAAAAGTCCAAGCAGTTGTATCAGTGCTTTAGGACAATGTAACAATATTACACCAATCAAAATAAGCCAATTGCATACTAGAAATTATTTTAAAGTAATATGGCAAAAAAATTACACACAAGCTGCCAAATAAAGCTGAGAAAATAACACTCATTGGTCATTACATTGTGGAGGAAGTTGTGGGGTTTTTTTCTTCTTCTAGGATATTTAACTGCTTGGCTCCTAATATTTCTTTTAATGTTTGCTTTTGCCTGGCAGGAATGTGATAAAATTATGCAAAGCTATGATTCACATAGAACAAATACAGATTGCAAACTATATAATGTTATCCTGGCCTGCTGTTTATAAAGCAATGAATATGCCTGCTAACTCTGTATGCTGATGATTTTTTGCAGCCAGGTTTATAGCTGGATGAATGACCTTTACTTTTTCTAATTATTATTTTACACAAGCAAATAATTTACCTTTATAATCATAAGCAATCATTGAGAGAGACCCTTGGCAGGTGCAGGCATATTGTATTTTCATATGGTTCAGTAAATAACCTTTTTCTGGTTCTGATGTGGTTTCTATGCCTTGTGTGTTGCTCTACACAGAAATAGTGTGAATTTAAGCTTAAGACAAATTATCTCAATTGTATTTATATGAATTTGAATAAGATCATGGGCTTTCCTCATTGTGCAGTCAAGCCTGTTGGGTAAATGGCCTAACAGTTCTGGTGCAGTCTCTGCTCAAGGGAAAGACTTTTCTCAGAAAGTAAATAGTGGTGTCAGCCTCATACAGAGTCTTAGGGCTTGGAGAAAATCTGATTGTTTTGTGGTCAGTGTGCCCAGAAGGGCACTGTCACCAGTGACCAGTTGCTGAGCCACAGCCAGTTCAGCAGAAGCATATAAAAAGCTGGCTCAGTTTCTTCACTGTTTCAGTCTCTCTGAGCACCTCAAGGGTCAGACACTGTTTTAAAGCACTCACAATAGAATGGCAGTGACTGAATTGCTGACAGCATAGCATGCAGTCTTGCTCAAGAAGTGTAGCGTTAGTCTAGAGGCAACGTGGGGTAGTTCAGAGGCACCTGAGCTGTTTCAGCAATAACACTGAACTTTCATGCTTCAGCTCTTTCTGATACAGCTGCTTGTTTCACAAACAGGTGTCTAAAACTGCTGTGAAAGTCACTTCACCTGCAGACTGAGCAAAAGTCTACTGACTTTTCATATAATGGTGCAGTGTCAAGTAATAATGTGCACATTTTGTCTCTTGGGAATTGCAGCTTGGGAGCCTGTTGTCTGTGAAAATGAGAAGAGACCCATGCTTTGAGGGAGCTGGCAAAGAAACCTGCTGGAGGCTGCCCTTCATTTCTCTCTGTTTTCCCTCTATCACCAGTTGTGCAGCAGAGGGACTAATTCTGCTGTGTGTGTTACCGGATTTTTCCCATTTCTTTTCCATCTCAGGAACAAATTAATTGGGTGGGTTTTTTGTTGTTTTTTGTTGGTTTGGTTTGTTTGTTTGGAGTTTTTTCTCCTGGTGAATTCATAGAGATGCCACAAACCCCATTCTTCCTGCAGAATCTGCTGCTGCTCTGCATTGCTGCATAAGAGTGACTATAATAGCCATGTGACACATTGACAAGAGTAATTATACCCAGAGGAGTTGGTAATTTATGTTGGGTAGCAGGTGGTATCGTTTCCTGGTTAGTCTGTACCCTAACTTGTTATTATCTATGGCCATCAGCAGCTGGAGTGACACCTACAGAGGAGCCCTCGGAGCTCGCAGCAGGAGACAGAGCTCTTCCATTTGGCTGTAGGTGGAAGGGTTCCCTCCACCCCTCACACTGAGTGCAGCACAACCTCTGATAACGAGGTGGGCAAGGCCAGGCATGACTCATCTCATTGACTCTCCCCTCTTGTGCATGACTTTTTAACAGGTTATGCTTGACGGAGAATGTGTTGCTGCTTCCTTTTGGCCGCCATCATTATGCCCCTGACTCACTCATATATAACAGGCCACCTAAATAGCTGCTGTCCCTAAGGGAAGATTTCTTGCCACAATATTTCTTTGGTTTGGCAAGTGACTTCATTGCTTATTTCTGAGATGAGCACCCCATTGTTTTGGGAGTTATATTATACACATATAATTAGGGGCAGAGTCTTCCTCTGACAAGCTTTTGCCCTTAGAAGAAAAGAAAGAGAGGCAGATGGAAAATGGATGTGATGCAGAGGTAAGAATAAGTAAATTACCAAAGATGGTCAGGCCAAGGATCTGTGACAGAGCAAGGAGTTGATCAGGTTCTTGGAAAGGCCAAATATAATGGCCTGGTGACAAACTCATCTGTACTTTCTCTCCCCCCCCTCCCCCTTTTTTTTGATCCCCAAGCCTGTTGTGTTGCTTTATTTTCTTTAGAATTCCCATGAACTGTTATATTCCAGCTCAAGCAATTCATCACTGTCCTAAAACTGTAGTACAATCTCCTCAGTCTTGTGAAACTCTCTGGACACCTGAGCACATGTTGAAAATCTAGGTCTATAGCTTTGATCTTTGAGGGGTTTTTTCAGCCTCTTTCCATTTCCAGTTTTTAGCTTTCTCACCTCATTTCTTCTACTTCTTCAATCCCTAATCCTCGAGATTCTCACTTTTTCCTTCTTCCTCTCCTTACCAGCCTTGGTAATACTGACTTTTTCCTTGTAACTGATGTCATGAACTTGTTTTATCTCTTCTCAGATCCCTTTCCACTGTGTCCTTCTGTTCATTTTTTAAACATCATCTTCTCACCTGCGTCAAAATGTGACCACTGTTTATATAATTCACTTATTTTACCAAGCAAGCTCAACATCTGAGGTCCTGCAGGTTTAGAAAAAAAATGTTTACTCACCTGGAATCAACTAGGGGAGTTTCCTTGGTCACAGGTCCAGGCTCACATGTGTGATCCTGACTAGAAGGCATTTACAGGAGCTGTCCTCCTGTGTGATTTCTGGGCTGGGAACATCTCCTGTGTAGGGGTATCCGAGGTGGCTCCAAACAAGAGCACTCTCTTGGTGCTGCAGCTCTGCCAGGCACCACATATACATGGCTGGAGTGCTTAAATTACCCTCTAGGTGAGACTACAGATGCCTTAGGTAGTTGCAAAAGCTTTACCCTACCCTCAGCTTCTTGACATTTACCTTTTATAGCTGTCATGATCCTTGAGGTGATCCTTCTTTTAATCCATGGGCTAGAAATATTGCTGAATGGGTTATATATTTCATAAGGGTTTTTGAAGATTTTTTTTTTAGTAGAAGTGAGGTTTTGTAGTTTTTTTTTTTTTTTTTTTACCTTAGAGAAATGATACTGTGTTCAAAGATGATGGCAAAGAGCTCACAGTACTTGTCATGGATACCTTTACTTTTTCCTTTGCAGGGAGAAGGTAATGTCACCAGAGCATTTACTCTATTCCTCTGGCTAGGACACAGAATGATTAGTTTAGTATCATATTTTCTCCTGATGTTAGTTAATTGCCAGTAAATCTGTGACTGGTACATAATTACCCAGGGCCTGACATGCTGAGTGCTCTGAAAGCATTTTACAAAGAGTGCTCCAGGAAAAGAATTTGGGGCACCAATAACTCACCAGGAGTGCAAGAAAAGCAGTGGCCACTGGGAATTGTGCTTCCCCCCTGTAGGAAGACAGGATGGTGGGGTTCATGTCCCAGGCTTAAAAACAGTCCCTTAGTCTTTGTAATGTCCATGTGTGTTCATAGGATTTTAGTGTCATGTGTCACTGAGTAGAGCCAGGGGAACAATCCACGGCTGGTCGTTGCCAGGTTTGCCATGAGGGTGAGGTGGATCCTGTGGATCTGGCTATGCATCTTCTGTTGGCTGCAGAAAATGGGTTTCATACAGAAATATCATACAGAATGGGCTGGACCTTCTTTAGGACTGGAGAACTGGAAGTAGGTTTTAATTTATATGAAGTACACAAGGACAAATGTAATTTTTTTTTCCTATTGGGCTCATTAAGTGTCACTGCCAAAGAAAAAAGAAACCCACAGAGATTTCACAGGACATACTCTGGTGAAATTGCCATGCAAAAACCAAATTGATCTATTGATGATAAGGAAGTGTAAGGGTAATTTTAGGAGTCCCAGGTATAATTCTGGGCATTTGTGTTAAAAACAAAATGTAGAGATGCAATGAGGAACCTGATTTTTTATCTCAGGAGAATGGAAATGTTTTCTTGGAGGAAATAACAGAATCTGATTACTTATCTTAGGAAAATAAAACCCATACAGATTTTAATGACTAAAATAAAGGATGCAGAAAAATAATTAGTAATAGAGGTGACTGTAAGTAAATGTGGACCCAAATGATAAAAAACCATTAGATGATCATGTTTCTTGAATATCTTGCCGAAAGATTTTCCCTGGTAAGATGGTAGTGGCAAACAATGAGCCAATTTTGAAAGTTGCAAAGTTTCATATGAATTTGCTGCTGCTACTGGAAGCTCAACTCAGCATCCCAAGAGAAACCATTCATTTCTGCATTCTAGTACCATAAACAATTTTACCTTAATTTAAGGAATTCATATTTCAGCACTTTTTATTTTCTGGTGTTTTTTTTTTTAGTGGATGGAATAATGATCTTGAATTCTACACCACTCTAAGAGTTTTCAAGAATTTTTCTCCCTTATGAGGTTCCCCAATTTACCAGCAGTAGCTGAATGAGCCGTTTGGTCCTGTCTCATATTCTGCTCTACTTTTCACATTAGGAGTACTAATTTGTGTCCTAGAGTCAGTGAAGGCAGCCTGAGCACTTACTGATGGTACAGATCCCCATGGGACCTCTTGTACCCCACCTAGCTGAATTCAGCTGCTATTTGTTTTTCAGCTTACATTTTTCAAAATTTGATAAAACCTGGGGGAATTAGTTGCCTAATTCTTGCAGAAGTACAATGTGAGTTGGATGAATAATTTCCTCAGACTTGTTTGAGAATCTAAGATTGTTATTCTAATATTATTCGTACTGCTGCATGTGTTTTCAGAGCTAAAATTCTGCAATAAATAAGCTCCTGGGATCACATTAATTACCAGAATATTCACTTACAGAGTCATTTGTAAACACAACTCATACCTGGATTAGGTTGTATGGTTTTTTTAAAAAAGTAAGACTGAATATTAAGAAGCTGAACACACTGGCTTACATAACAGCTACACATGCTACAGCAGCTGTGATTTCCATAGCACTGAACTGTAAATGGGAGAAGACAAGAGCTCAGACAAAGGACATGTTTTGAAGTTTCAGAGCCTGAGTCTGTAAATTGGTCAAATAAAGGTGAATGCTATTTATCATAAAGCAGACTAAATTTCTGTCAGGTTTTTCCCCAATTAATGGTTCTTCAACCTTACAAATGAGAATAAGAAGTGTATATGTCAAGGGAATCATATTCCCTTAACAGAAAGGGAACAGATGTCTAACCTGTAAGTTTGCATATCTCTGTTTTATTGCTGTGGGACTTGCCAGTTCTAGGGTCAAAGCAGAGCCCTAACTAGTGGGAATGGAATGGAAAAGGAAGGTAAAAAGGTAAAAGAAAAAGATGAAATCAATAAGAAAGTGTTCAAAACATATGTCTGATGAGTTCTTTCTCGCAGATAACATTGCCAAAGAATAAAACTGAGCTGGAGGGTAACATGCTACCTTTGTGTCCAGTCAGTTCACTAGAAAAGGCTATATTTGATTCAAAGCTCTGTGGAGACATCTGAGAGATGCTGTTTTCCATGATGTGCAAGAAATTCTGAAGGAATTAAAATACTTTTAGTTAGTTAGATTATGCTGCATTTTTCTCACTAAAAGGGGGAATTTTGCAGAATCTGATAGCCTCTGTCTTTGACTTTTCTGGAGATTCCACATCATTTGGTGTGAAAATAGACCTGGTCTCTTTAAGGAAGGATAAAATAGTGGATAAATTGCCACCATGTGCTAAGAAGCTTTGGGATAAAGCCTTATTCCCCAAATGAGAATTGTTAACAGGAATTCCAAAAGGATTATTACAGCCCTTTGCTTCCCACATTTTTTTGGGTGATCAAATCTTTGCTAGTTCATGTAGCTTATGAGCATTCAAAAAGGCCTGTTGTAAAATGTTCATCATTAGAGTCACATTTTTGCTATCACCTGATAGCATTTTCAGGTCTAGAGAGTACAACAACTTTGTTCTGGATTGGATAAGAGAGTGAATAGTTTTACAGCTGGAATTGGCACTGGAATTCTTCCCACTGAATTCAGGGTGTTTGTGCAAGCAACCTACTTGAGGTCTCCTGGTGTCACTGCAGAGCACAAGACAATTGGAAAGCAGCATTCATATTGCCTGTATAAGTGCTGCTTTCAGGAAGAATTACTTTTGGTGCTCTTCAGAAAATTAGGTTAAATTAGACACTTTCAGAAGGTTGGAGTCAGGCAGGAAAAGTCTGTCACTTGCAGGCAATTCCTTGGAGACCCAGAGGATGGGGGCCAGGGAGTACCCACCTCATAGATCCACTTGCTGGATATAACCTTGATATATCTCTCCTTTATTGAAGAAAATTCACTATCCAGACTCTACTTGGCTTATGAATAAATCCAAGATTTATATATCCTTGGATTTTTTTTTTTTTGTCTCAGTCCTTTATTCTGCACAGAACTCTGCTTCTCAGAGTAAAAGGTTAATGATCTTTGGGTCTGGGCTGACCCAGGATCAGAGCAGCAGTTTTTTTTCCTCGACTGCAGCGGGAGGTGAATTCAGGGCCTGTTTGAAAACCTGGCTTTACATGCAGCTCAGGTTTAGACAGGGGAACCTTGTGTAGTGCAAGTCCTCTGTGAAATTAGGTGACTCCATGTTGAAAGAGGCAATTTTTTGATTAAAAGAAAAAAAATCTGATAAAAGCATGTGTTTGTTTTTGGAGAACAGCACGACAACGTGTATCGTTTTTATCTGTCAACAGCCATCACCTTGTCAGAGTTTGGCTGCTGTTGATTTATTACAACCTATGTGAATGTATAATTGGTAGGCTGGTCCTCAGATCTGTGAAGGAGAGGCACAAATTTGGAAGCCAGATGTCCCATGGTAATGTACTAAAAGAGAGAGATAATCACCAAAGAGCTGAGGAGCCCTTCGACTCATTACTCTTACATCCTCTCTTAGCCTTAAGATTTATCAGTGTTTGTAATGAAAGCATCTAAAATGGAAACAACTTATTAACTTCTCTAAAGGCACCATCTTCCACTCCCCACAAATAAATCTTTTATCAGGATCTGCACTGCAGGAGTCCCAGCCTTTTAGTCAGAAATCGGGGGGAATTCACTGAGGAGCACTATTTAGCAATGCTGTCCCAATGCCCAGAACGACCTTGACAAAGAGAAAAGACTTTGGAGGTAGAAATTTCCTGGCAAAATAACGCATGCAAGGAAGTATTACTTTCACTGAGGAGTTTCAGGGATGGTTCTTGGAGCTGTTTCATCAGGACTATTTCCCTGGCAGCACGGAAGGTGTGCAGACTGTGCCTGCAGAGGTGTGGTCTGCCCTTGACCTGCGCATGGCTCAGCCTTTAAGTCCAGGCATCAAAGAGACCGCTGGATCTGAAAAATGTATCCTGCCAGAGGGAGGACAGGGCTGTAGTTCTAGCAGAGCTGGGCTCCAGCTGAGCCAAAGGAACATTAGGTTTTAAATATTGACTTGTGCTTTTAATTTGCTATTAGTCACAGTGGGCTTCAGAGCATTTGGGTTTCATGAGGAGGCCGTGGCTCTTCAGAGGTGATGCCATTAACACATACTCATTCCTGGTGTTGGAATACTGGTTGGCAGAAGGCAGGTTATTGGAAATCTTCTGGGGACTGCAGAGGACTTCTATGGGGGAGCACTTCTGTTGGACAGGAAGGTGGGGACAGAAAGGAGAGCTGTAAAGCCCCTGTGCAAATTATCATTTGTCTTTTCCCTCCGATTCAGTCCTGATCTGGAGAGAGGGAGAGCGATATGTCATTAAAGGAGTCTTAGTGGGTTCACAGACCAGGTGATGTACATCCTCTATTTGCCTCAGACAGCCACATGTACATCTTTCTAATGTGATTAGGCCATCATACAGGGCACAGATCAATTTATTATTCTGCCTGAGAGCACCATGTTCCTCTTTAAAAAATTGTTACTCCTGAAGTTGGCAATTACTTTAAAATAAATTTACCAAAGACAAAATTGTGCCTCTTGGGTCAGTAAACGACTTCCCTGTTTTTTCTTGAAGAGACAAGGTGTTTATTAAAGACCTCCTTAGTTTACTGTGTTGGGTTTTTCACTTTGAATAATTGTCCAATTAAATATAATTTGGAAGTCCATGCTAACCTACTGCTTGCATTGTATAAGTAAGAATATCTCTGAAAGATGTGCATTAATAAATCCCACTGAGCCCTATCTCTTTTAAAAAATGGTTTCCTTTGTTTAATTTTAGAATTCTTTCACAGGGCTCTAAGCCTTACATTTGGAAATGCCGCTGTTTTCACACAAATAATTTATACAGTCCATTCTTTCAGATTGTGTAGAAAACATTTTTATCATTCATTGTAAGATAGCTTATTTTAAAAATTATTTTTAACCTATTGTTTAGGTTTGGAACATGTTTTGCAGTTTAAAACTTTACAGATTCTATTTTTTTTGTGTGTGTGTGTGTATCTAGGGATTTCTATTCCTAATTTGCAAGGGAAAAATAATATGAAGTTAAGTGGATAAAAGAAAAGTAATTAAATGTAGCAATTAGATGAAGTTCTAGAAACCCAAGATGGAATTGGTCAATGAGAGATATGTAGAAGGATAAAGAAAAATGATGTTTCTTGATATAAAATGTTCCACAGAGATGTAGTCATGCCTGGCCTTGCAGTCTGAGCATGAGGCTGGCAGCAGGACCTCTCACTTTGACTCAAGCACAAGGAACATTGATGTTTCTTTATCTAGTAGGATCTAAGTCACTCTAACTTGTTTTCTCCTGTGGATATAAGACTTTTATTCCTAATAGGACTATAATGAGTATTGATTCGCTAATCAATGTAATTAATAAAGATTTTTTTAGAACTGGGGAAATAACAAAGCATATGGGGGAAATTTTATCTCATTTTGTGACTCATAAAAAACCTGCTACAAAATTAATTTTAAAAAATTATGCTATTGTAATTACACTTATAATTGTAATTATGATTGCTCTTACTGTAAAAAAAATGTATTTCTGTTTTGCTATAGGTAGGGAAATATACACTAAATTGAAATTAAGACTGAAATTAGCTGTGTACTCTGTCCTTTATATTCTGGTTGCTTTCACCCTCTAGTGAAACATAAGCTGGAAAGCTTATTTGCCTTTCCTAGTCTATCACTGCACAGAACACCTAATTAATGTTGAGGTCAGTAACACAGTCTGCTCTTCCTGGAGAGTTAAGATCCAGCAACCATCCAGACACAAGAGAAACTCCAGCCAAGTGTTTTCAGCCAAAATGGAGCAGAAGTCAATCGGTACTGCCCTCTTCACTGTAACACCATCCATGGGCAGGAGGGTGCTTATAAATACCTGTAGAAATCTGAAGGACATCAGGCAGTTCCTGGATGGGGAGCTGCCTAACTTCACATGGCATAGTGGTGAAGAGTGGTGGACTTTTTTTAACCAATATTTTGATAATGTAATTCTTTAGAAAGAGTGCTTACAGATACAGATACAGCTTGGCTGCATCATAAAATCAGGAAAATTTGGGATAGCAGGAGGCCAGAGGAAAGAGGCAGCAGACTTCAAAGGAGGTGGATTCCATGCCTGAAAAGCCACATTATACACCTTTTTCTCCCTTTAACTATCCATGACGACCATGCCGAAATTGGTTGTGGCATTCTCTAGGTGGAAAACAAGCTGGTCTTTGCTGGACATTGTGACAAAATATGCCTTGCTTTGAACAAGGGGCCAGTAATTAGTGGTTGCTCTTATCCAAGCAGTACAGAGCAGTTTTGAGAATGGGCAATAGGATACAAAGTAGAATTTGAAAGAGCAGTTCTTTGTTTGAGGAGGATCTAAAGAAGAGCAGGCATGGTAGAGAAGTAAAACAATAAGTAAAATGATCGCAAAATCAAGAGTAAGAATGTTAGAGCTTCCACAAATTTTTTTAAAACCCAAAAGCATAGAGACAAAAGGGGTAGCTATACCTTTTTCACCTCCTTTAATGTACCTGTACAGAATCCCAATATCCATCCATATTCTGTTTTGGAATGATGTATTGATTACTTTAACTGCACTTGCCATGCAGCTGGACCTTAAGTATACTCTTCTGCAAGAGTTGTTTCATTTTCCAGAAATAATTTTTTATACTGATTCAGTAGAAAGCAAACCAAACAGAGCTACCCCAAAACTAATCAGAAGGATTGGCTTAAACCATGCTCTGATTACTTTTTGAAAGATGGAAGACTGACGCTTTTGGAACAAAACACTTTCCTGACAGGCATGAGCAGCAATGGCACCCCTTAAAAGCATCCGTATCAAACAGCACCTGCAAGGTTCTCCTGCATCCCTGTAGTGCTCTACATCCCAAAGACCTGGTTTCCAGCTGGGGAAAAACATGGTAGCAAGAAGTTTGTTGAAATTATGCCATTTTGTGAAATAGTACTGTGGTGACAAATCAGAAAATTCAGACAATTTTTTATCAATATTTTCCAGCCAGCTCTTATTTGCTCTCCCTCTCATGAGCAACTTTACAGAATGCTGTGCTTAGTTCATGGTTACTCAGTTAATCACCAAAACCTGCCTTTCTTCTCCATTTTCTACATAAGTATCTACTTCACAGGCTTAGTGATTAGTCTGGGGTTTGCAAGAGTACATAAGCAAGACACCATATCTCTGTTTGTGCTGGAAAAGTCCTGCTTGAGCTGTTCTTACATTAATAAGTTTATCCAGGTTCTCCAAGTAAGCTTAGGTGGATTCTGACAGTACTCCTCTGAACTGAGCAGCAAGTTCCCTGCTGGAAGCAGAAAGTACTGACTGGTGTTTCATGTCAGTGGGATGCACTAAGCAGTGCCTGAGGAGTGGCAACAGAGTCCTAGAATGGATGTTTGTGGTGTTGAGGACTGGACCATGGTAAATTGCTATTATTGACTGTAGATTTGCACTGTCCTTCAGCGTGTGGGGTATCACAGAGGTGTGTGTGAACTAATAATGCCCGGCAGAACTTTTATCAGTGCCAGGGAGAAAGGAGCTGGAGTACAGTCTGATGCACCGCTTACTTCTCCACTTCAGTGGGTATCAGCTCTTCAGGACCACTGTTGTGCCAAGCAGATAAGCAGTTTGTTTCTGGAGACAAGGCCAGTGCTTGAAATCCTGAAGATGTGTGTGGTGATAATTGTTAATTTTTAATGACTGGGCCGGCTGACAACTTATAAAATTCTTCAGTTTCTGAATTAGCATAGGCTGAGCTAGTCTAGGATAGCTTAATGAAGAATGGAGACAAAATTTCAGTTGTTGCTCCTTCAATTTTCTGATCCATTTGTATAAGGCACTGATATTATGTTAGGCTTGATTATAACTCAAATGATTTTATAATAAATTTAACTTCAAGTACAGACAGTGATTAGTAGTCAACAGATGCAGCAGTTTGCACAGCAAAGGGCCAAATGGATGATGAAGTGATCAGAGCATCTGATGTGAGGGAGAGCTGGGATTGCCTAACCTAAAGAAAAGAAGGCTCAAAAGGATCTTCCCGATGTGTTTAAATACCTGATGAGAGGGTGTAAAGGTGACAGAGACACGTGGTGTCTTCTCATGGTGCCAAGTGATAGGACAAAAACCAATGTGCATGAATAGAAATCCAAGAAAATCCATTTTCACATCAAAAGAGAATCTCTTATTGTGAGGATGGTCACACTCTGGCACAGGCTGCCCAGACATGTTGCTGAGTTTCCATCCTTGGAGATGCTCAAACCCCAGCTGGAAACAGCCCTGAGTAATGTGCTCTAGTTGATTCTGCTGTGAGCAAAGCAGGAGCAGACTAGAGAGTCTCTAGAGGCAGCTTCCAATCTGTTCTGTTATTCTCTTTCCTATCAAAGGTCAAGTTCCTGGTGTGTAATTCAGTACTAACTGAAACTGACTGGTGTCTTTACATCAGTTTCAATGATCATGGTTCAGGTCAAGCATGAGAGGAAAAATAAACAATATTAGCAGAGATGAAAACTCAGACTTGGGAACAGAAGTAGTAGACGTACCAATAGAAGTAAATGAACAGTCACTGAAAAGATAGCTGTGAAAAGGTCCAAAAAGAGATATCAAAAGTGATGTCAGAGAGGAGCAGAGCTGTATTTCTGCTTACAGTGCATCACTGTTATAACAAAAAAAAGCTGGATTCTGGACCTCTAAATATCCAATCTTCTTGGCCTCCTAGGTTTCTTCAATACCAGCCTCCATGCTAAACAACACTTCTACTTTGCACCTGACCAAGAGCATGGGTTTTTGAAATGTGGGTTGTTTAAAGAATTTAAGCAAGTATATCTGATTGCATGCTTTTAACAGTTTCTAGATTTTCAGTCCAGTGTCCATTTTAAGCTCTTAAATTACAGCTAACATTAAGAAAGGAAGCTGAAGTTCCTCTTTTATTCAGACTTACAGTTCACTTAACAAAGCAGCTGAATATGTATTTATCATGAATAGAGTAATTGAAGGGTCTGAAGTACAAGTTTTGTAAGGAGCAGCTGAAGGACCTGGGGTTATTTAGTCTTGAGCAAAGGAGGGTCAGGGGAGACCTTATTACTCTCTACAACTTCCTGAAAGGACATTGTAGACAGGTGGGTTTGGTCTTTTCCACCTCATAACAAGCAGTAGGACAAGAGCAAAGAGCCTCATGTTGTGCCCCATGTTGGATATTAGAAGGAATTTCTTCACTGAAAGGGTGTTCAAGCACTGGAGCAGGTACCCAGGGAGGTGGTACAGACACCATCCCTGAAAGCCTTCCAAAAACCAGGTAGATATGGCGCTTAGGGACATGCTTTAATGGTAGACCTGGCAGAGTTAGGCTAATGGTTGGACTTGATGGTCTTAGAGGTCTTTTCCAGCCTTTTCTGGTCTTTTCCAGCCTGTGATTCCATGATTACCATCGTGCTTGGTTGTAGACACTTTTTAAAATTGAGGATATCAAACTTTGACCTTATGCTGAAGTCTGGTCCCAGTTCCTAACAACTTTTTAGGATGAAGACTGTCTTAAACATCTTTCAGAGCTTGTAAGTGACCTACTTTTGTTTCCTTCTCATGAATGTGCTGCTGGGTATGTGGGTGGCTTTATGGATTTTCTTCCTTCTGAGGTCACATGGTTTATGATATAAGTTTATAGAAGAAGTCATTGGTCTATCTTCTAAACTAGTGTTGTCTTTTAAATATGGGTGATGAAACCATGATAAATAAATCAGTCTTTTATATGGACTTCTACTCTTGGACACATGTACTTCTTAGATCTACCTATGAAGAGTGAAGACATTGGTCTCTTATTTCTGATTTATGGAAGGCTTATGAATCATGTACAGTGTTAACTTTCTCACAAAGATGCTTCTGAGAGTGTTATGCTTCACTGGGGCAGCAGAAACAGTGGATTACTGTTCTTCAAGAGAAGGTGAAAGACTTGGGTAATGTGTGATGGTATTTCAGCTTGTTGAATGGTTTAGGAAGGGAAATAAGTCAGCCAAATGCAGCACTGGGAGGCAGTCAGCACCTGTATGTTCCCTGCCTTGCTGTGCTACCTGCACTAAGATTTTTTATCGTTATGCTCATAACACTTCTGCTGTCAGCTCATGGGTTGGAAATGAGAGACAGATATGTCAATGGTTAAGAACTGTCAACACGACAGGGCAGTGGAAGTGGTTAAAATGGCTCTTTGTTGCATAAGGGGAAGTCTTGCCAGTAGAGATTAAGGAAGTATTGAATCATCTTGTAAGACATGGAGCAATGAAACAGTTGTGTCTTCCTATGTTTAAGGACTAATTGGGTTTGGAAGTAATGCAGGGAGAAGTTAATCTTTAAAAGGAGACCATGTGCCTTGTCTTGTTTTGTTGTAGGACAAAAGCTGCGAGCTGATGAGAGCAGTTTAAGTTAGAGGTCAGTGCTGGCACAGGAATGAATGGGTATGAATAAAACGGCCTGTAAATAAGATGATTTTTAATCCTCAGAACAGCCTTAGTGAGATTGACTGCCACAAATAACTGAAGCAATTTTAAGATGAAACTGGTAAATTTGAGAAAGGGTTTTCATCATATCCATTGCTGAGAGAGGGAAAAGGGCACTCCCTGGCCTAGGGGGTCACTCACAGCCATAAGCTTCTACATCCAGGGCTTTTGGGTGTGTTTCCTTCAAAATCTGATTTTTTACGCTTAGTTTCAAACTGGTGGTCTCCTGCTACCATCTGTCACCTGCATCAGGACTAAATTGTGTCTTACTTTGTAAGACATAGAACGTGTGATTTGAAAGTTAATGCAGTATTTGTTCAGTGTATTTGCATTTTTGTGCTTGATGCTAGTAGAAGATACAGCCCTAGATTCCTCCTCTGTGGGCTATGATTCACCTTCATTATAAATATTTCACATCAGCCTCATGCTTAATGATGCTGTTGGAAGTGAGAACATCTGGATTCTTTTACCAGGTGCTATAGCTGGATCTTACAAGTTGTATGCATTGCTTTCACTGTCTCTATTAAAAATTAAAACAGGGGGAATATGCCTAAATTCTTCTGAAGAGCCAATCTTGAAATTACTCTGTTAGATTATTGTATAATTCCCACTACTGCGATATTTGAATAACGCCCTACAATATTCATGTGTACTTAGAGGAAATGATGTACTGAGGAGATAAAGGATGTGTTCAAGGTTATACAAGAAGTCTGAGGTGAGAGAAAGTCTGACTATGCCTCTACACATGTCTGAGCAGTGCACTGTCTATTGGGCTACTAGAAAGGATGCCAGCTTCCTGTTAAAAATACTATTTTGACCTCAGACTCTGGTCATTTGGCTCTTAGGGAATCATAATTTTGGTTCTTGGGGTTCCTTTTTGGTATTTTTGTGAATCCAGAAGACGTGGCTTCCTGCCTAACTACACCTTTCCTGTTTTTCATACCTATCTCCTGGCTCTTTTTTAAAGTGCTATGCTATAAGCAGCGTGGTGCCTGCCACAGAAATATTTACTTGTGCTGTTTCGGGTGTTTTGTCTGCCCTCAGTGCTCCTGTGCACTTTCTGAGCAATGACTACATTGAGCCTTCACAGAAAGGGGGAGCACACAGGTGAAGCAGGGCTTAGTGCCAGCCTGCTGGGAGGGCTCTGACCAGCAGCATCACGTGCTTGGGCGGATATTTGTGGGAAATATTATTCTGAGATCTCCCCCAAGCTCTATCCATATGGATATCAGAATTACTTTCTGAAATGATGTCATTTGAGGCCAATATAAAATCTGTCTGCCAAGAAAGTTTTAATTTCTTAGGCATCTTCCATTTTTCATTGTTCAAAACTCATTTTAAATTACTGAAAATATAGTTACTGATGTCTAAAGGTGTAATTAAAAAACATTGACAGCCTGCTACTGACAATCTTGTTTTCTAAAATTTTATGTGGTTAAACTAATGACCTAGAACTTTCCACTGACACTATAAAAGTAACATGAATTCTGTGTGGTGGAGGCTGAAGGCTGGGGCACAGAGCTTTGTAGGGGGTGTTGAGAGCCACTGGAGAAATTGGACTCATTACAGCTGTGATGGTATTAGGAGGGGATGGTAATCAGATGGTGGATTTATTATGCTAGCATTGGTTTGCTGGGGCACTCTGCTGATAGGTGTAGCTCAAATCCTTTAACACAAAACAAAGTCTTTTAAACCCTGCTCTTTCAGCAATTCATTTAACAAGGAGAAGTGCTTTGAAATTAGTCCTTGGATATCGTGTCTTCAATTTACGTCCTCAGTGCAGTTAGCACTTAATATATCCCTTTCAGAAGCAGATTGTCACTGCAAAGTGTCTGTACACAGTCTGTCTAATTCATCCACAGAGGTCCCACTGCATTTCAATTGTGTCTTTTTTGTTGCTTTTAGGAGCAAAGCTTGGGTTGCTGCACATTCTTGCCACCTTTTTCCACTTCACTGAAATCATTCACTTGATTTAAAAAACCCTACACAACTAAATTGATTCAGTAAATCCCTTTTTCATGTACAGTAAGTGGTTTGGTGTAAGGCACAGAAATCTTTCTACTTTTACACTTCCTTTCATTTCATACAATTGTCCTTAGAAAAGTAAGTCTATAAATGATAAAAAAAAAATACAAAGTGAAGCCAAGTTAGAAGGAAAAAGTTTTAACTAGCTTTTTTGTCAAGCTTCAAACAATGCTTTCTCTGATTCTGACTTTCTCTTTCTGACCAGTGTCTGTTTACAGTCACTCATCATTAACTATATGTATTTATCAGGGTTTGCAGCCACTGCTGGCCTATTTGATACTCCTCTTTTTAAACAAAACCACCCTCAGAAATTGATACGGTGGCCAAAATGATATTCATAAAAAATTTAAGAAAGAGCTCTCAGCATTAAAAAAAAAAAAAAAGAAAAAAAAAAGAATTTTTTTTTTGAAGGAGCTGAAAAGAAAAAGGTCTTGGAATTACAAGCAGTTAGACTTGGTTTTTTTGCGTAATGACTCCTGGTATCCCACTGTGAGAAGACTTTCCCCAGCTTCTCGTCTGCATTCTTCCTCGTTCCCTGCGGGAGAATGAGTTGGATTTGTCTGCCATATTCACAGCAATCGAGGTGATCCAGGTTGAAAGAAAATCAATAAGATGTGTCCATTTATGCCTCACAAAGGAAGAAAGGTCTAAAGAACAGACATGGGACGTGATTCAAGCACTAGAGACTTAATAAGACTTCTACTTGTGTTTGAAGGGGATGGTAATTTATATTTTACTTTGAACTTTTTTTATGCTTCATAACTATTGGGATTCGGGCTGACATGGGAAGCAAGGAAAAGAAGGTTTGATGCTGTCTTAGAAGACCTAACCCATTTGGGAAGGCCATGCTCAAAAGTTCAAAAAATTTTGTTTTAGAAAAGATTAAAGAGACATCATATCATCGTACTGATTTATCGCTATTGATAAAACTGGTTTAAAGTATTTTGGATTGGGGTACAATAAAAAAAAGTCTTTCTTCGAGAACAGCTGCAAGTTTCTCATTATTGGCTGTCTTTTCTGTGTGTTTGATATAATTTTGCTTAGAAATAGAGGAGCAGCCATAATAGGTACCCTGGTGCCACTTGAAGCTTTGTCAGGGCAGCTCCCCAAAAGTGGTTGTTGTTCTGCTCGATGTCTGTCACCTTGGCCACCAGGGTCCTGCTGTCCCAAGGGTGTGCTCTGTCAGCCCTCAGAAAAAATACTCCCTGCTTTAGCCTATGTTGTTTTTTCAAGCCAATCTTTTGGTGTA
>NW_005054410.1:248450-296153 GCF_000277835.1 Geospiza fortis
AACTTAAAATAAACCAAGGCAGGCTGCAGGCGTTGGGTCTCGGTATTGCAATCTTTTTCTTTTTTTTTTTTTTTCTTTTTTTTTTTTTTGTAAAAAGACAAAAGTGAAAGCAAGCCTTCCTACCAAAGGAGTAAATGGCCTCAAAAATGAT
The DNA here is from genome assembly GCF_000277835.1 of Geospiza fortis. Classification (NCBI taxonomy): domain Eukaryota; kingdom Metazoa; phylum Chordata; class Aves; order Passeriformes; family Thraupidae; genus Geospiza; species Geospiza fortis. The sequence continues at coordinate 248,602 of NW_005054410.1, forward strand.
GTCTCAGCAAGGCATGGAATAAAAGCTTGATGATCTATGAGCTAGTGTGATTGCAAGGTGGAAGAGGAAATACTCTTTCTTTTTCTGCTCTTCCAAATATCTTGGCTATGCATTCCCCTCAAAATGAAGGCTGACACTGAATAGGTCCCAGATGGAAGATCTGAAATGGAGATGGTGTATCCAAGGAAAAAATTCCATTTTGGAGTCTTGACTATTCTTCCTCAGTAGTCCTTGAAGAAAGTTTCAATTATAAGAGATAGCTCCAAGAAGAAAATTGTGCTTAGTGCATTACATAGGATAAAGTTAAAGATGTAAAGAGGATAGAAACAGATTTAGAGGCATACTTTAAAGGTATGCAGTGGTTTATCATTACTAAAACTACCATTTCTTTCCAAATCAGCCCCTTTTCACTGAATCTTTGGCAGATTTTTTCAGTTTTATCCAACTTTGAGTCTTTTCAAAATACATTGAAAAGTGAGTTTGAGAGACATTCAGACTATTAATGGATTTTTTTAAGGCTTAATTGGTATCAAACAAGATTTTAGTGAATACAGCCAAGGGTGCCCATTGCATTGTTAAATGAGCAAAGCTAGCATTTAACGGAGATAGACTCTCAGCACTGTCTTTCATTTTCAAGAACTGTACTTAAACAGGGTGAGATCAGAATATCCAAGCAGTCCATGTAATGTGCAGTCACTTTTTTTTTTTTGAGGTTTCCTTCATATGTGTTTCAACACAGCACTGGTCGCTATTAAAACAATTAATGAAGAAATAGAGGTGTGAACAAAGCAATTGTGTAACAGTATATGAAAAGCTAGGTGGGCCAGGATGCATTGCCTGAAAAGGAAATGTAAAAATAAATCCCAGCAAATTGGAAAGGGATTGGATGGAGCAGCTGACCAGCCCAAAACACAACAGTGAGATTTTACAGTTTACAGGCTGCCCTTCTGCCTTAGAGGATCCTGGAAGTGTTTTGGTGTCTCATTTACATAACAAAGGAGGTACAAAATCAGCTTTGCATCCAGAGGACAAGCCTGTGATGGGGAGAGGTGTTGAGAGCAGAGATTGCTCTCCAGGCCCCTGTCAGAAAATGCTGTATCTCAGTGAGGTGTTGCAAGGCCACTTTGGGCTGGCAAGATGCTGCTCTCAGATGCCTGTTGCCTCTTTGGCTTACACCAAACAAATGTAAATAGCTGTTCTGCTTCTTCAGAAAGTCCCACCAGACAGAACCTAGATTCTTGGCACCTTGTCCTGCTCTGCCTTTCATTTCCCAGGGGATGAAGTGGATTCCTCTGACACAAAGCCCCAGTGACCATGAGTGGGAGCCTGAGGTTATTTCTATTGAATTTTCTATTTCTATTTCTGTGCAGCCCCTTCCGGAGCTCTTGGCAAAAGTGTTGTAGGTTTGCTGGACCACCCTTGCTTACTGTGCTGCCTTTCACTCTTCCTGCTGCAGCTGGCCTTGATTTCCATGCAGCAAACTCTTTGTAAAGAGGAGCTAACTTGTGGTGTAAAGAAGTAACTGAAGAAAGTGATGATTTGGGGTCTGCAAATTGTGTGTTTCTGGGAGCTATTAGCAGGTAGGCAAAATCTCAGCAGTCCTACCTGTGAGACATGCAGACATTGTTGTCTGAACGTGTCCCTGGGAGGAGAGAGGGACTCCTGAAGAGGCATTAGAGGAGGTTTGAACAAGAAACAGGAGTGGTACCACCATTCTAGTATTTTTGGTAGAAGCTGGGAATCTGGAAGCTCCAGTATAGTTTTATGAACAGATTTAAGTGCATTGTTGGCTCTGGGTATTTCAGTTTTTGTTAATAATATTGAAAGGAAGGAAACATCAGTAGTCTGAGAGGACAAAGAGATCAGTGCTGCAGCAAGGTTCAGGCCAGGCTGGTGCTTTACTTGGAATTAGAAAAGCACCTTCCCTTAACAGTGCACAGCCCCGTAAAGAGCCAGCCAGCAGTGGTCTTAGCTTCAGGGATTGCACTGCATTTGTTGCCAAATGTCTCTCCTTCCCAAAAGTTTATCAGAAGGAATGGAGTAAGTAGGACAAAAATCACTGTTGTAGCATGCCCAAGTGAGCTGCCAGCCCTGGCTGAGCACACCCAGTCTGTAAGGATGCCCCTGAGGAGATGCTCCAAACGTCTTTAAATTTGAATCAGGTATTTTGCTGCAATGCAGGGTTTGCCATGCTGAGGTCCTGCTCCTCACACAGAGCTTCCCCATTGCCACCACCAATGCAAAAAAAAGCATAAAAACATATTCAAGAAAGCATGCACACAAGGAAAAGCAGGTTCGTTCCTTGCCCAGGCATTCTCAGCTTCCAGTGGAAGCTGGCTTCATTTCCCTGTGGAAAACCTTGTATTCCCCCAGGAAGGCAGTTGTAGGACTACGTCTTGACGGTGATCCCTGGCTTGTTCATTCTGAGGAAATATTCTGAAGAAAAATGCAATGCTTGAGTTTCATTGCTGTATTTCTTGACTTGGTTCAGCATTTCTTCCCCAAAGTTGCAAAAACTTTACTGAATAATGACAAATAGGAGATAAAAAAAAAACCACTTAAAAAACCCCAGGCCCCAAACCCCCCAAACGTGAAGTGAGTTCAGCTCTCCTTCACAGAGGAACTGTGAGAATTATTATTCTTTATTAAAAAGAAATTCTCATTGGAATGCAAATTTTGATTTTGATTATCTGTCACAGCCTGCTTTGAAGTTTTTCAGACAAAAATAAATATCTCCATAACAGAGAGGATTATAGTAGTCTTGTTTAGAATCATCTGGCTAAGAGTGACATCTAATCTCAGAATATATAAGGTTTTGAGGCCACAGAGACTTTGAAAAAGCTTGACTCTCTTATGTTTTGTAAATTTTCTATAAATGGTTTAATAAGGTTTTTAGTTCAGCCCCAAAAAAACAAGGACTAAAACATTTCCATCAACCATATTGTTGAGGAAATATAAAAGAGACATAATTCAATTCAAATAAAGCTGTAGCTAGGTTATATCATCCTTATCTCAGTAAAAAAGTATTTTCTTTTACAATCCCAAATAAATAAATAAATATCTGTGACTCGGCTTTGAAGGCTTCGCTTGGATAAATCAGGTTTTGGCAGCTCTGTAATTCATGAAACAATACCTCTAGCTCCACTGGAATGGGAGTGGGATGTTTCAAGCTTTATGATTCTCTTCAATTCTGGAGCGTTAATGGGGCTATTTGTAAAGAAAGAAATATAATGAGTTATCACAAAGCACAGCAAGGACTCTAGAAAGGGGCAGCCTCCCATCCATCACCCATTCTAGCGTATTCACAGCAGAACAGGGCCAGAAATCTTGTGAGGACGATGGGGAATTTTGCTTTTACTCTAACCTGACTTTCACAAATTGTGATGGGCCTGGAACATTATTTTCTTTACAAAATGACCCCAACCCGATCCTAAATTCAAAGTGTGAGAGTGTGTGACACAGGTTTTTGTGAAGATTTTTTTCTGTCTTCCTCTACTTTATGCTTTGAGAAGACATTTTCTTAATTAAGATTTATTTATGAAAATAAAAGTATTATATTATTTTGATCTGATATAATGGCTAATTCAGGATGCTGACATTGCCATAATTCTGCAGCACCTTCTGGTAGGGCTATTAGTAAAGTTACCTGTCATTTCCCTTCTCCTCTATTTTTGAAGTTTATTACTAAGCCTTGAAAAGTTCTTGTGGGTTCACACTGCCATATGAGCTGGGGACTTGAGAGTAATTTTATTTTGAACCTTTTAAACAAAAGGAAAACCTACACTGAGCTGTGGTTTTTTTTTAAGTGACGGAAAAACCAAAGAGAACCAAAGTCTTATCTGGTGTGTGCTATGATGTATCTGCAGTCCTGCTCTCTCTCATCACACTCAGAATCCCTAATGAACCCAAAGAAGGTTTTGAGTGAATATGGTTTTTAAGAAGGACTGAAGGTTTTGCCCCAAAGATAATGAGATAATTAATGTATTTCATAGTGTAGTTCAGAGACGGTGAAGAGCTCAGGGTAATGAAATGAAACACGCATACCAAAACAAAGGGCACAGCAGGAAATAGTCTGAAGTACATGATAATCAATTTTCACATTATAAGCTTTTACATCTCTCCTTCCATATATCCCATTATAACAGGGCCTGTTGCTTATTAAAAAGGAAATTGAGATGTCACTAACTGTGGAAGAGCAGATCCTCAGGCAGTAGAAATCAGTCTACTGCACTGAAGTCAGTCGTGCCAGCTGTGGATCTGACTCAGGATCTTTTTTGTGAGATAAATCAGTTTTAATCCTCAGTCTAGAAGTTTCCCTCTTAAAAATTTGTGTTTTGAAGGTTGGAAGACCAAGGGAGGATTTTTTTGAGTTTTACAGTGTACATGTTTTTACTAACAGCAGAATATTTAGGAAGAGCAGAAAGAGTTTCCCGCCTTCTTCTGATGCTCAAGGAGTGATGCTGGAGTGAGACCCCCCCCGCCCAAGAGCAACTTATTTACATACTCTGCACTTCCCTTCCCATAGGAGCATTCCTTCAGTGGTGTATTTCCAGAGCCTAGGAGTGTCTGGGTTGGTACCATCTGGCAGGCCTTGGCAAGGGAAAAAAGACCTTATAGTTCTCTCAGCTTGCTTGTGGGAGAGATTGTCTGTTATAGACAAGGAGGTACATGAGGGAGATATTGTTTTTGCAGCTGAAGTGTTTTTTTCCATCTGAGCCTGGTAAAACTTGTGAATTTCTTGCAGAGTCCAATGTCCTAAATATATGCACTAAGCCCTTTATAGACAATGCAGCTCAAAGACTTTTCCTGCAGCATCTCTGTGTGAGAGTCTCTGAGCTGATGCCCCTTGTCCCTGCCTCAGGAGCTTCTTCCCAGGTTACACCAGGAAGCAGAGGGAGGCATTAAACCACTTCTGGCAATCCAAAGGTGTCCTGAAGAGTTTTAACATTTCAATAAGGTGCATCTGAGACGTGACCCTGTGCAGTGGTTTGTCTCCTTCTAACCTTGCTTGGTTGTCGTCCCGGCATTCACACCAACTTTTTCCTTCCTTTTCTGTCATACAACTGTCCCAACCAAACCACTGTAACATTTCTCTGTGACTCCAGTGCTTGTAGGACAGTGCTGAGGCTTTTGCTGCCCAGGGTGTGATTAGGTGGCATGCTCATCGATCTCCTGTCTCACAGAATTTCTGCAGAGCTACAATCCTGACCAGTATATTTCTCAGCGATGAGTCCCATGTGTTCTCCAATGAGAGAATTATTTTGAAACCTGGGCTTTATGAGATTATGCTCTCCTACAGTATACAGGTATTTCAAGTTATACATGAGGGATGGCTTATGTGCTTTGACTCGTTAGCTATCCCCTTAACAATAATGAAAATAGTCTCAGCTGGCTTTCATCAGGTTCATGGCTTCACAGAAGTAAGGAAATTCACATGTGAACTGAAAGGCTACAGTGAAGTATTGAGCATGCTGCATCATTTTGAGACAGCAATTTTACCATGTGCCATGAGACCAGGTGTGGGATAAAAACCAATGGGAAACACTTGGTTTCACAGCATCATGAAGCAGGACTTGAGGGGCCAGAGCACTATGGCCTGTAGAGTTGCTGGCAATAAAGTGCTCTGAATGATTCTGTGTCTAGAACTCTGCAGAAGGATATGACCTCTCTTCCATGGCCACCAAGGCCTGCTGCTCTGGATGGGTGAGATGAGCTAGACTGACTCTTCCTCCCTTAGATCAGCAGCATGAGAACTCATCTCCCTTCTTGCTAGTGCCAAAAGGCTACAGTTTGCAAAACTGAGAAATTATACAGGTTCTGGGCCTGTGGAGTATTGTACTCCATGTAGCTCATAGTACCAGTCTTCCTGCAGCACCCTTTGATTTTTCCTTCAGGAAAAAGAGCATTGAATTTCTAGTGGTAATCACCAAATTATTTACTGTCCATCTTTCCCTTCACAATAAACAATGCACGCTGGAGGATTTTTGCAGTTTTGCTACTGAAGCCATACTCAGTATGACCAGGTAAGAGCAAATGCAGCTCTTAACTATTTTAGGGGCTTTCTTGCCCACAGCATCTCACTGACCATTTTCCTGATCAATGTGAGGAGGATCTAGTCTTCTTACAGTATTGAAAGAGACTCAGAACAATAGCGTATTCTCTCCTGTGTCTGAAGAAATGGGGGTGGCTCTGTGTGCCAGCAACCAGCCTTTTAGAAATAAAGTTATGAAAGGTCTAAAATGCTTCTATCTGCAGTGGCAGAAAAGTGAGGCCATATGCTGAGCCACCTGGTTGTACAGAGGAGCTGCTTGTAAAGCCCCATGGCCAATGAAAGGAGATTGTTCAGGTGGCTTTGAGGAGGCAGCCAGGATTGCTTTATACATTTCTCAGGCAGAGGAAGCATATTAAGCCTACTGAAGAGAGATTTCCAAGTCAAAGTTTTATCAGTCACTTGTGTATGTGTGTGCATATTTTTATATGTATATATATGTGGTGCAACTTCCCCCCCTGTCCCTTGCCTTGGGAGAAGTTTTTCTCCTTTTGCAAGTTTCGAGGCACTTTCAGGTACTTGTGGGATAAGAAATGTAGACATTAAATGCAGAGGATATTCCACCTCCTTTGATTTATGGGGACTAAAATGTAACTTCTGGCTGCAGCCAGCATTCTGAGGCAATTGCATTGTACAGAGGGGAATAAGAAAGTGCCCTAGCTCTTTGCCCAAATGCTGAGGGATTGAACCTTCTTAGAGATGCTGTATAGGAGTTGAGTCTGAATCGTTTGGGTTTTTCCCTTTCAGACTTTGATTGCCAGGGTTTTGAATCTGGCCTCCGTTGTAGCCCTCATGTTGTCTCTGCAGAGATCACAGCAATGCTCTCAAAGCCCTCTCAAACAGCCCTTTGGGGAATGTCTTGCTGTTTGGTGCTTTCCCAAACAATGCACAGCGACTGAAGTGGCTTTTTTCCCCAGGTCCTTGTAATGTGCCGCTGTCCCCTCCCACAGTGAGGCAGAGGAGTGTGTCTGAAGAGGTGTTTTAGAGGTGTGGGTGGGTCACTGAACTCTGGGCTCAGGCAAAGAATAGCCCTCAGAGGCTGGGCACTGCTCTGGCTTGTTAGGGATCAGGTGAGTCCTGACACAACTCCACATCAAGGCCTTGCCACCTCCTGAAATCTCAATTCATGATCTAGACAAGCAGCACTTAGTAAGTCTCATATATATATATATATAAAATCTGGAGAGGATTCCATCCTGGTCACCTGTCCATGCTCATTTCTTGCTCCTCAAAGGGGCAAAAACTTCTCAGAAGCACCTCTCAGACTCTGAATGCTGAGCAGATGCTGCTGCTTCTCCCCTGCTCTCAGAACATTTGCCCCCCTGTTGTATGTGTACACACAGAGAGCACACCAAATAACCTGTGGGAATGCTGTGGTGCAGTCACAAAGCAGAACTAGGAAATGCTTTTCAGCAGTGTGGAGGCAAAGGGAGGTTAGAAGGAGGAGCAATGCATGGGGATGGTTCCTGAGTCAGGGACAGTTTTCACCGTTCAAGGAGTGGCCAAATTTTGATTCCTGTGGAATCAAAGGTTGCACCTTTCTTGCAGTTTGGGGAGAAGTGGTGGTACCACTCAGCCTTCAGAGGAAGGAGGTCAGCTAGGAAAAGCTTACTCAGGGTGCAGGAAGGAAAAAATCCATCTGTCTGAGTGGCCTTAGTAGGGTCTGGGGACCTGCCACTCTATCAGACTAATTCTTGGCACAGGGCTGGTGTTGCCAAGAGCTCCCTTTTCCTTCTGGCTATTGTTGCCAGGAGGATAGAGGAGAGATAAGGGCTGAGCAGGGCTCTGTGTAAATGGCCCTTCCTTAGCGTCCTTCAGTTTAGCTTTCACTGACTGAGGCCCCCAAAGTACTTAGCATGAGTAAAGTTTTCAAAAGCGTGAGTCATTTAGGAGATTAAAAGGCATTTTGAAAAGTGTCGACTTTTCAAAGTGCCTAATTTCCAGCGACTTTCAATGAGGTTTGGGAATCTTAAATCATCTGGTTGCTTCAGTGAATAGCACTGTTGATTGCAGCGTAATGCATCATCAGCTGGGATCCTGCTTGTGTCAGAGGTCAGTGCTGAGTGACTCTCAGGAGGGTGTACAAATCCCCATGGCTGAGCAATCCAGGGAATCCAGCCCCTTCCCAGAGGTGGCTTTGAGAGAACAGAGCTCTTTTGAGTTTCTGGGCTAATTGCACGGGGATACTGTGGGAGGAGTTCACTTAGGCTCCCTTTTAAACTGTGTTGAGTTCACTTAGGCTCCCTTTTAAACTGTGGTTTCATCAGGTTTTAATGACAGGTGCTGGATCAAGTTTTGCTCTGTCCAATTTGCAACCTTTTCCCCCTTTTTTATTTTGTTGCGTATAACTTTCACTCACGTCTCCTGTTTTGTGGGAGGAGGCTCTCCATATCTATGAATTTTTATTAACATATAGTGATATAATTTAACGTATGAAAACTCTCTGCGCAAAAATCAGTTTTCCTGTGTTTGCCTTTGGTCTTGGAAAGGGTCATGTGAAGGACTGACTCAAACCCCTTGCTGAACTGCAGGCTCACAGAGGGAGAGAAGAACATGTTCAGGAGTAAGAAGGGCTCAGCATTTGCATTTGCATGCGTGTCTTAGGGCTTCAGAGCTCTTTAGACTCCCAAGTGGAGCAACTTCGAAGTTCAAAGCGGTGTGATTTTTGGCAGGTTTTCTCCCTAAGACTTCTTCAGGGCATGAAATATTCTGCCCTCAGTGCATGTACATAACTCTCATTGGCCTTAAAAGAAGTTACATGCCTACATCAAAGGAAGGATTTACCCCGTAATGATTCATCGTGAGCCTGACAGGCAAACACAACAGTGGAGAGCTCACAAGCTGAAGCTCCTGAGCTATGGGGACGGCAGAGTTCAGATCTCTGCCAATCAGCCACATTGGTGCTCTGATTTTCAGCAGTTTTTAATTTTTTTAGTTGTTTTAGTGAGGATCAAACCACGTGTGATCCATCTGGTAGAAGAAATGGTAGGGCTTGAGCAGAGGAGATAGTCCCTTCAGCATCTTATGTGGGAGTAAACCAGGGTCAAATTAAATTGTGGTGGTTTTTTGCCCGGAAAGTGCATTTCCCTACCCCTGGTGCTACACTGGAGACACAAAGCCACAATATTTGAAAGCAAATTATAAAATACCTTTTTATTCAATGTGATTGCAGAAAGTCCTGGGAAGGAATGTGTTAATGACTGGTGATTGAATGCAGTGGTTTGCAAGCTCTAAGCAGCTTTAGTGTCTCCTACCACAGCCCTGATTTAAAATTCATAAATGCTAATCCTCCATAATTTACGGTTTAAAAAGCAGCCCCACTCACAGGCCCTGTGGCTACAGCTCTGTCAGAGTAATTATGCCGCCAAGCTGAAATTGGACTACTAACTGAGATATTAAACAGGGTAGGAAATCCTCTTCCCTGGCAGCCTACCCAATTATTCCAAATAAGCAAACAGATTAGTGAGTAATTTTCCAGTTAAATCTGGTGATTGGTGCCAGAATTGTATGTTAAATATTCAGAAGTAAATAGATTAAAGATGAAATGTCCCCTTTTCTCAAGCTTAATTTAGTGTGTATATTAAAACTTTTTAGGGAGAAAAAAAAATCTCCATTGAAGTGCAATCCATTTGCTTTGAAAACAGAACCTTTCCTGGCTTGTTTGCACTCGGGGCAGCGCGTTCATTAGCTGGGGCACATTGTGCCGAGGGAACCTCGTGCCACATTAGCCACAGTATCGGTCCTGCTGCTCCTTTATCCCTCACCTTGGAGGAGCCTCCTGGGTGGCAGCGCTGTGAGGCTGCACGTGGCTGTGCTGGGGACCACGGGGACAGGATCCCACCAGGGCGCTGGGACACGGGGCTGCCCGTCCCCATGGGCAGGACACGAAAGGGTTTGGAGGAATTAACAGTAAATGTGAACATTTCTCATTCCTTCTGAGCTTGTTTCTAAATTCAGCTGGAATTTCCCCGCTCATCTGCCCGGGGTGACTTATTTTACCTTTGCAAACACTCCTTGTAATACAGTGTTTGGCTGGGACACAAAGTAGAGGGAAGATGGGGGCAAAAGGAAGGAAAACATGGACTGGATGCCCAACAGACACAGGCAAGAGGCAGGGGAGGATGTGGGTAGCTCAGCTGGAGCAGCCCAGGAACACAAGCAGCAGATCTGTCCCTCTGCTACCCTCGCACCACAGGCTCTGCATGGTCACCTCAGGGAACTGTGCCCTAACTGGGGAGTCAGGCCTTCAGCAGCTGAAGGGAGCTGCTCTGGAGGAGCTGAGCTGACACCTGAAGCACTCCAGAAAGTGGCTGTGGCTTGTGGCCCCTCTCAGGAAGCAGGACCAGCAGCTCTCCCCAGAAGGGCTGCTGTGGTAGGGCTGCACAGACCTGGTTGCTTGCTGCAGGGACTATGATGGCAGACCCTGGGAAGACCGGGAGGTGCACACTGCATTTTAGGACTCCCAAAATTCTCTCTCGAAGTGAAGCTGAAGGAAATGATTTTGCATTCATGGATTAAAGCAAGGACTTGAATTGCTGGAAACACACATGTACATTTCAATATGCAAGAGCACTAAAGGGAAGGAAGCTGCATTTGAGGAACTGGAATTGTTTTAGCACCTGGTGGAATTTGCTTTGAAGTTGTTTCAAGGATCTCAAACACTATGAACAATGTTTTATGCCATTTCTAGTGGGTTTTCTTTCCAGTTGCTAAAAGCTTGTGGTGCTGAGGAAGTGAACAGTCCTCTTAGCTGGCAAGTGAAGTGGAAGGAACAGGGCCTGCTTGTCAAGAGATCGAGGTACAGTACTCTTGGGTCAAAGAGCTCCAAACCCTCAGTGTTAGTTATGACTTGGTCTCTTGGGCAGGTGAGAGGACCAGTTCATTCTTAGGTCTGAGTTAAACATTTTCTATGTTTTAAATCCTAATACACTCTCTGGAGTGAGAAATGCAGAGTTTTTATGAATTTGCCAGCGTTGACTGCCGTGCAATACAGGAGGTTCATCATCTCCATCCTTCCTGAGAAGTTACAGGGTTTGGTGATGGGACTGGGTCCCTAAGCAGAATAACTTGTTCACAAAAAAGCCAGCAGATGTTAGGCTTGACGGGGGATTTAGATCAGCTCCCTCTCATACCTGGGCACAGTGGGCTGAAGGAGGCAGAAGCTTCCTAGCCACTGGCCCACAGATTTGCTTTTCCACTGGGAAGTGCAAAAGCTGCAAGTAGGTAATGCTGAACACATGCCTAGAAAGGATTAGCTGAACTCCTGCACATCCCAGAGGCTTTTCCTTCTGCTGCATCCTCCCTGGAGAGGCTTTTTCACCTCAGCCCTCTGCTGGAATGTGCCTTAAAGGCATAATCAAGCTCATAAAAATTAAGTGGTGCACAATCGTTCAAACAAAACAAAAGGACCCTAACTAAATTTTATTCAATAAATTCTCTTGAATCAATCCATTTGTGTTTTTTTATTAATGTCAGAACTCACAGCATAGTTCCCTTTCCGTGTTTCAAGGGGCTGTAAGGGCTTTTGTTAGGGTTTGGGTTTTTTCCACACCACTACACACAGTGACATTTTGGCTTTGAATTGAGAAGAGTTAAAGTCAAAACTACAATTTATTTTATTTTTTAGCTTGTGAACATCCTTTGGATCAAATCTAAAGGCTTACCTGTTCAAAGCTGGAATGGATTGATGAATGTGAAGGGATCCAGGATGAGGACAGAGCCCTGTGAATGCCAGGTAGTCAGTTACATGACGCTAGTTTTCTAACAATGTACAATTTCTACCTCTCCCATAAGTTCACTCAGTAGTGCTAAAGATGGGTTTTCTTGATTATTCTTATACTAATGGTAACAAAATGAGAGAATCTGTGGCATCCTGTCTGATGCCACAGATCCTTTCCACACAGTCTCACTGCCAGAATGGTTCAGCATGCGCTGCACATTTCAGATCTTCCCTGTGCTGAGGGAGAGTTGTCTCACTGCTTCAAAGTGCTCCAAATGTCAGTGCATTCCAAGTATCTCATGTCTCCTGCCTGCTGCCCTGTCCCTCTAACCCAGGGATTTTACAGTTTTTCTAAGTGTGACAGAAGTCACTTGAAGGATGCCATTCACAGGCAGGTTTGGCAGTTGGGTCCTTTTTAGCAGAAGCCTTATGAGTCTCCTGCACAGTAAAACAAAATGTTTTCAGTTGGTTCCTGATCCTTTAAAATCTTCTCTGGGCGTATATTGCTTTCAACCTGCCTGTTAGATCTTTGTGGTCAGCCTGGGTTTATGTACATTGGTTAATAATTCTAAGGTTGTGAAAGGCCATCACATGGGAGCTAGAAAGTAAGTGAGTGTGAAGGAAAGACCTGGAGACAAAATTTAACATGATGGAGAGGTCAAGTATCCATTCACCAACTGTAGTTTCTATTCCTGCCTCTGTGAGTGGCACTTTCTGAATACTCTGAGCATTCTAGATTAATGTTACTGGTTTTGCCCATTTTATTCACCTACCATTTAGTGAGTGAAGAATTTATTATTAGTCCCTGGTTTTGTTTATTCTTAATTTCCAGAAGTATGGTGTTTGGTGGCTGTAACCAGTGAATTCTCTGTAATAAAAATACTGATATTTCTGTCTTTAGAGTTGCCTATAATCACTCCTTTTTAAATAAAACTAAAATCTTTCTCATATGCTTCCTGAATGATATCCTGCTACAGTGAGTTCCAAAGGTTAATTATACATTTTGCTCAAAGCTACTTCACTAACAGGGTCCTCAGGATGAGGGTTGCTGACCCTTTTAAGCCAGTGAACTAAAGCAAACAGCAAAACAACCCACTGAGGCTGTTAGCCTAGTGGGCGGCTATTTGTCTTTCTTGGTTCCTTTTCATCAGGGCAAACCTTCCCGAATCAAGCCTCCTCTCAAGGAGGTGACCAGACAGTCTCTGCTGGCATCATGGAAACAGGGCTGAAGGCAGTGCTTTCATTCTTGATTATCCTAAGAGTCAGTATTCTGGTTTTGAGAAGAGTTTGTGCCAGGATCACCTTTCCCCGCTGCTGGGGACCCCTCTGGTTCTCCCCTGGAGAGCCCTGTCCTGGGTGGGCTCAGCTGAGGTTCAGGAGTGGCTGGGGGGCGGGCCTGAACTCCATGTGGCCACTTCTGTCCACTAATGCATTCCCTCTGTGCTGTGTTTTAAATGTTTCTAAATGTCAGTGGAAGTAGAAATAATTTAGGAAACTTGGAATAGAATGCCATGAAAAAAGCATTCCTTGAAGGAATGAAGAGCATGTAATTTAATCTGTGTTTGTAGCATTTAATCTTAAAACCCTGCTATTTTATGTATTTTATGTATCAGTTTCCCTGAAGAAAGCAGATAAGGGCATCCAGTGCTCTAGCAGCTCTGTCACTGCCAGTGACAGTGAGCCTGAAATGGAACTTTTGCATGGTTGTAAATGAAATACAGGTGGCCAGGACACACTGTCATTAGCTAGGGTGTGCCAGTGGCACTGTGAGGGTTTTAAGGGAGCCTTCAGGAGGTGGGATCAGCAAGGGTTTCCAGTCTCTCTGGTGACATTACCTGGATGCAAGGACAGCTCAGACCCTGTGGCACATGTGGTGCATGCAAGAGTGCAAATTTTCCACTTTTAAACTGGTTCTGTGCTTACAGGAGAAAAAGGTTTCTAGAAGCTTTTCTGAACTCGTGGCCAGTCCCAGCCAGGCTCTCTTTCTAGCATACATGATGTAAAAGATCATTCAAGAGATGAACTGATGTTTGTCACACTGAAGAGACCAGCTTCATATTTCTCCTTGAAATAATCCTCTGGAGCACTGTTGTGTCTGAAGGCTGATGAGGACATGTTCCAGGCTCATGTATCTCCCATTTAAGACATCCCACTGTCCACCCAGGAAAAGAAACCAACTGGTAGTTCTCAATTACCACATAAAATTTATAAGGAGAGATGATATCTCTTAAATAACTGGGTCCCAGACCATTTAGGGCACTACAGACTTCAATCAGTGCCTTGAAATGTATCTATAAGCAAATAGAGCCAGGAGTGTTTTGTGCTATTAGGCCACTTCAGCAAATCACTTAAGCATTACTTAACACATGCTAAGTCTACTGCACCCAAGGCAAATTCTGAATATGATAAACTCTTTGTCCATAAAATGTCCCCCTCTGGATAATGCAGCACCACTTTATGGCTAAGGGTGATTGTGTGTCTGTCTGTCTCAATGGGAAAAAAACCCTGGTAGTAGAGCTGTTGTGCTGTACCTGCATTGTTTGTGTGATTGGTCTGCTAAATGCATAAATCTTAAATGATAGAATTTTGTAATATACAGTATAACAACTGGCAAGTGTTGGACATTTATTTTCACAAGTGAGGGAGTGACCCATAACTCACATCCATCACAGTATTTGAAAGCACAGCTCACTGTAGTACAGCAAGCAAGGAAATCATTCATACACAGGATGTTATTCACTTCAACCTTTCCCCTTTTCTGAAGGCAGTCAGCATCTATATGTCTGCTGCTGCATGCTCTGTGTGCTGGCATAGATGTATGATGGCATCACAAAAACTGGAAGGGGAAGAAATGAGATAGGAACAGAAAGGGGTGTGGGCAAATGTTGTCTGAGCTGATAGAAATTTAAGTGGTCAGGCTTGTCAAGGAGAAGGAAAACTGCAGGGCTGGAGAGTGACTGAGATTAGAAGTGACTTTTGGAGAAATGGGAGCTGAGATAATACCTTTCAGTTCAAAAAAGCATGGGTGATGGCACAGGGTGAGCATGGGAGAGCTGGAAATTAAAACAGTACATAAAATTGAAATGTATTTGATGTAAGGACAACAAAATATGTATCATCCTTTCAATTCTGGTCTGGTTCCTCTGTCATTATTCCCAAATTTAATGCTGTACTTTTCAACAGAACCTGTATCCTATAGCAATTTCTGTGAAAAATCTCCTTCACAAAATGGCCAGAGAAGCTGAAGAGAAACATTAATATTGGGACTTCATCAGTTCTTGGCACCTACCTGCTTTCACCAGGCTTGCATACCCACTGTGCACTCTGCAGAACGTCTGTGCTGTGGGAATGGTGAAGTTAGCTTTAATTAGTTGTATACTGACCACACCAAGTTACCTATAAAAGCTGTGGTCTGACATTTCTCTGCTAGAAATGGTGCACAGCAAGATGAGCTCTGTCCCACATTTCTGAACAAGCAGGGGAGGCAAAGGAGAAGGTTTGGTTATTTCCCATGTGCAATGATTTCACAAGCTTGCCAAGGGACATAGAGGAATCATGTGTTAGAAGGAAGAAATGTCTCTGGATTTCCCAAACCCCAATTTAGCAGTGTAGCTGTAAGATATGCTTCCTTTGTGTTTGCATGCAGTTGTATCAGGGTTGCCATTCCATGGTTTGTACTTGGATAGATGGTTTGGGAGATGCCCTGGGAGATGGAGGAAAAGGCTGCAAATTCAGTTAGCTTAAATAGGAGAGAAAAAGTTTCTTGGTAGGGAAGTTGAAAGCTGCCGGCTTGCTTTTAGGAACAATCATTCTGCAACTTCTGACAGGGCTTAGTTCTAGGTCTCACTCTCCACTCAGGTCCTAGCCTGTGGCACAGGTTACAGGTAATAAACCAGCACAGCTCAGACACAAGGGATCTCATGTGCCACACAGCAGGAGCAGGGGGAGCCCAGATATTCCTGACCTTGATGCTGAGGCAATTTTTTTGTCTCAGGACCGACTTCCTTTGCAGTGAGTGTAACCCTTTTGTCATCTGCACCGTGCTCCCCTTTGTCATTGCACTGCTGGACTCACATCCTTGAACTTAGAGCACAAAAAACCCTCTGGTTTTTTAACTGATGGTTTGTTTGTTTTTCCTCTTTGGTCGATGCTGGGATCAGTGATGTCAACTTGTTCTATTTGCTTTGACAGGAAAATGTTTTCAGAGTTCATTAGGATGGCATCAATTCTAACATTTGGCACACGAACATTTGATGACCTTCATGTGGGGGAAGAAATATGTAGGCAAAACTTCCATCAGTTTGAAAAACCACTTCCACCCCACACCATTCCAATTCCTGAACTGCAGCTTCAACCACAAGTTTTGTGCAGTCCCTGTTTGTGACCTGCCAGTGGGCTCCAAACATGGAGACTGGAGCTGTTTGGAAGCACTTCAGACAAAGTCAGGGCTGAGGCTGCAGCTGGATACAGCTCTGCACTCACCTGTAGGGCAGGTGCTGCCAGCAGCCAGGCTCCTTGCTGCTGCTTGGCTCAGCTGCTAGAGGCAGTCCAGTGGAAAGGCAATGGCATCTATGCCTCCAAATGCACAGCTTTCCTAAAGCTCTCCTGATGGTTCCCTGCAGCGAGAGGATTTCATTTGGCCACTTTGAGCTCATTTTCACCAATTACAGGGCTCATTAAAAGAGCTGGACTGGCTGGCATTGCAGCAGCTGAGCTCTGGGCTTATCCACAGGAAAGGAAGAGCAGGTGTTGGCTCTTCCCTCCTCGGGGCCACCTGTCCTATGCCAACAGAGCCTCGAGTGGGAGGGAAGGAGAATGCTTGTGCCTTTCCATGGCCTCTGACATGAGGGGCCAAGTAAAAGAGGGAACTTCTGCAGGGAAGAAACCTCCTCAATAGTAGCTGGCCTGAGTCCACCAAATTATTCTCACTGACCACCACAAGAGCTGCTGACAGCCTCTGGTTGCAAAGACCAGGTAGGAAGTGAGAGCCCATTTTTTGGCCATCATTTGTCCTTTGAGCCTTCCCTCTGCCTTACAGCTGTGTAAGTCCTGCCCAACAGTTCTGCTTCTCCTAGTGCCTGTCTCCAGCCCCTTCCTCTGACCTTCTTAGCTCTTATTTCCCTTTTTTTTAGGATTTACTGTGTTTTTATGTTTTTCTCTCATATCCTGTAATCAAGTGAAAGGTGTCTCTGAGGACAGAGGGGATTTGTACTCAGCCTTTGTTTGCTCTTTCCTGACAGTGCTGCCTGCTGTAAGAAAAGCCAAATGCTGCCCATATGTTGCTGTGCTCCCCTAAATTACGGAGGGTGAACATTTATGGCTGTTCTCACTGTTGCTTTCTCCATACTTTTCTAAATGATACGTTTTCACAAGCAATTACTGAGATAGGCAGTCAGGACTGGTTTTTGAGGTGTGCCACTTAGTGGCCTACACATAAAAATGGGAGGCAGGAGGAGGAGGATGGCAGAGGTTTAATACCATGCCTTGCTTAAGAGAATGTCCTTCAGGTGAGCAGCACCCTGCACCTTGTAAAAGTATGACTTTAATTTTGCCTTTCAAATATGAAGTAAGCAGGTCTGTCAACACATACTGTGTTCTTCCTTGTCAAACCATTTCACTTAGTCTGTCAGCTGTAAACAGCTTAAGAGGCATGTCATTCCAGCATTATTATAGCACTTTTAGATTTGTTTTTAGATTGGCTCTGTATCTGCTCCTGCAAAAGGTGTAGATACAGAGATGACATGGGTTATTTATTGTGTTACTGCAAAATGCTGCTTGCTGTTTTGTGGTAAGCACTGAGTAACTCCATTTCAAATAATGGGCACTGCAGAGTAATAATCCTGTAGTGCCATGGTAATACCATTGCCATATTTTGTCACATCAGTTGTGTCAGTGGAGCAGAGTGCTTTCTTCACTGAGGGTCTCTATGCCCTTGCACTTCATTTGAAGTTTTTTATTTTTTTTCCCCAGGAGACCAGGGAAACAGAATTAAGACATGTGGAGAAAGAACTCTGATCAACAGACTCTGTACTTTTGTTTTGTTCAAAAAGTTCCTTTACATATTCAAATAAACAGTGTTTAAGCTGTTGATGACAGCTTAACTACTTCATCCCAGAACGTTTTGACAAGTGATTTTCAGAGTTTTGGTTTCTCAGGATTTTGATAACCCCCAAAAAGCATGAACTGAATTTATATGTCACATGTTTAATTTATTTGAGATGCATGTATTATGTTGCAAAAGCAATAAGGACAGGGTGATACACTCCATATTTATGATCATCAGCTTCTTCACTGTGTCATTACAAGAGAAAAAGTGTTCAGAAATACAGAGCATGCAAAGCACTCAAACTTTTTTTGCCAACCAGTCTGGATTGTGATTTGTACAAATTGTTGGTGCAATCTCCCTGTGGCTCCACTGAAATCCACAGAACTGAACCAGTTCCTGGTGCAGGGAGCCTGAGCTGCTTCCCTGGTGCCTGGCTGCTGCCGTGGGTGTGCTGTCCCCACGCTGGCTCCCTGGCCATGGACAGTGGCACAATGGCATGCAATGTTGCCTGACTTCCCAGCAACAGTGAAGGACAAAGGTAGATCCAGAAATGGACCTTTCTCCCCAGAAATGCATGATTTTCTGGCTGTACACATTCCTTAGTATTGTCATCAGAAATGACACAAATGTGTAAACTGATCCTCAGTTTAATACCAAACTGGAGTGCAGACCAAATGTTTAAGCAAAATTTGTTTCATCTGTTTTGGGAATTAGGTATTGTCCAGTTTTGGATTGCTTCTTTTTCTCTGCCTCCATTAAAGCAGAAAAAAGATGGGGTACACCCTGTAGCTTCCTGGGCTCTTAGACAAGAAGCAGGGAAAAACACAAGGAGGGAATTGCTTTTGTGAAGCTCCTAGGCTACATAATATATTTTGCTCAAAAAAAGGCTCATATTTCAACATCATACCTCAAAATCTCTTGACTATTACCCAGTATTTGTTTATTAGTACTTCTGTCATGAGTGCTTGATAGAACTAGAATCACTGAAATTTAGAATAAAGTATTTTAGAAATATTGAAAAGTCCTCCTTTAACTTATTCAATACTCAGAATACTGCTATCCTTTTTCCTCTGTCAGAATGCCACTTATTTGATTTTGTTAAAGAGCTGTTTCCATCAGTACTAGACAGCATATGTCCTTAATAAAGTAGAAGGAGGTATTTTATTTTACTAATTCTTATGTCAACTTAAAACATGTCAGTATAAATTCTTATTTTATAGTAATGCTGTAAAGTTACAAAGGAAACCCCATGCATTCTAAATAAAAGTTGACATTTAGTATTTCCTGAAGTTGATTTTTGTTTCTCCTAAATAAGTGGTATTTTGAATATTTTTCACAAAAAATCCCCAACCCACCTCCCAAAAAAACCCACAAAAAATCCCAAACCAAAATCCCAAACCTAACCCAAAAATTGTAGATTTTTCATCTAATTGTGAATTTGTGCTTTTTAAATATTAAAATGTCCTCTAAATTGAAAAATCTAATTTCAGTGAATCAAAGTGCTGACGATGAAGATCATGGGTGGCTTTTCAGACATTCCAGGGTCAGAGACCCTGGCCAGAGGGTCAGGTGTGGTTTGCTTAATCCATCCTTAGTTGCTTCAACTATCTTCTGATACTGGACAAGTAGCATCTTTCTGATCATTTGGGAGTTTTAGCAAGTATTTAGTCTCTGACTAAATAGTCTTTAATTTGGCAGATACAGTAGTATCTGCATCCTGCTGCTTTGGGGAGGTGGGAGGCAGGAGCAGGCACCTTTTGTTGGGTTTCCCCCCAATGGAGAGGGGAAAATGGGAGGAGACCTGACAGCTCCTGACAGTGAGAGGGAGATGGAGTTGCCTGTTTCAGGAAAAAATAGCCTATTCTGCGAGAATGAGGGGCTAGAAAGACAAAAAATAAGCATTTCCAATATATTACAAACAAAATTATCTGCCAAAAGGGCAAGATAATTATCCTAATGTGATTTTTGACCAAGATAAATTCACATTATTTTATAAACTGGGTAACAATTTGAATCTTATGCAAAACCTAGAAATAAATCTAAAAAATATGATAATGTAATAAAATTGAAATTATTAGCAGTGCAAGTGGCATACTTGAGGCAGTAAAACCTTTTAAGTTCCAATGGAAAATAGGCTAGTAAACCTGGAGTAAGTTACTCCACTTTAATCACTTGATAAATAGCTACAATGTTTGGAAGAATTGATAGTGTCATTACAGCAACATCCCTTTTTATAAACAGCCTGGTGCTGATTTGATTCTAATTGCTGCCAGAGGGGCAGTATCAAAGCAGTGCTGCTCCAGCAGTGTAACCTGTGGGGTGAGCAGGAGCTGAAAGGAACTGCCTGGAAATGAAGGAAGCCCAGGTTTTTCAAAGGCACCAGTTCTAATTCTGGGAGTGATGGAGGAGGGCTGAGTAAATTTGGTGCTGGGAGAAGCTACAGAGGAAATGCTTAACGAAGGGAAAGCATGGAGTTGACAAAACAGGCTCCTCTGAGTGCACAAAATAGAGGGAAAACAGTGGGAGAAACTGAGAGGTTTGAATGTGAGCGTGCATTTGATTTCTCATCACAAAGAATTCCCCTGCTGGGCCAGTGTGGCCCTACTGCCAAACTGCAGCTCTCACTTCCCTGGTTTCAGGCACCAAAGACCTAATTTTTAAGATATTCTTGATAATTACAGCCTCTTTGCTTGTTTGTGGGCACTGCGTCCACCTTTTGCCCATGAATGCACCAGAAAAATTAAGCTTGCTTTTGCAAAATGCATCTTTAGAAATTCTCTGGTTTTGCGCTGCAAATCCTGGATTTTACCCTTCTTGAGTATGGAGTAGGTATCAGCATTGTACTGCTGGCTGCTATGATGGTTGAGGGCAGTAAATTTACATTTGTGTGGAAGAAAAACCAGAACACATACTTCTAGGCTGGATCTTCTTCCAAAAACTAACAAGAAGTTGTCTTATTTTGGGAATGGTAGGAAGAAAAGCAGGGCTCCATAAGGAGAGAAGAGGAGGAACATGTTTAATAGTTCTGTCATGTTAGCAACAAACCCCAGAATAAACAGAAATGCCAAGGGGAGAGGTATTTATCTTTTTAAACAAATCATGTGATAAGCTTCTCCCATAGATTGGGGACTAAGTGAAATATGTAAAATAGCTTATTGAAGAAAAAATTGCTTCAAGTGGGACTGAATGGCTCAAGAGATTAGTGATGGGATAATAGCTTTTCTCCATTTAAGTGGTAGACCAGTTCAAATCAATTCCAGGTCTCTAGAGACTGGAAGGTGTTGCTATCCTGTGACTCCTCCGCAGTTATTTGAAATGATCTTGTGGTCTCAGTGCCATCCTTAGTTGCCAGAAAATTATCCCCAACCCAATCAGCACTGAATTGCTTTGAGCTGACTGTTGTATCCTCCCCATAAAGATGCACAAAGCTGTGTGTGGGAATGGCAGCTGTTTTATTTAGCGCCACATTGCTGGTCAGAAATATTTTGTCTCCCGTGGAAAGGACAGATTGCACAGCAGAAGAGACAACTTGGAATACGATGCAGTGTAAAATCATTCTTTAAATAACACCATGGTTCGTTGGTTTAATGTGGATTTCTTGGGAGGACAGGGCTACTTTTGGACACTTCCAGCTACTTCCTCACTTGCACCCAGAGCCTGCTTGTTTGCCTGTAAAGGCTGTGTCATGACTTTCCCCTATATCCATGTAACCACAGAGCAGGGCCACAACTTGGAAAACAGGCAGTGGTCATAAGGAGCAACTGGAAAATTCAAACTGGTGGTGCACCCGGTTTTTTTTGAAGCATCTATTTAGTATGTGAAGCTGGACCAGTGAAGTGATATTAGGGACTTGCCAATGTATGGCAGCTCAGAATCTTGACTATCAATTCTACTCTGTAATATTATAACAACTAAAATAGCAGTCATTGATTATTCTGCCTAATGAAAAGATTAAGCAAACAAGCAAGAAGCAATTCTCACCCAGATGAGGATGATTTGGATCTTTTAGTGGCTATAACAGTAGGTCTAGAGCTGGTGAACCACGGCAGAATTCTTATTATCCAGTGTACCGAGGAAAAAAGAGACCCAGGGTTATTAGAGAAGAATCTCAGCAGTTTTGTGTGTATAACTTCTTGGAAAAAACAAATAGGATATTATGACAGTGTAAAGGAGTTGGAGAATTGAAATCACATGGTTATAGTCACATTTTCTATAAAACTGGTGTGGTACAGAATCACTTGCAGGAGAAATTTTATTTTTGCCTTAACGCGGACAGCTGTAGGTTTAAGAACGCTTATCAGGGTAGAAGGCTAAAGGGGTTAAGGAAATAAGGCATGACAGAGGTGACCTGTGGGAACTTTCATTATTATATGGAGCCTTGATGAGTGAAATGAGAGGAATTGCTCTCCACCATGAAAGGCTGAAATGTCGAGGGAGCAACTGCAAATTAATCTATTAAGAATAAGTAGGAGGCTGAACAGTGTGACTCAAAAGGAAGGAAATATATGGAATAAACTGCAGTGTAAAATCACAATGATTTCTAGACCCAGTTTTAAACACATCCATCTATGATTTTTACAATGAAACAGGGATTTCTGTATATGTGTATATGAGAGGCAAAATTTAAGCAGATTAAATTGGTCTCTTTCTTTCAGGTACTCCCAATATTTGTAATGACCAGGCCTGAATGACAAGTTGTGTTCTGATTTGCGTGGCTTTAACCAGAACAATGTGTCAGGAATTTTTCTGATTTTTTTTTTATAAGACATACAAATAAAATGCCTCATAGGCAGTTTTCTGTGTGAAGGTTTTCCTGTTTTGCTGTGACATTTTAAACTGAATTTAGTGTTTGTAAAAGGTACTATGCGATGACATTGTGTAACTGAAAGCCTCTTGTTATTGGCAGGTCATGAAAACTCAAGGCTGGTGAAATTTCTCTGTGTCGGACTGCAGAGTTACACCTGCCACAGCCTGAAGGAATGAACTTCCAGGAGGAAAAATGGTCCACATCAGTAAGTCCAATTTGATGTTAAATGTTGCTGCATGGCTGTTTTTAAAGAGCTCGTATCTGAAGGATGTGGAGAGAGGCATGAAAAGTTACCCAACTGCCAGGAGCACACATGTTATTTTCTCTGTTTCCCAGCTGTGGTTACAACTTTCTGGAGTGTCAGTGCTTTGTCCACTAGTGGCTGGAGCGAGGCTTGACCTAGGTGACCAAGTGAATTTTGGTGGAGCTGATCCAGCAGCATGTCCCCAGCTCCCCTCGTGGTCCTTGGGAGGTGAGGTTCTGTTTGCTCAGCGCCAATCTTTAGGCCTCAATGTTAATCCTTTCACAAAGCTCATGTAGTTTCAGACTTCTACCTTTCCCAGCTTATTATAGCCCAGGAAGATGAGATGTGACTATGCTGAGATACAACCCCCAGTGATGGCACTTTATAATTCTGTATAACTGGAGGATTGCTATTGTAGGCAGAGAAAAAGGCAATAAAGCAGCATTGATATCCTGCCTGCCCTCTTACAGGAGTTATTGAATCAAACCTACCAGAACTGCCAGACAAACAATTTGCAGCTGCAGTCTGAAGCCTGACAATGACATAGAATCAAAAAGAAATAGTTGGAGTGCATGGGCTTGTGAACTCCTCTGCGACCCACCACAGCAGGCTCCCTAGGATTGTTCTCCTCTTTCTGGTCCTTTGCCTGTACAATTCCTTCTCGTTTCCTCCCTTTTCCTCTCTCCCATTTTCTCTCCTACATCTTGCCATTTTCAGTTTTTCACATCTTTTCCCCTTCCTTTTCTTTCTCTCTTTCATTGCCTCACTATTTCCTTCTGTTGCCTCCAATACACCTCTTGCTTGTTTTTACTTTGCGAGTTCAAGTGCTCTCCTGTGTTTCTCATGTCTCCATTTCCCCAGTTCTTTCTTAGTTTTGATTAATTTAGTTCCCATCCTCCCCAGTTTCCCACAGTCTTTCCTATTCTCCCTTCCTTGCTGTACCTTTTTTTCTATTTTGCTTCTCTTTTCATTTGATTGTTGAAACCCATTGATTCTTCTCTTCCTGCCAGTTCTACTACCTTTCTTGAGCCACATTTAGCCAGTAGCTGAGCTCTATGCTGCTCTTACCCCTCAGATGGTGAGGATTTAAACATTTCCTGTGCACTAGGATTTCCAAAGTGCCAGTCCAGCTCAGCTAAGGGGAATGGATGTGGTTTGGCTCTAATGTCTATGAAGAGAGATACTGCAAAAGCCAGCATAACAGTAGCACTGACCAATGCTCTTGGGCTCCTCACCCTGCTCTTGGAGTTGGATTCTTATCAAAGCTTATCAAATTAATGGGTTCTGGATCAGACCTGCAAGTAACAGCACCCTATCAGATTTCTGTCCTTTATTTCCATAAAAATCCCAGTGCTCTCATTTTCTCCCAGTGTTTGCTTTGGCTCAGGACATTATGTTTGGTTTGGGTTTTTTTATCAAAATAATTATTCTAAAGTACATATAATATATGTCAGTGTCAATGAAAAGGGACCATACTACGAAATATATTCAAATTTGTATATATGTGTGTATATATGTATATGTATAAAATTCCTAGTTTTTGGACACCCGTAGCAGTTATCTAGTGTTTTGGGAAATCTTTTGTCATTCCCTTTCTTCTCTCCTAACCAGTATCTAACCATTAGCCTTCTAAACTTTGGATGTTCAGTCTTCTAAATGGGTAGCAGGAGTGTTGATAATACACAAATCCTATTATTTTTTTTTTTTTCACTCATCCTAAATTACAAACTCAGTTTTTGGGGATATTTTTCTGTTAATTTGTTTTGTTTTTATATTCCTTCATTTACTTATTTTCTCTATTCCCTTTGCCCAACAACTTCAACGTGGAAACATTTTGATTTGTTGTTCTTCATGACAATATTTGGGGAGAGCTTATAGCATCCTTCCAGTGCTCAAATAGGTGCTTACAAGAAGGGTGAGCAGGAATTTTTCCCAGTGGCAGGGAGTGATAGGACAAGGGGGAATGGCTTCAAACTGGAGGAGAGTAGATCTAGATTAGATATTAGGAAGAAATTCTTTACTATGGAAGCAGTGAAGCACTGGAGCTATTTGCCCAGAGAAGTTGTGGATGTCCCATCCCTGGAGGTGACCAAGGTTGCACAGGACTCTGAGCAACCTGGTCTAGTGACATTTAAGGTCTCTTCCACTTCAAGTTGTGATGCACTGAGTATTACTCTACTTCCTCTCAAAAGGTGGTGGATCTTGCTGGTTATTTCTATGTTCTATGAGAGCACCACCATAAGGTGATCTCTTGAGAGGGGGCTGCTGCCAATGCCAATTTCCCTCCTCTTCCCTGGAAGGCTCTGGAGATGTCTGAGAAAGGAGTCGGCGTGCTCACCATCCCATAGGTGACCATGAGTAGGCCCAGGAACCAAGCCAAGCCCTGATGTTGTTGACATGACACCACCTTTTCTTCTGTAAAATTATGTCTAATAGGAGCATGAGAGAAACCCCTCCTTCCTCTTTTCTTTTCTCCCTCCTTCTGTCTTTCCTGCTACTACTCCTGTGAAGTTCAGTGCTGGTGACAATTGGAGAAAAACAGTTCCTGGCTGATCCAACCCTTTCTGCTCTGATTGGATTTTTCTCCTTCTGTCTGCTTCTTTATTTGATTTAAAACCTTCAACTCCTTGAAGGTTTTCCATTAAGATTTGGAGCACAGTTTGGAGTGGGGGGAGCAGGCAGAGCATTACCTAAAAAGTGCCAGTTTATTTTTAGCTAATGGAAGAGGGGGGCTGATTGGATTAGGCCAGTGATGTGAGTACCTGGTGCAGGCTGCTATCAACACATCAACAGTGGAAGGGTTAAGTACACTTTCTTTCACTTTCACTCGCCCCTTTTGCCCTCTCCTGCTTTGCCTTTCCTCACCCAGTAAGTGACACTTACAGCAGCAGTAGTGCAAATTCTTGGCCATGCTCTAGCACTGGTCAATGCAGGAGTAAATCCTGCAGTCCCTCCTGCTGCTCTGCATTTGCCACCTGACAGCAGTGGATGCTCAGGAAGACCAAGGGGTAAACTTTTAAAGCTTCAGCCTGGGTTTTAGCCATGTGATGGCTATTAAAGCAATTGGGAGCCAGGTGGCTAAAATCCAGTGCAATTCTTTCTAATGGTACCCCTGAGAGTGCCCATCTCCTTTTAGCACTGCTATTGATTAGGCAATTCTTGACTTTGAGAAACAAAATTGGTGCGTGCATCAAGGTTCTTTTCCTCAATTTGGCCTGGTTTGAAATGAATCGTTCACCCTTGGCCATTATTGTAAGCAGCTTTAAGCTTTGGTAAATTTCAGTGTGATTTAAGTTTTCTATCCCCCTTCTCTGTGGAGGGCTGTTGTTTACTCATCTTTGCCAGGACATCTCCAGAGTGTTTGGTCTTTACCCTCATCTCCCACATTGATCCTGTTATCTTGTCCAGTGTGACTGTTCAAGCTCAGTAAAATGCTGGGGGCTTTATTTAATGGCTGCACACAGTGCACAGCAGGCAGGATTGAGGCCAAGGGCTACCTGGTTTTCAGGAGGTGCAGTGCATTTTATGAGGTGTAGACCATGTTATGCTCTAGCTTGTGGTCCAGCCCTTGCCTCTGAATGGGTGTGGAGCTCTCAGAGGGAGCACATAAACCTCGAGCAAGTTGCTCCTAAATTCAGAAGCATTGAATATTTGGTGATTTCTAGGGGTTGAAGGGCCACACAAAGTGACGTGAATGTACACTTATGTTTGAGAGAAGGTGAAAATAATTGTGTGGGGAAAAAAGAAAAGGGAGGCACTTCCCCAAGCCTCTTATGTTTTGCATTTCCCTTCCTTTTTACTCCCTGTTCCTCCTATTTTTCTAAGGTGTAGGAAGATTCTTCATGATGTTGTGAAATTATTTGTGGAGAGACAGGACAGGTTCTGCATGAGGATGTGCCCTTTGTTTTGGGAGTTTAATGCATTACAGTAATTTATGTGGGTTTTCCCATCTGTTACTTTGGGATGTTCTAGAGCATTCTTGTTAACTGTTGGGTAATGCTAAGTACTGCCACAAGTGACTGGCATTGGGTACCTTTTTCCTACAATAAAACCCAAAGTGAAAGCTGGGCTGGACCTGGATGGAAAAAGCTTTCAAGCCATCCAGTGCTTCAGCAGTCAGGTAAATCTGTGTGAAGGCTCTAGAGCCTGCTGCTGTATCACTTTTCTCGGTGCTTCCCTTATAGTCCCCTTACTACTGTCAGTAACCAGACCAGAGAAGGTGGTATTTAACATTTCTGTGTTGCCAGAAGACTTTGTTGGGATGTTTGGGTGTGGGGTGGGATGTAAAGAATTGGAATTGGAGATGGAAAGGAAATTCAGAAACACTGGCTTCAGAAACAAACCTGTTTCTTATTCCTGTTTCTGTTCAAACTGGGAGAAAGCAGCTCCTCAGGTGTCACAGTAAACTTAGGAAGTCCATCACCCCCTTGCCAAAGAATGTTGATTTAGGAGCCCCAGGAGCAGTTTTATAAGACATCCCCGTCTGTGTTGAGCTGCGAGGTTGTCAAAGCCTAAAACATTCTGCTTGAACAAGCTGTTGTATTCCAATGAGAAGTTGTTCCATCTGAAAATTCACAGTCAGTTCTACTGAAAATTCAGCTCATCATGAGCTTAGTTTGAAACATGATGCCAAGATTACAGGACAGCATTACTGTAGGACAGAGGAGCTCCAAGAAAAGGAAAAATGTGCACCACCTCTCCTATTCCAGTCAAGTTCAATGGAAGTTCTTCTGAAAGGATATTTTTAGAAATCCTAGCAGAGTGACAAAGTCCAAGATCTGTTAAAAAAAATATACATATATATAGATATAATGAAATGATACAGAGCACAAATAGTGCAGAAACATGAATATTGAAAGCTCCAAGGCAGATTGCTGAAGCCTGTGTAAAAATACGTGCACCTTTGGTGGTGGAGGCCTTGCCAAACTAATTAATGAAGCATATGCAAACGTTCTACTTTGCTAACATACTTTGTGTTTCATTAGATTCTCAGAAATCAGCATAGGGAATCTGAAGGAAAAGGTATTTGATCTTTAAATTTTTGTTGTTGCAGGAAAACACATCCCTATGTTGTTTTACATTCACAGCTGATGTTATGTCACAAAGTCTGATATTTGTAAAGAGCTTTATATTTGCATTAAAACCTCCTCTGTTTTATTGGAGATTTCTCAGCCACACATCTGAAACTGGTGGTTTTCCACAAATATTTTGAGTGGAAGTAGCTTCTGTGCATAGAACTAAACCAGATAGTCCCCTTGTAGGTAGCTCTTACCACAAGGGAGGTACTGCATACATGAAAATACTGAAGGGCAGAAGGGGAACTCCTTCTCCCAGAGTTCACTGAGTGGGCTCATGATCTGTGACTCTCACTCTCTTCTGCCAAGTTATTTCTGTTATTTCAGACCAAGACAGAGGGCTAAAGGGTTGGGAGAACAGAGCTATGCTTTGATGGGGAGAGGGGAGAATGTGCTGTCTTCAAATGGCTTCTGATTCTTTTGTGTTGTGCTGTCCTTTTGAGCCAAATCACCAGTAGGTTTTCCAGACTGGGGAAAGCAGCAGGGATCAATAGTGAAAGGACAGAATTAATACCAAATTTGGTTCTACCCACAGTGCAATCCTGTTTATTTGCAAAGAGCAAACATGGTTCCATTGCCTTTCCTGAGCATAGGAAATATTCTATGGTTAACATATTTGCTATCAGAACTTAACCATCCCTGAGCCAACTTTCTTGTCTGCACCTATCTGACATTTTTGGGTTTGTTTTTTCCCCCAGCCTAAGTGTGTCTGAAATCCTTTGTCCTGCCTGTTTCAGCCTTGCAATGCCAGTTTGGAAGGTAGCCTTTGGTTCAATTGCTGCTTAACATGTCTTGTGATCTCTTTGTTTTGGTAAACGGCTCAGGTTGCTTCATTTCTTAAAGGACCTTACTTTTTCCTGTATCTTAAATAATGGGCTGTAAATGTGTCCAAAGATCTAAGCTTGGCTTCATTAACTCCTTCACAGGAAAACATTTAAGTATGTTAAAGTATTAATTACAATATAAAATTGAGAAATAGTTGTGTCCTGATATCGTTTAGCTAAGATAAAACATTGCTGCTTCCCCTGACCTCGGTAGAGCAGCACCATTTTATGTCAAGAGAAGCTGTTGTCTATTAGCAGTCAGCAGTGTTGGCTCTTGTCCATTGTTTTTCTTTCCCTTGCTCCCTATTGAACCAGTTTTGGTCCACACATTCAAACATAGTTCGAGGAGAGATTTTTTTTTTTTTTTTTAAATTGTTTTCTAAATGAAAAATCTTGCAAGTAGGCATCACCCACCTAAAGAGCTGAAGTGGCTTTATGTGACCAAAGGCTGCTCTTCTCTGCACCAGTTTTTTCTCCCTAGGCAGCAAAGTTCCTCAGTGACTTCTTTAGCATCATTACATGGCATCAAAGAACGAGTGAGTCACAACCGCTCTGCTCAAACTGGTTTCCTACCCTCCAATCTCAAAGCATCTCTCAGTAATGCGGGCTGGGGATGTTTCTTGATATTTCTGTCAGCAGTTCTTCCCAGAAACCACAAACTATAGGTCCCAGATTGATCCATAAAACTGAAGAGTTTTTCCAGAAATGCTGGGGGAAAACACCTGGGACTTCTCAGCCCCTAAGAAGGAGCATGTACCAAGGAGCATGAGGAGCAAATGTACCAAGCTGTGTCAAACACTCATGGCTTGGTTTTGCCAGGGGATAGTTCAGGTGGTTTTGTGCCTTCCAGCATTCCAGGGTTCCTCAAACCCTGGGAAGAGGAATGACAAAGCAAGGTGACAGGGCTGTGATACCAGACTAGTCCTGAGGCATCCAGCCCAAATGATGGGAGGCAGAGCCTGTGGAAGGAGTGTGTTTAAGAGAGGGGTGGTATCTCACAGCTTTTGTGCCATCCTGTGTGTACATTTCCTTTCAGAGGGTCCAGGAGCTTCAGCTCAGTGTAGCAGGGTGCTCTGGGAGGCATCCATGAAAATGTCATCCCTGAAGCATGAGGGATGTGTTTGAATGACACATTGCAGTTCTCAGTGGGGGAATTTTAGTTTGTTTTCCTGTGAAATAGAATACCCAAGTACAGAATTAAATCAGCATTTGGAAAACATTCTGTCCCTCTCTACGCTGATTTTCCAGAGCTGCTTTTCACTGCATGCCTAGAAGGTCCCATTCAATTAGGAAATGTAGAAGTGCATGTACATGGTTTAAAGCAGTGCATGGGAGGCTGTTCTATTTTTCAAGCTCTTTAAAAATGTGACCACAGAGGATATCAACACGGATTTGTGGGATCATCTTAGAAAAGGTTGAATATAAAGTTCTGTTTGCAAATACATATGCCATCAAAACTTGATTTAGCAATGCTGTTTACCATTTGATCAGATAAAAGAATATTAGCTCTTAAAAATGAGACACAAACTGAATTCCCTCTTCAATGCAGTATAGAACAATTCCATATTTCTCTGGGCTCATATAGCTCTTTTTTGTCATCCAAACAGACGCATGCAGAAGTAGCTTTTGAGCCCCTTCCCATGACAGTAGTTTAAAACAGCAGAGGTCCACATGTAAAAGGAGGTTTGAAATGCCTTGTGGTGATTTTTGCTTTTGTGGTTTCAATGGCCCTGCCTGCAGCTCTTCCCCTGCTCTGCTGCTGGAATTACTGACCAGCAGCCAGGCAGGGACTTCTGATCCTGTGCCCTGATGTGGTGAAGCAAAGCCACAGGCTGCTCTGCAAGGGCTGGTAGTGAGTAGCTGGGACAGCAGTACCTTGAACCTGCACAGCCACATGCCTGGGGGACTGTCATCATCAGGGGACTGATGAAATCAGAATAAACCTCTCACTTCTTATTGTCTGGTGTATTGCAATGGAATAACACCAAGCTTGATCCAAAGTTCGCTCCACTGGTGTTTTTCTTTTGGCTGCCCTGGGCTCTGAAAGAAACCAAATAAACAGCCTGTGAGCAAAATTGTAGAGAATGATCAACGTGCAACAGTCCTGCTGCGTTTGCCTCATGCCGTCAGTCATTATGAAAGCTGCATAATTCTGGAGCAGGACAGCAATTTCCACACAGCAAATTGCAGATTGTGTTTGCCAACCCACAAAAACCATCACAATATTTGCTTTGAAACTTCACAGTGCTATCAAGGGCAAATTCACTTTATCTGTACAAACGGACCCCTCGAGAAAACTTAGATTACACATGCGAGGAAGAGCAGGCAGAACTTGGCTCTGGGCACGAGAGAAGTAAATCTGGCTTCCTTCTGTGGTGGAAATGGGAACAAGTAAGCACAAAGCTGGGGAAATACATAACTGCCAAGTTCCAGGGAGAAAATGTCAATGCAACTGAGATAATGGTTCTCTGGCTCCCCAGATTCATACCTTGTTCGCCCTCCTACCCAGGTCCTTTGGTAAAAGCAGGAAAATCTGCTTTTCTGCAGGTTCCTCATGAAGCACAGCATCTTCCAGTGCACCTCTGTGCTTCTGTAGATTAAATTTATCCATGGTGTGAGTGAACTTACTACTGCCAGAAACAGCCCCATTTTTTCAAGTTAGAACCATCAAAAAACTAGTTTGTGTGCTTTATTATTTTATTTGGGTTATCAAAGGAATTTAAAAGTTTGTTATTATTCAGCATTACAGACATCACTGAGTTTAGTCTCAGTTTTAAGTGGAAAGGTTTTTTTTACATTCCACTACCTATCTTGACGGATTCTGTGTGTGCCAGAGGCAGTGGTCTTAACCCTGGATCAAAACCTAATCTCTCCTGCTTTTGTAAAACTTTCCCTCTAATTCTCTCTCTAGCAAATTATATTCTGTTCTTTGCCCTTGAATAATTTAAAAATGTATAGAATAAAGTGTGAGTGTGGTGGTTCTGTTCCATTGAGTGATACCTGGTAATCAAAATACTACATTCATATCTTGCTGCAATGATCTCATTCCTACTGGGACAGCCCTCCTGCGAGCGCAGGCCCGTGTTGTGTTCATCCTGTTACAACCAGATAAACTCATAATGTAGACAGATAAGAGCTATACTCATTAATCTATTAATTGCCTATTGTCAGTTGTCAATATGTTTCGCTTGATGGGAAGCAGGAAGATTAGCTTGTATTGTGAGCATGTCGTTCTGTGCTCTGTATTACTATTATTTTATTTTGATGTGTGGCATGCTAGGAAATGACATTCAACCTTGTGGCGTCTCACCCGAACAGAGTAGAGCTTGCTGCTCTTTGGGTTCCTGGAACCAGAAAAGTGCCATGGCCCAAAGAAAAAGCTTTTTTCCAATCAGGGGACCCTGAAAGAGCTGTGACTGTGTTGAGTAACACATTTTTTTTATGATGGGCATTCAGGACACTCTTAAAATCAACACAGCCTGAGATACCCTGATTTCCCGGGGAAGCTGAAACTCTGTGGGGACTTCATTGTTCGCTGGAAATTTGAGACTGATTTTGTCTGTGACTAGAGCTGCTGGAGCAAAATTTTATTATAATTGTGTGACCTTTAATACACCATGAAGAGGTTTCAACTTCTCTGTTTTTCTAGCCTATAACAAATCAAATGTTTTACTATAATGTACAGTCGCCAAGTTTACACCTTAAGAAGGGTGATTTTCAAGGGCTTATCTCTACAAAGAACAGTGGAGCAGAGACAGTTTCAAAAAAAAAAAAAAGAAAAAAGAAGGGAGAGGAACATCATAGAAGCACTTTATAGACCTATTTGAATCACAGCTTTAAGTCATTTATATCACGGCCAAAAAGCCCATCCATGTGTGCATTTAATAATGATGGCCAATTCTGAACGAAGACTGGAAATTTTCCTCTCCGTGGCATGAAGCAAAAAAACCCCTCACTGTTTCTGAGTTGGTAACTTGACCTGTTTGAATTATTTTATTACTTGTGAGACTGTCAGCCAGGTGGCCAGCATTTAAACTCCGAGGACAGATCTGGGAATTGGTTTTTGTGGAGCTACCATGGTGAGGAGCAGCTGATGATTGGGCAGCTCAGGCATTTTCTAGGCGCCCTTGGGCAGCTCTGTCTGACAAATATCAGCTCATCTGTGGGGCAGGGAATTTTGTGCCATCCATGCACAGGTGTTAAGGACACAGGCAGATTTTCTATATTATCCAGTACATCTATTATTGGTAGTACATGCCTTAAGAACCCACCTTTCTTAATTTTTACCAAGACAGAGGAAAGTATTTTACTACCTCAAGGCAGCCAAGATGTGTTCCCTCTGGCTGCAGTCACCCCAACAAAGGGTATAGGAATCCATTGGAATAGGAATTCCATAGGGATTGGCAGGATCCAGAATTCTCTGTTATGATTATCGAGGTTGGTCCCACAGACCAGCATTTAAACAAATGCATTTTCTCATGATGTGTGTATGGCACCAGAGTTTTATTTCAGATTTCCAAGGGGTTAAAAAGCATAGCTGAAATGCATGTGGGTCTTTTAACATCCAAAGAAATTCTGTTTTCTCTAGCTATTTTACTCTTCTGGGCTTCTTTCATTCTGTGAAACATTAAGGAGGAAAAATATATTTAAATTAAATGAAATTACACGAAGGAAGAATGGAAGAAAAAAAAAACTTCTTTTCACTGAAAATGTACCAAACCCCTTTAAACTGAGGAAATTACTTTTCTCAAATATCATTAATGTTTTAACTTATTTTTTGGAAGGCCACAGGCATTACAATTTTACTCTTTCTCATCCCCTCTAACCTTCTCCAGAAGAGAAGGCATTTTGGAACCTGGCACAAGAGCAGAAGGTAAAGTAGGAAAACCAGAAAAAGAATGAAGAGGAAAATCTCTGGCTAGCATTCAGATATCTGTATTCACTGGACACCGGTCAGATATTTGTATTCAGAACCTCAAAGGCAGCAAATGATAGAAAGGTGTGAATGGAAGTTTAATGCTTTGAAAACTTATTTAAGAGTAAATGTGATCCATTGAAATGCCTCCAAAATAGAAAAATTCAAAAATACGGAATTTTTTTACATCTTTCCATTTCAACAAACTATTTTACTTTTACATGAATGTGGCTGAACTCAGGGTACTCTACAGATAAAATGCATGCCATATCCTTTCCCTAAGTATTTCTTCACTGATGGGGACTGAACTGCAGAGATTAAATGCCTCACTTCTGGTCCCACAGCAAACACATGGCAGAGTCTTGAAATGGAGCCAGCTGTCCCAAGCTTGAGATGAGCCCCTAAGCCAAAATCTCTCTTCCTTATCATCCTTTGTTTCTCTTTCTTTCCAGTACCTCCTCTAAGCATTTATTCTGTTTTGTTCATGGAGATCAGTGGTCTCAGCTTGTTTCAAGCACCCTAGAATTTGACCCTTTATGGTTTTTTTTCCTTTGTACATTTCCTATATATTGAGCTGCTAGCTTTGCATTTCTCCTTGCTCCCGGATCCCTCCCTACTGTGCAGAAGGTGACAGCTTCGGGACCACAAGGTTTTGTCATTTTTGACCTGCAGGATAGTGCACACCCCTTTTTAGCCCTTGTCCCATTGTAAGTCATACCCTTTTGATCCAGTCTCCATCCCCTTTTATTGACCAGCTCCCCTATTTCCACTAAATGTTTCAACCCTGCTGCCTGCTCCCTTTGTGCTTTGTTTAATTCACAATATTTCTGCAGCAGAACTGAGTCTGCCATCAGTTTGTTTAGGGGGCAGAAGACAAAGCCAGGCTGGTGCTGGTGCTGATGAATAGGTCACTGATGACAGCAACCCGTGCTGCAGAAGTCAGCCCCCACTGACACTGTTTTCAGTCCACTTGAATGGAAACTCCTGGGAGCCTTTCTTTCAAGAGCCCAGGGGTGAGGGAGGCAGGAAAAGGCAGAGAAAAGGAGCAGAATAATTAGAGCAATAATGCTCCAGCTTTCTCCGTTGTGTGTGGGTTGGCTAATCAAACTGAGCAGTACCTTGGGCACCTGTAGACATGGCAGGTGAGGAGGTTGCTCCCTTTTCCCACTGTGGCCCCTGCAGTGTGGCACAGTGACTTGCTCTGTCTCTGGGTTTTCTCTCTGTTTTTAGGATAGGTGCTGTCACCTTTAGAAAGAAGACCTTCATAAGGCCTTACCCTTATTGAGTGAGGTGTAGCAATGATCAGGAAGGGAATTGATGCTAGTCTGGGCCATTCAAGGAAGATAAAATCCAGTGCTACAGCTCTGGCTTCTCCCAAATGAGCTGAAACTACCTCTATGGTGCCTCACTGCAAAGCCAGGATAAGAGAGAGAGGTGCTGGGGATGCACATAGCAAGCCCTATCTTCCAGCGCATCTAGAACACACATCACTCGTACTGAGATAGATTCTAATTATAAAATTTGGAGCTTTTTCTATCCAAATGACGTCCATTTTATTTAGACACAATTGGAAACAGCAGCCATCTCTGTCAGAGGATTTTGAGGCTCAAACTGTAGGGCAAAACAATTTGAGTTATAGGTACAGAAAATCACGGGTGTAAGTAAGGAGAACATTGCTTGGATGGGCAAGACTGGTGAACAGCACTTTATTAATCAGAAAGCCAGTTTCTTAAAATGTAGTAGGCAAGTAGTTTGAACAGGCTTGCAAGAGACATCCAGCAATTCCAACAGAAATGCAGAAGAAGAGGTAGATACTGAAACATTTAAAATCTAACCTTTAAATGTAAAGTAATAGATTTTCTTGAAGACTTTCAGACATTTAAATCTTTGTTCACAGATTAAATAGCATAAATACTTGGGGGAGATGGGCTTTTCCAATTCAAATAGGAAATGCATTTCATGAAAAAAAAAATTCCTGGATGTAATTTTAACATAGACAAAGAGGGTGAGAAACACCAGTGCAAGAGTAAAGGGGCCAACATAAATTTGTTTCTGTTTCTGAATTACATGCAACTAAAAGTGGTCAAAAGTGGTAGAAAATACCACTGAATAATTTTTGTGGTTTTTTTTCTGAATATCTCTGATTGGTCAGAAGAAAATCTAGTCACACAGAATATACAAGTGTATGTGCATATTTCTTTTATACTCTGCTCCAAGTTTTGCATAGGCTGTTTACTTTAGGGAGTTTATTTTCAAATAACTTTTTTCACATTCTGCAAAATTTTTGAGGTCTCGTAGTAAATTTCATGTGGCTGACCTGTATGCAAGAAGCTTGTTATTTAGTTTGTGTTTATGAAGAATATTGTCTGCTTGTTTTATTCAGTAGAAGTCTATTTCTGTTAGCAAAACATTCAGAGACTGTGATGACAGGGATGTCAATAATCAGAAGAGGGAAGGCACTAGGTTTTGGAATATAGCATAGCTTCCAAATCGTGTGGTTTTGAGAAATTATTAATGTTTTGATGCTATGCCAGCTGTAAACAGAGTTTAAAAGTGATCATTGCTAGGATGGGTTGGTTTCTCTTTGAGCATCCTTTTCTCCAGGCTAAACACTCCCAGCTTACTCAGCTGCTCCTCACAGGACTTGTGCTCCAGACCCTTCCCCACCTCCATTGCTCTGTTTGGGACTCTCTCCAGCCCCTCAATGTCTTTCTTGTAGTGAGGGACCCAGACTGAACACATGGAGGTTTATTTAGAAATTGCTTTAGGGAATCTAACCTGGGTCTTAATTGCTCTCTGTGATCTGTTATAGCTTTCCCAGCTCTTGTGGCTTGTCCAAGCTAGTGGGATTTTGGGGGAGTGAATAAATTTTTGAGAAATTATTCTACTTAAATGGTATAAAGCTCTTGAAAGTAACAGACATGCGTTTGTATTGTTTGGTACAAAATCTTCTGATTTTAGTTTCAAAAACAGATTAAAAAATTTGTAAAATTGTGGTCAAGTGGGAGTGAAATGTTCCAAAGTTGTTGAAACAATATACTTAATCAAAATGATCAAATTGAGTAGCCTTCTAATTTTTAGCTATGAACACTTTAAAGATTTTAAAGTAGTTTTAATGCATATTTGGGACTGGAAAAATATAGAGCCTCAAAAAAAAATCAGAAGGAGAAAAAACTGTTTCTGTTTGATTTCTCATTAGTTATACGACTATTTTTATTTTAGAATATTACCATTCTAATTTGTGGTATTTTACACTTTACATTGCAGTAAGGCAAACACAACCTTATAAATAAGGATAAGAATGCAGAATCTCTTGTAGAATTGGGACCCAGTCATATCACAGGAATAACAGAAAAGGAAACAAATGCTTTTATATATTTTCCAACATTTTATAGTCTTCTGGTTTTACCAGACTGAGTGAGAGTTGTATGACCATTTAGTTTCACGTAGGAAATATTATTTCCTATGTCAGAATCCGTAAAATTCTTGTTTGAAAAGGAGGAAATCTGGACTGCTCTCATGAACTGGCAACAAACCCAGAATTTTCACAAAATTATCACTATTGAACATTTGAAGAAAAAGTTTATTTACATGTGAAATATGAAGGCAACTTGAAAGTCTGTCTCTAAGAGCCCTTTTTGCTGCTGGCACATCACCTACACAGTGAAAATTACTATTCTGCTATCGGCAGGGATTAACACTCACTCCTTCCACTTTGAAATATTCTTTTTGAAGTGTCCTACCAAATTAGGATACCTTGCAAGAAAACTTGGGAAAAATATTCTATTGCAGATGATGATTTTGAATTCCAGGCTCTTTATCTTAAAATATTTGATTCTGATTTCATAGTGTAATGATTATTATGTTTTCCATCCCCCATGGCAGCTCATTGTGCTGGTAATCACATTGCAGCAGTGTGAGTTTGTAAGAGTATGTGCTTAGCAAAGTTTAGAGCTCCAGGACCTTGATGAGGCTCCACTGTTCACAAATATCACAAATAAATAATTTCCTAAAAGTTCTGGTCCTTTTAGCTGGTGCTCTTTTGACACTTAGTGCTTTCAAATCAGATTGATTGCATCTCCAGAAAGGGTTCCCATGGCAGTGCAGAGATGATGGGTGCTTCAGCCTTTACCAGGGCATTCCTTTCCCTTTCAGGTTCTGATTGGGGTGGTACATAACATTTTGTAGAGGTTAGACTCAGTTGGTTGATCCATGGGCTCAACACAGCACTGAGAGAGCAGGCACCAGCTTTGTCTGCACGTTGTTGATGTCCAGAGACAGCTCAGCAGCGAAGCTTGACTGGATCTTTTTTGAAGGACAGTATTACCCCATTGCTTTCATGCAACTTACCCATCCTGCCCTCTTAATTTATACTCATAGAAGCCCCTTTTTTCATATTACAGTGGTGAAAGAACCCTAAGACAGCACTTACCTACCCAGTAAAAGAGCTGAAGCATTGCATCTGCTTTTAGAAGTAACTTATCAGCCAGGAGCGAGGAGAAACCAGTACCCCAGGTCCTGCACCACAGGGCACAGACCTCCCTTAAATGTTCTGTACATCAGCAGGGGTGGCTAAAAGCAAGAGAATTCTGTAAGGAAGCTGTTAACAGCATGATGGGCAAAGCAGTGTGTTCTAGAGGAACCTGCTGACCTAAAGGGGCAAAGATGAGGTTCTGCTGAAATTTAAAAGCAATGAACTAAGGTGAGAATTCCTCTGGAAAACTACATCTGTGTTTAACTGAGGGTACGCGGATGCACAGCTCCACAGCTGTAAAATTACCCAGGTACTGTGAGCATTCAGCAAACACACTTTATTACCCCAAATCTACATTTACAGGTATGCAGTAAAACTTGAGCATTAAACCAACACCATCAAGTTGTTTTACAGACCTCCAGAAGTGAGATAACCTTAGGAGTTCCTCCACCCATCTGCACAGCACTGAGCTTCTTCCACTGGAGCTAATTTAGAAATGTTGGCAGTCCCGGTCCTATTAAACAGAGTTTCGTGGGCTTTCAGATGACTGGAGCATTCTTTGTGGCTGAAAATAAAATTTGCAGAAGTTAATTTTCTTAAATGCACACCCAGTGTGAGTTGGTGTCTCATAGCAGAATGGTACAATGCAGTAAGGGAAATAATTGCTTCTGCTGCCCCCTTGATTTTTCACTAAGAGAAGCACAGCTGTGCTGAATATGAGAGGCAGCATTGCTACCAAGAACTGGACAAGTAGGGAGCTGCCAGTTATGCACAATTTTTGCTGAAGTATAATAAAAGTACTCTACCAGCTTATGGTATGTATCACAGCACTATTTTGTTAAAAAAAGAAGTTGTTATTTTCATTTATCACAGTAGTTCAGGTGTGTTTTGGTCTTCCTCTGTCCTTGTCATCCTCTCAATTTGCTGACTCCATTTAATTGCATCACAAAATTTGAAGAGGTTAGTACTTTTGTGTCACTCTCGAGTACTTCTGAAGGCTGCAGGAGTTTACTTTCTGCATTTTCAGTTCATTGAGCTGCAGATAGATGTTCTTTCTCATCTAAAACTCATAATTTCCTTACCATTGGGGGAAAAAAAGGTACATTTAGGAAATTAGTGTGCGGCTTTTTCAATTTGTTCCACATACAACTGCTCATCAACAGTACAGAAGCAAGGAATTGGCACACAGCTATGAGGGTGTGTTCAAATTAAGTGTGCTCTGCACATTTAGTCTGGTGCTGTGCAGAGATTACAGGAGGAAAATACTTTTATCAGGTGACTAAAAGCTCATTAATGCCAGGGAAAGCTGTTGCCACCTCCTACCTTCTTTGTAAGGCAGTAAATGAGGAGAGAAGCCACAGCAGAGTCGCTGTGTGCAAGTTGTGCTTGGAGTGACTCCCCTGAGGCCTGAACACTTGGCTGGCATTAATGGCCACAGCTCTGGTGTCTCCACTCACCCCCCTCCTGTTTTAAGGGCACTGGAGTGTAAGCAGTACAAAACACCTATTGGATAGTGTTTGAAGAAAAACTCCTAATTTTTTAATTATAATAATATTGGGAATCATAGAAACATTACAATTGGAAAAGACCTTTAAGGTCATCAAGTCCAATTGTTGAAGCAGAGGAAGCTGAAGAATGAAGATGCAAAATAAAAGCCTGACATTTCCCACCCAGACTCTGCAATGATGATGGCTGGCTGTGGAACAGGCCTTGGTTCTGAGGCAGGGAGGATTGATTTGTAATTACCATGTGATAGCTGGAAATTCAGGGTTGTTTTCTGTGCTTTTGTAGCAGGTGGCAAATAAAATGTTTTAACTTCTTTCAGACTTTTTAGGGGGGTGAGGAGATTATTTTCTCATTAAATTTTTAGCATGGGAAAGAAAGAAAAAAAATTGAACCTAAGGAAATTATTTCACTTCATGTATTTTGAGGGTAAGTTTTCCATTCTTACTCTGTGTTTCACCTCATTCTCTAAAATTTAAAAGGCAATTTTCACTTTTCTTCTGTTTTAAAAATACAATGTGCTCTGCTTTCAAATATGACCATGGTTAGCTTTTGTGCCACACAGTGCCAGAATCTCTCAGAGAAATGTGCTCATTATAGAATAAGATGTGCATTTTTTTTATTTTACCATATAAGCCATGAACTAAATCTCTGCCTGGCTTTCTTGCACCCCCAAAAGTGGGGATCTGGGAGTTACAGTATGGAGCAGCCTATTGTGGCTCCTTCACTTATGCAAAGAGGTCATGGATGATGGAGTCTGGAATACAAAAGGTGTAGGGCGCTCTGCATCTGCGAGGAGAGGATCAAAACAAATCTCCTTTATCTAATGCAGAACCTATTACTGAATCAAACATGGGGATATGAAGGGTCCAAGTGTGTTTCAATAATCTGTGTTACAAACAGACTGTAATCTGCACAATTAAGCTCCTTGGAGTTGGCAGGATTTTGTGCAGTTGGCAGTTTTCCCCTTGAGTAAAGGTCAGAAAGAGGGGAGTGAATTAAGCAATGAGTAACTTTTTAAAGGTATTCTGTAATTCCATTGAATGTTAGAAATATTTTCTTCATTGTGCTGGTGTCTTTAGGGAAGAGTGAGTTGTGTGTCCTAATTTAAAAGCCTGCCTGTTCTGAGAGTAGGGGCAGGCTGCACAATAAACCAGGGAGGCAAAGGGAATAGGAAACCTCCCTGTGGGTGGGACCTGAGCTGCCAACCTGTGTCCGATTGCAGCACACCCTGGGGAGCTCTGCTCATGTGAATGTCACCTTAGAGTTGCTCTTAACAGCTATCCCTGACTGTTTTCTAGGTTCAGGGAGAAATACTTAAGACTGCTTACTCCATCCTGGGTGGATGTCTTGCTATCGTGATTTCTCCCTACAAATGCAGTTCTCTGTCCTGCAGGGACATAGAGTGTGTGCGGTTCCACCCAAATGGGTGGGGTAGGGTTTCTCTCACAGTAGGAGAGCCTCTTTTCTTGATTACAATGATGAGAAAGTGTTTTCATTTAAATAGGAAAATGCTTGAATGGTTTTCTCATCCCTTGCCCTCCTCTTGGCAGGCAAAGGCATGGTTGGGGCACTGAGTTTATCACAGGCCAAGGGGGGAATTCTCTTAGAAACCTCTTGTTGAAATGTTGGCAAGACATCACTGAGCAGTTCTAAAGACCTTGGGAAGCCCCAAATGTCTCTGAATTTTCCCACCACCAGTCTTGCATGTAGTTGCCTCTTTGGCTCTGCAAACTTTGAGGGAACACCAAGGCATGTCCTCGCAGGCTCCACAGTGTGCTCATCAGCACAGGGGCAGCCCTGCAGGACGGGGAGGAAAGCTGATTGGAAAGGGAAACCACCAGCCATGCACTAATCTTTTTGTTTCCCATAGCTTTTCAGGCTTTTTCTTCACCTTTTCTCCTCCACAAAATAAACTCGAGGGAAAGGCATTATTTGCCAGAATCTTTTCTGGGAGAGTGAGCTGGAGAAGCTGCGCTGCCTTTGCTGCACACAGATTCTCAGATCCTTCAAAAGCCTCTGTCCAGCTGCCTCGCTCTCGCTGCCGCTGTGTGGTGTGGTCTCACTTCCTTCATCTTTTGTGTCTTGCCACTACAGTGTAAAATCAGGGGAAAACTATTTTCCTCCACTTACACGTCACCATTTTGGGGCAAATTAATTCTGCTCCCGCTTACTCAAAGAGATGCCTGTAGAATCGTGGAGGGAGGCAGCAGAGGAGAGGTTGAATTTTTCTTCTCTGTGTATGGAAATCAAATATGGCCTGACCAAAGCCTCCTTTTCTTTCTGTCCTTCTCACTCCCTTTTATCTTTTCTGTTTTTATTTAGGTGTTAAGTGTTTACTAAAACCGTTTCAAACCAGAGCTTAGCTTACTATTTGAACCAGAACCATGATAGAAAAATATTTTCCCTGTGTTGTTAAAATGCAACTCAATTCCTGCTCAGTTACCCACACTGTAAACAAGAATGTGCATTTGCTGTTGATATACAGAATATATTTTTTGTTAAATCAAAGAATGGTTTAAGAATTAAACTAGCAACAAGATGAGGAAAAAACCCTCAGAGCTGTAATCAAACATCCATTCCAACAGCTGAAACATATTATTACATCTTTCAGCTGATTTATCGTACCCAAAGAGATTTCATAATCATTCTCAGTATTAAAACAAGGGGAATAGAGGCACATTTCAATAACAATGATTGTTGTTTGGAGAATGCCAATCATGTCTAGGAGTGTTATTTACATCAGACAATATGTAGATATTGTGCCTCCAAGCCTGTTCCTGTTCGGTTTTGTTCTTTGACTTACACAAATGAATGCTAAGAAATGTTGACAAGGAGGTTCAATAGCTAAATACAATAACCGGGGTCCTGCTGACTTCCTTTGGGGAGGAGAGGAATCTTTACCACAAGTGTAATGCAAGCTGATGTAGAGATAAATGCAGCTATAAATGTCTGAGCTGTCTTTGGTGTGAAAGGTGGGGAGAGATTCAATCCGTGTACCAATTTTAATTTGTACTCACACATTAGCTAT
The DNA here is from genome assembly GCF_000277835.1 of Geospiza fortis. Lineage (NCBI taxonomy): Eukaryota > Metazoa > Chordata > Aves > Passeriformes > Thraupidae > Geospiza > Geospiza fortis. The sequence continues at coordinate 291,289 of NW_005054410.1, forward strand.
TGCTAATTCGAGAACAATTAAAAGGCAGGAATGAGAAAAGCAGATGTGTGTGGAGTAGTGGAATGTATTGCAGAGAAGCTGGCTTCACTATGTGTTATTTTCTAACGCGCAGTTTTATTTTTGCTGGAGTCTGTCACAAATCCTAAAATACCATTACAGAGTTAGCAGATGGTTCCCAAGTATTCATACCTGATAAAGCCTCCTGGGTGATCAAGCACTGAAAAATCAATATATTTTTCAACTTTCAATGGCTAGCTATTCAGTTTCATTACATCTTGCTATTCCTCCATGGCTACTGTGATATGGACACTTACTTCACCATTGCATTAAGCTCTAATCTCCGGGCCAGCTGATAGAGGCAGTTAATGAATAGCTGGAGTACCACCTCGGTATGCTTCACAATTCTTCTGATCTCAGTAGGATGTTTCGAGTACTGTGATCTTGTGCTTAGTAACACCCCAGTTCTTCCCCCTGTTTTTTTTTTTCCACACATGCACAGACACCCCTCTCCAGCTGTCACCTTGCTGAGCTTTGAAAGGAAAATGCAGTAAATATTTTAGCAGAAATATTTTGCTGTGACATTTGACTCTTCTAAATAAAGAATATCAGCAAGTCACAGTAAGTGGGATCCATGCCCTCTGGGTGACCATAGGAGCCATATTCTTAAATCTATCATTTTCAATAAAGCAGCAACTACAGATTGGTCTTTAAAAAGTCCTGCTTTGGTCTCCAGGTTATCTACATCCCCCACAAAATAGCTATGCTCTCTGACTGACTAGTAATGCTTTCTTTAACTTTTTTCTTTTCCTTTCTCCTAACTTAACCTTGTAGCATGGGAAAGTAAACTGGCAGTAAAAAACAAAGTGTGAATCAGCTTTGTAATTATTACAGATACCTGAGTATCGGTCTTTGTCATGCATTTTGGACTTCCTTGGGGTAGATTTCTAACGTGGGGCATCTCTTCATGCTTCAATTTGCATGGAAAAGTAAGTGTGAGTTAAATGCTAGTGAATGCCCAGTGTGCCTGCACATGGCCACCCTCATAAACTGGTGTCCTATTTTTTAAAATTCTCTGTTAGTATTAAATATTTCACTGAATTTTACCGTTGCAGTTTAAATGAGGTTGCTGTGAGGGTTTATTGTCATTGTTTTTACACATCAGTCCAAGTCCAGTGACACAGACCAGGCTTATTTTACATGCACCCAGGCACCATGACATCAGTAAGCCTGGGGCATGCAGAAAACCTATTGAGCCTGATTAAGGCATGTCTTAAATTTCAGACATAGGTCTTAATTCAGTCAAAAGTGCAGGAGATGAGAACCTCTTTGTTGAAAATGGAAGCATAAATACAAACCACATGAATATTTCCCCTTTCTTAACCGCATGAAGGGCAAGAGCGAGAAGAGCGCGCCTGTGTGTGCCATGGCTGCATGGAGGAGGTGGCTGCTAATTAGGAAGAGCCCTTTCCATGCTCAGTGTTTGTGCCAGGCAGTTTTCAGGCAGTGCTGGCCCCCAGGGACCCCTTGCTCCCAGAGCAGTTACCCAGCAGTGGGAGGAGGGCCAGGGCTCCATGCTGGTACAGGATCCCCGTGCCCGAGCAGCCGGGGCTCGGCACAGCAGCGCGCTCTCCTTTGATGGTGCCCTCTGTGATGTCTGAAATCAGGAGCTGGCTGCCGTGTGTTTCATGTGTCAAATCCTGTCCAGGGAAATGCCACGGGGCCAAACTCAGCAGGATGTCCTAGGGCTTGATTCTTTGCTCTCACCATGGAAAAAGTGGCTTTAGAATTTTTTTTTAGGTTGGTGGGAATTGGTGGTTGAAGTCATTATAAATTTTTGTCTGTTCTTGATTTGGGCTGCAGGCATTCAACCTGTGCTGCCTGACTGCAGGAGCCAAATAACTTTGGAGAAAAAGACCTGTGTCGTCTGCAGGCAGTTTTATTAACATCTGAAGCACACAATTGTGCCATGTAGGACCCGAGTCCACGCTAGAGCCCTTTCATTACCCTGCTACACGGCTGGATTTATGCTGGTGGAAGTCCTGGCTAAAAAAGCTTTTGTACAATGATTAATTGACCTTAACAAGTTTAAGGATGCTTATTTGCACACAGTTACGAAGTGTTGCAATATGTCACAAATGAGAGCGGCTTCTATTATAAACATAATGGCATAAACAGTGAAAGCTGGTTATATTTCCTTAAAAGTTCATTGCAGGGAAATAGGGAAGCTTGAGAAGCTAAACAAATCCAGGCAATAATGGAAATGTAGCATGAAATTACTTCTGTAAACAACAGCCATTCATTATTTGAACATTTTTCATAAGAGAGTCAGCAGACGAGCGTTGATGTTAAAGGGTGTGTATGGAGGGGGAGGAGGAAGCAGGGAGATTATGAATTTCGAAAGAAATCTTCTAGGGTTATATAGACAGACGTACATCTGTTAAAAAAAAAAAATGAGGCATGTAAAGCACTGATTGATCCCTGAATATTAACAATCGATGCCATTTTCTTCATTAACTTCTGAGTGGAGCACAAAGAAAGGTATATTTGATTTAATGGAAAGAGAAGGGAGCACTATTTAATGTTGATTTGGTGTAGTGAATAACCCCAGAGAGAAATGTAAATACCAGGCTGCAATAACATGACAGCACACTAATCATATTTACAAACGATATTAAATCTGTCCATTGTGCTTGCCTGGCTGCGGATTGGCCCGACTGTAATTGTCACTGTAACCAGCGCTGGCTTGTGGGAGAATTTAACTGCAGTGATATAAGGTGAGTGCTAGGCTTATTATTACTTTATTATTACCCGGTTTATGTTTATTAAAACAATTTGTCATGCAGAACAGGAATGGGAGAATGGGAACATTAAATCGTGCTGTACTCAACCTGAAGAAATGAGTTACAATAAAATTAATGGCAGGCAGGCCACAGCTGACACTTGTAGCCGTGTGGAGCAGCTACACACTGGTTCGTTTCATTTGCTGATCGTTTCTTGTTAGGGTCACGCCATTAAACTTACATATTGAGAACTACTGAAAATCTGAGGCAATGAAGGTAAAGTTTATGAAGCAAAAGTGGGGGTTTTTTTCTGCTGCTAATGCATTCCTTTCAATTATTACAGAAATCAGGAATGCAGATTGAAAGTTTAAATCATACTGAGTTATTAAAGGCGTGTGTTGGAGTGAATGTCCTTCAATTTTACAGAGGCTTAGAGAGCTGAGAAAGAGCTGAGTTTAGGCTAAAGTGAGACCATTCTCTAAAGGCTTTGAGCAAAGAGAACAGCGAGAATAGTGGTCATGAAAGGTCTCATAACAAGTTTAATAAAAGCTGCTTTATTTTCTTTCCCTGGAACTCAAGGGGTCCTTATTTGATATCTTCAAATTTATTTCAGCCCAAATCTTCATTATTTTAAAGTAGAGGCAGGAGGCAATGACCATGGGAATAGCATTGAGCCTCTTGGAATTCAGCAAAGAGGCACAGTGACATAAACCCCTCTTGTGACACAATTACGGAAGAAATTAAAAGTGTCAGGCTCTATGTACTTTAGCTGCATAGAAGAAATCTGGCCTCCTGATGAAACATCTTTGTACATGAAAAAGTAATACCCTGCCCTTGTTTCCCATTATACAACAATGTTAAGGAGTCTTCTGGGGTGATTATTAGGGATTTGGTGAAGCACAATAAATGCTGAAGATTAAATCTGAGCGCTAGCAATTAGTATTGGGGGAGGAAGAGCCCTTTTTTTTTTCCCTTTTTCAAAGTATTTATTAATGAAGCTATTTAAAGAAAACCCAGCCAACTGCTGCAGTTAGGAAATGTGAACCTTTCATTTCTAGCAGTTTTATACTTGTGCAAGTCCTACAAAGTCCATGGGGTTATTCTTGATTTATACCAGTGTGAGAAAGTAGAAGATCAGGCTGTCTCTGTGGGATTTTTTTCCCTCATTTTCCTTTTTTAAAACTAAGATAGTTTTTTTAAGTCTTGGAGAAAGCCTTCAAAGGGTGTATTGAGCCACACGTTCTCTGCCTGTGTCCCCAGTCACAAAGTCTGGGCCAAGCATCCAAGAGTTCAGCATCCAACCACTATAACAGAACACTGGAACGAGAGCTGAACTCAGGAAAATCCAGTTTGTTGAAGTGAATGAAGATATTTTAAAGACATTCTTTTAGAAATCTGTCTTGTCCTTTTGGTTTTTCAATAAGGGGAATGGGATGATTCACTCAGAAAAGTAACTTCATGTTTAGCCTCAGTGGTGAAGCTGTTGCAATCACAAAGGCTGTTCCAAACCTGGGAAAAAGATATGGAAAAAAAAATTCCCTTATCCCTTCCTCACAAACTGATCACCTCCTTGAAATAACAGCCACTTCTCTGAGAGCACCAGTAGGTTCATTTCTGAGGATAAAAGGAGAGACCAAAGGCCCTGGCTCCTGGATTATTTTCCCTGCTGAGGTCTAGTGCAATAAGAGCAATCCTCTGCGGTGGCAAGCACTCCTGGTGGACCTGTGTCTTGGAAACTCCATGGCCTTTGGAGTGGCTCCTGACTTTTTGTCATGGTTCTGCAGGTGCAAAGAAGAGAGAAGTGGTCTAGGGAAAGGGGAAAACCACTGAGGGGATAATTGTTTCTGTGACATTGTGCTCTGTGGCTGGTGGCCTGCTCTGAGGGCCAAAGTGAAGATGTAAGGAGGCACAGATCAGGGGGCTTGGATGCTCCAAATCTGGGCAGACAGTAGTGATCCACACTGGGAGGTGCAGTGGGACCATGGCAGACAGCAGATGCCCACATATGGCTGGCTTTAAGTCCTTTCCTGTGCCCTCTTTTACATTCATTGAAAAGAAAATGCAGTTTATTGAAAAATATTGACC
>NW_005054410.1:296177-316043 GCF_000277835.1 Geospiza fortis
AGTAAAGCTCTGATGTGGTATTTTTAAAAGCAGGATTTTAACATAATCTTCCATCTTACTTTGGGGGGCTGGAGTGTAACACTCAGTAAACTTTGGGAGAAACCAGTTGGTCCTTTTTTCCCTTTTGTGTAGAGCTCATGAACTCTGAGTAACACAAACACCGTGAGTGTCTTGCTGAATTGCTGTGCTTATTATACGTGCAAACACCCCTTTGACATGAAGGACAAGGATAAAGTGGAGAATTTGGAGTCATATTTATCACTTGGATTATTAATAATAATAACATTTGGCATCTTTACAGCCCTTTACATTTTCAAAATGCTGCATAAACATTAACTAAATGGTAGTTAAGTGTGCATAAATGATATTCAGAGCCATTACCCTCTACTCACCATGGGTCTGCACTGAAATGTGTGTGCTGCTGCTTGTTGGAAAATCTTTATGCTCATGTGAAGTATCAGTTTTTCCTGGAAGAACCACACTGACCATTTTTCATTTTGTTTCACATTCACCCGAAGCCTTTTGTCCATATTATGGATTAATGGTCTGCAAAATTTCAGTTTATTGGGGAAAAAGAAGTTGTTGATTTTACTTACAGGAGCATAAAAACAAATAAAAATAAAGTAGAGAGCTCAGAAAGCAAAGCACTGCTCCTAATTTATTTTTTTAAAATCACATCTTAGTTTGATTCCTACCATGGCCATGCATTTTATGCTCTGTTTCCTGACTGTGGAGTCTGCTTCTGCTCCACCACATACGTTTGAATGCTGGATGCTCCTAGGGCTGCATGCCACAGACCAATCCAGCCATTCAGACCCACCTGATGTACTTGTGCCTGCATCAGTATTGCCAAAAAAGGTTCTACTTGTTGTCCATTGAGTAGGGACTGTTCAGGATCCTTCACAATCCATTCTTTTCAAAGAAGATATCTGTACTTGCCTTATCCCTCCCCTCAGTTTGCAACTTTTTCTTTTCTGTAGCCACATTAGTTTGTATTGCAGTAATGCTTTCTTTTTTTATGGCTTTGGTGCCTTTGTGCCATTTCAGTTAAACAGAAAGTGGGGAAGATTTTAGGAGCATCATGCCTCTCAGTAGCTATGGCAAGTCTGTACCTGAAAACAATTTACTGTGTAACCCCATCAAAGAGGAGTGGAAATCAAGGGAAATGTCAAACAGCAGCTTTCAGGCTGTATTGCATCAATGTAATCCAGGAGCAAGCAAATAATTCCACTGTCACTTAATTAAAAGGTTTAATACCTTATGTCTTTGACCTTGTTCTTTAGCTGAGCACATAAAAGCAAAATGGGTTTCTGCCTTAATCTCACTTTGTGCCATTGCCCTCTGATGAGAGAATCCTCCTGGTACCTCTGATGTGTCATTGAAGTGAAGCGAAGGGCTGTGCACACTGCTTGCTCCCATCTTCTGCACAGAGCCTACCTTGACAAAGTTCCTCTTGCTATCTTTAGTCTTCTCCCTGGAGCATCTGGCACATCAGGGCAAGAGGGATCTCAGCCCCACAGCTTCATCTGGGCCTGTTAACTGTAACTACTGATGTCGTTTACAAGGATAAACCCTTAAAGCCAGGCCAAGGTAGACGAGGAAAGAACACTGGAGCAATTCCCTTTGGACAGCAGAGATTGGTGTTCAAGTTATTGAAAATCTGTGTAACTCATTTTCTCTTTTGTCATACTTAAAAAATCCATGAAGTTTGGCTGAGTGCAAACAATAAGCTTTTATAGTTGCTGCCCTTGTTCATAAATGTGTAATCTTCTGGGACCATCAGAAAAGCTTTGGTACAGCAAATTAAAACTCTCTAAACTTTCCTGTGTCTCCTTGGACGTTTTGTAGACCTGCAAATACCAGGCAGTAATCAATATAATGCCTCTCTAATACTTGAAGGCAAACTGGCAGCTCCCGAGTCAGGGAGCACAGAGCAGCTTCCTCACAGCTCGACATGGCTCCTGCCAGGGGCACAGAGGAGCAGGGTCCCTGGGCTGGCACAGGGACGTCAGGAGGGGCCAGCTGTGTATACGTGCTCTCATTTTCAAGGCTCTCAGGTACTTTGTGTCCCATCATCAACCCCCTCATTTCAGCAGCACTGTCAGGGAGCTGTGCCCAAGTCCACGCTGGTCTGTGGGTCACAGTGTTTTGTGATCTCCTGTTCCTTGCATGTGTCCATGTGTGCACTCTTCCCTAACGAGCCAATTATACTGCAGCCAGCAGGGTGAGTTGCATATTCCCTCTCTCCTCATTGTTTCAGCACAGTTTAACAATGCTCTCTTACTACATCCTTTATTTTATCTCTGAGAGAACTGTGTTATTTTTATTTGTGGCAAGGCATATGGTATTCAATTACAGAGCATTTGCTCTTTCATATCTTGTCAGTGAACAACCTTATCAGTTTAACAGCTTCAGTGAGGAATATTCAGCACGGGCCAGAGAGGGTGAGACTCAACGGGTGTGGTTTTTGCCTATTGCCAAACATTTGCATTCTCTCCCTACTTAGTGAGGATTATACCTGAGTCAAAAATGACTTTGTAACCACTGGCAAGCAGCAGCTGTGGGGTGGGGTGCCTGGTGGTTTAGGGTTTTCTACCACTGCTTAGCTCTGTCTTGTTATTCGAGCCGTGACTGTTCTCTGTGAGTGGGGAAGGGATTCCTGCAGTCACTCATGCTAATTGGATGTGTGCCGCAATTTGGGTGGGCAGTGCTGCTGCCTGGGTGCCCAGCTGTGCTGATGAAGCACCTAAAGATGCAGCAAGCACAGCTGGACAGTGTCCAACCACATTCTAGCTGCAGAAACAGCTTGGGCAAACGGTACCCATGTGCTTCTGACCCTGGGATAAGGTGGCAACCTGGTGCCTCCTCATCTATGGAGCCAAATTGTCTAATGCTTGGCTGAGATGATGAGAAAAATGGAGGGAACTTTTGTCTGCAAAGAATTTCCTGTAGCTTCAGTCCATATCTAATGGCTGCTGATTTTTATAACAAGGAGTGCTCTTTTCTCAAGCGTGGCCTGCTCCAAAGCCCATTTACATCAACATTAAAGCTTGCCACTGACCTAGTGGCCTTTGGATCAGGCCCACAGCCTCCTTATCTTCTTCCATATTACTGGCACACCTTTACCTTAGGTCTTGATTTCTGTGGAGCTCTTTAGGTCAAGCTCTATCTCATTGATGTGCCCGGGCTTAAATTGATTCAGAGAGAAACTGACTGTTCTTCTAAAGAGGTGGTCATTTTTCTTAAGCAGCTTCTATTTTTAGATAAAACTCCTTGAGGCAGCAGGCAGCCTTGGTACCTGGCTGGCAGGAGTTGCAGTGTGCTTTGTGACAAAGCCCTTTGGGGCACACCACATGGCAGCTGGAATTGTACCCAAGGATACCCCACCACCTCCATCAGCAGGCTGGTGTCAGGAAAAACATCAGATTTTTTCATTCTAGAATTGAAGAAAAAATGTCAGGGTTCAAACTTGATTTAAGTTTTCAGTTGGGTAGGTCTTAATAATGTTGCCTGTCTTCCTGAAAATCTTAGAAGTTCTTATGTCTTATGTTTCCAATGGAGACTTTGTTGCTTGAATGAAAGCTTTAGGCTGGTTGTCCTAAACACTCTGTGTGTAATTATAAGATTGCTTTAACTGTTTGGACAGACTTCTTTAGCATCTTTTGGGGAGCTTGTGTGCACAGCTTCTGGAATCCCAAGCTGGCCCTCTGCCAGGGGTGAGCTCAACAGAAAAAGCAGTGCAATTCATTTCTTCCCTTCTTCTCTTTTCTGGCTTCTCCCTTTTTTCTCCTATAAGCACTGTTGGGTGTGGAAGCACTCAGCTGAATGTAATACAGATAGAGGTGATGAGAAAGGGAGTCATCCCAGTCACAAACAATATTTTATAGTGCAAACCCAAGACTTCCTTGTACAACTCCACTGCTGAGAGGCAGTTGTAGGGTCAGGGACAGGTGTGGAGCCTTGATATGGTCCCATGGTAGGAAATGTTTGGTTCTCAAAGGCCAACTAATTTAAAATTGAGAAACTGTTGGACTCATTGCTTATGGCAGAGTTATAATTTGCTTTGCTTTGTCTGAAAGCCAATAATTTCTCTGACGTCAGGGAGGATTAAACACCTGTATTCACAATTATGCTTAAGAAATGCAATATTTTGTCCTTTGGCCAAAATCTAGAGGACTCTAATGGGGACTAAGGAGTAAAATCTGCTCAAGGCGAACTCTTCAATAGATGTTCACAGCAACACTTCATATCCAAAACATTTGCTACTGGCCATTGGCAGAGAAAAGACACCTACCTGTACTCATTTTTTTTTTAATTATTGCTTATTAAGTTAGTCTAAATAAAGAAGGATCAAAGAAAAACTAGTAGAGTGAACACTGATGGTGGTGACAGATTTCTGTCAGTAGCTGAGCTTGTGAGATGGAATCATAGCTTAAAGTGCCTGTATGAGCCAAAGAGTTGGGGCTGTTTAGTTGGGCAGTGCCACCACTTGATTATTCTGTGAGAAATTTCAGAAATACAGTTGCTTTATGAGCCCGACTTCTATGATGATAAATTTCCAAAAGCAAAAATGTGAATTTAAATTATTCGTATTCATGTGAGCGTGGTAGAGATTTTTGGAATTGCTGCGGCAAGTTATGGATGATGCATGAAATGAAAAAATCCCTGCCCAGTGCACAAGGAATACAAAAAGGGTTCTGCAGCCAGCCCTGTGCTGCACTGTGCTACAGATTGTGTGCTCTCTGGGGAGAGGGGTTTGTGTATTTTGAAAAGCACCCAGCCTTCAGCACATGCACAAAAGTAAACAAAAGACAGAATGAAAGGAAAAAAAAAAAGATAAATACCCCCTGACACCCAGGAGCACCTATGGTGTAAGACTGGAGCTTTTTTTTCCTGCCTCTGCCTTTCCAGCACCCCAGAGCTGCCAAGTTCTGCATGTGTGGGGCAGATTCTCCCCACCTCAGGTCAGCTGTTCATAAATACATATCTTTGTGTTGCAGAAAGAATGGGGCAAAACCTTTCCCAACTCTGTCTTGAGTATCTCTCCCTGGCCCAAGGATGACATGAGACAAATAGGAAAAATAAAATGGGATAACATGGTCACATCCACAGTGCCTCACATGAAATAATGTCTCATGTGCTTCTGGTCTGAAGCTGATCATGTAAAACAGTGGGTATCCAAAAAAACCTACTGAAAAGTACCTGCAGATAATTTTTTCTAAATTTAATTATAGCATTAGGATTTGCCCAATCTTCTAGTCTGCAGGAAACCAGAGTGCTTGTTCTTTCTGGGACTGCATTCAGCATTACTGTCTTCCAGATCTGAATCTACAGTCAGTTATTTAAGTGATTGAACTCTTAAGTTAAATAGATTATATCTGCAAACACTGACTGTGATCTGACTTTACCTTTCAAATTTAGCATATTTCCTAATTGTCTAATGAGCTCTTTTATGTGTGCATGTATTCTTACCTGAATACTAGTATGTGCCATATATCCTGAACTCATTCCAATCTGTTAAAGCATGTTCTGATGTTCTTTAATATCTGCTGCATTGGGCTTATTCAGTAATTTTTACACAATCTTAAGACATCTGTGTTTTCTGTTTCAGAAAGACCCTATATGGGCCTTCCCATCCCACAACTTCATACCTTACTGTGCTATAAAGGGACCAGATGATCAGTTTAGGTCCCTTCTGACTGGAACTATTCTATTCTGTCCTATTTTAGAGTGTGGCCATCATGACATCAAATAACATTTGGATTTTGCTTTTAGTGTTGGGTACTTGGTACAAATGATGTGTGTGGTGTTTGCTCTCTGTTCCTGAACATCAGTGTGTGTTTTCAGAACGTGCTAATTCTTTTCTAATCTTCCAATGCAGTTTGTTGAAAGCCTCCTGCTGTGTAAATAGATTAAGACATCTGACCAAACCCTCTGTTTTATCTTAACCTTTGCCTTCAGTCTACCTTTGGTTTCCAGTATTCTGTTTATTAAAATACTTTTGGGTTTTATTTTCCCCTCCCTCTTGTATGTTGGGTCTAGGATGATTCATTTAGGAAGGGTCACTGCCTTCTCAACACTCACACCTCTTTGCTGAACACAAGTGTGTGTTTCCATGCTTAGTGCAAACAGACCTGGTCATTTCTCACCTTGGAACAAAAAAGAATTAACAGACCTCATTTGTGTTTTGATGGGCATTAATGGAAGTATCATCCTAGCCTTAAAACCCCAGGTTTCTCCAAATCTTGAGCTAGAGGTGTACTGTTGAGATTTTAATGAACAGAAAAAGCCACAGTGTTACAAACACAAGAGTGTAGTCAGGCTGTAGTCCGTGAGCAGTAGCAAGAAGCTACCCATGTATTACATTTATAATTGATTGCACATTTTTCTTTTACTGCTTGCTAATGTTTTCTTTTGGAAAAAAACCCAGATTCTAGTAATTCTGCAAATGTTCAGGCCCTTTCCCACAACTTTGCTTTGACCTGTCTTTTCTATCACAATGTTCTGTCTTAGTCCATCTGCTCAAGCTTCCTATCTCTGTGGATCAAGTGCACTTCTCTGATTAATGATGCTGTCTGGAACTGGTTTTATAGCCTCTTCTGGCACAGCATGCAGTAACGTGGTTCTATTAGCCCATGTAAAAGGTTTCTGAAGCTGCTGCAGCAAGGGAGCCAGACCAGTAGGTCAAAAGCAGCACCTCATCCCTGTTGCACCATGATCTGCCAAGTCTGCCAGCTTTAGACACCTTCTTTCCTTCCGCTGAAGACTCATAGTTTGTGCTTTTCTCTTGGTGTTTCAGGGTGAGCTTTCCCATCACTGTGTGTTGCCTTGTGTTTCCCTGGAAATCAGCCTGCTGGGTAGGGATGTATCATGGGCAGAGGGACTTCCTTGAGGTCTTTGGGGCTGCAAGTGCTGGGGAGGTGCTGCCCTCACCTTGGTGGGTGGTGACACCTCTGGTGTCTGCAGGTGGGCTGGTGCAGTGCTGGCTTGGTCTGCTCAGCCTGGCTCCAGTGCAGAGATTTTGCTGTGTGTTTGGAGAGGTGGCCACCAACTCTGATGGCACCCTCCACACCTTCTCTGCTCTGACCAGGTCCTACCAGCTGTGTCCAGATGTGAAGTGCTCAACCGGGCTAATTTGTTTCGTGTTTGCTCGTGGTCTGTCATGTTGCTACTGGTTGTGTGACACCAGGCAGGGCACTGTGCTGTGGCACAGCCAGTGTGTGTTGGCTCCATGGCTGCTGCCTTCCTTCACATCCCTGTAAAAGCTCTCTGTCCTCTCTTGGCACCTCCCAGAGTGTGGGTCCAGCCACACCAGAGCAACATCCATGTTTACATAGGTCTCCCCGGTAAATGTGTCCCTTTATTCATTAGCCTCTGTGCCCTGTAAGTGCTTCCTTACAAAGGGAAAAATATCTCCTGGAGATGTTTTGGACCCATTTTCTGTAGGAGTAATTTGCCTGTAGCTCTGCTCACCACACGTGTCTCAGCATGGTTTGCACTGTGTTCTTAAAGCACCCAGAGCTCTTGAGGATTATTTAGGAGAGCAGTCATCTCATGGCAATGCATTTCTATGGGCTGATAAAAACCCCGGCCATGAAGTAGTTAATTAAAAAGCCTCCAATTAGAAACTGAATATCTTTTGCAAAAAGTTACATTTGTTCTTCTCAGTGTGAAGGAAAAAAAAATAAGCAATTCAAATCATTTTTGAAGTTCCATTCCTTCATTCATTAGGAGACTTAGCTTGCAAAATCCTAATTAAAAAGAACATTTTGTGTTAATGAAAATGTTCTCATTTTTTTACCTTATGAAGTTAGTTAATTTTTTCCATAGCATTTGGAAAAAGAGGTCTCCTTAATGGCTTTGTTCAAGTTTATATTATTTGATTGCAAAATTTGTGAGACAAAAGAGAGCTAAACTCATTCTGTGGTGCCCTCCAGTTAACTGTTCAGTTGAAAAATGACCTTCATAACTAAGTCCCTTGCCTTTTCATCAATATCAAGGAGTTACAACTCTAACCTACAGTTGAGGAGGTGGCTTCAGTCTGGTAAACCATCAGAAATTGCATGAGCACCCCGTGGAGTCCAGATATTTATAGATATCTAAGAGGACTGGAGATAACTAAATAATTTGAATCTGAATTCTCAAACAGCCTAGGGCTTTTCTGCTGGCTTTCAAATCCAGCATCCTCTTGCATGACTTTTAGTCATTAAAAGCAGAGGTTTATTTCAGTATCTAATAATTCTGTGTCAGACACAGTAACACTGCAAGTCAGAGAGCACAGGAGGTGCACACAGGTTTCTACCATGGTACAACAGTGAGAAAGACAGCACTCTTCAGATGTCTTTAAATCAGCAGCACTACATATGAGGTTATGTTAACTGTGAAACACATTCATTTATGCAGCCTTAAGATTCAACACGGAGCTCTCTGCTGGTGTAAATCAGGGTGACCGTAAGTCAGTCGTGCTGAGCTGAGATATGCTCACAGAGAGGCCCACCATTAAGGAATTCTGCACCTTTGGTTTTGTTGCCGTCATTTTGCCACTAATCTGTCTCTGTAGGGGTGGATTTTAATATTCCAAATCTCTTCATAGGCAGAAATCGCTACAAAAAATCTTTACGTCCTCACGGAAATAGAGATCGGGGGCGTAAAAACACTTTGGACTTGCTTCAAGGACTGGAAAAATATTTATTGGAGTGTTAGGGAATCACAGAAGCACACAGGTAGGAAGGGTCCTCCAGGGGTGGAACAGTCTCCCCTCCACATGGAGCATGAATGGAGAGAGCGGGTTCTTCAGGGCTGCGTGCAGTGGGGTTTTCACAGCCTCTGAGGACAGACACTCCTCAGTGCCTCTGCACCACCTGCTCCTGTGGTTTCCACCTTGACAGTGACAAAGCTTTTCTGAACATCCAATCCAGTTTTCCAAGCTGTAGCTCATGTCCATAGCCCTTTGTGGCATTGCTGTGCAGTTCCAAGGAGAGTCTGACTCCATTTTTTGGTACCCTCTCATTAGGTTGCTTCTGTAGAGAAATAAAATCTCTGTTTCACTTTCTTTTCTTTGAATCGAGCAAACCCAATTGCTTCGGCTGCTCCTTACCTCACCTTACCTTTTCCCAGCTCTCCAGTCATCCTGGTGGCCTCTGCTTTGCTTGCTCCAGTAAGTCAGGGTCTTTATTTTTGGTGTAGTGGAGCCCAGGACTGGACACCAGGCTCCAGGTAGAGCCTTGACAGTGCTGACTGAGAGAGGAACTATCACCCCCCTGGTCCTGCTGGCTCCATCCCTTCAGACAGAGGCCAGAGCAGAGCTGGCTGCTCGGTGCAGTCCTGTGGGCCACCAGCTGTGCTGGCTGCAAGGGACACTGCTCACTCCTCTCTGGAGCCTGCCCACCAGGCCTTCAGCTAATTTTTCTGAAAAGTGTATTCATTTCTACCCCTTTGGCCCCAGCCTACATTGGTGCATGCATGGGCTTCTTCCATGCCAGCTGCAGGAATACTTGGGTTTTGGTATTGATCCCAGTAAACTGTATCTTCCAGTTTGAACTAAGAGCTATTGTTGGAGGTGCTTTTGCTAAGGAGAGGCAAAAAGCTCTCTTCAGCCCCTTCTGTCAGTGCTGAGGATCTGCTAATATTTAAAAGTGAGCACCTTTCTGCCATACTTTCTGCTTATTATTTGCTTTTTCCTGGTACTTTAGTGGTCAGCTTTCGCCCCCACCGCTGCCTGTAAAAATGAAGTGCTGCAGTGGCATGCTCAGATTTTCAAACAGGACACGCACATCAAGCTGTGGGTCAGAGCAATACATCTGCAGAGCAGGCTTCAGATGCAAAGTGTCAGGAAAGCACTGGAGACTCCTCTCCATCGACCTACACAGGGAAAGAATTACACTATAAAACTGAGACTCATTTAAAGTAATGATCAAATCCGATGAAATGGCAATCTGTATGCAGACACTCCACAAGCCGAAAAAGAAGCTGAATTCATGGGTGAATTATTTGCTGCCAATTATTCTCTCAGCTCTAATATTGAGTTTTAAATATTTAGTTAGATCCACTTCCAACCTAGAATTTTGCTTTTCATTTAACATCATGACTGACTATATATATTTATGTATATACGACATATGTTATTTCATTACATCTCCTTCGAATGCACTTGAACAGTATTGTGAATGACCTACCTCCTTTTTTGGTGGGTTTTTGGACAAGGTGTAAGACTTTTCCCAGTGGGTTTTGGTAGTTGTCTGAGTGCCTCTTTGATCTGAAAGTGACCCTGCCGTGTTGAAATGTGGGCTTGGCTAACTTCGTGGCAGGACTCTTGGAGAATTACAAGATGGCTGTAAAGATGCACTAACCCTTTTCAGGGCCTAAATTAAGCTTTAAATCAAAGCTAACTAGAATGCCACCAAAGCTTTTCCATTAAGACTGGCTTACACACCCTTGCACTGTGATGCACAGAAAACATCATAAATTTTGAAGCCAGACTGAAACCCTGAAGCTCTTGTCTTCACTTTCAAAGTTCATGAAATGCTTTTTCACTACCAGTGAGCAAGCCAGTGTTTGTGTGAATTGCTTTCTGGGTGTGAAGGCAGATGCTGACCTAGAAGGCAGTTGGCACTGGACAATTATCACCAGAAACTGAATCTCAGTTCTAGTCCAGCATTTTAGTTATCAGAGTGCAGGAAGTGCCATCATTTTAAGGTAAAAAAACCCTACAAGCATTCAAGGGGTCACTTTCTGTTAGAATAAGCTCTTTGTGATTGATGCACACAGAGTGTGGCACCTTGAGGACAGGCCATCACTGCCTGTTTCCTTATATAGCAATTTATATATTGTTGTACTTAAAAGCAAGGACTTCTGTGGTTTGTAAACCAAATATGTGGAAAAAATAGATTTTTCTTTTCTTCAGTCTATTTTATTCTTCACTGAAAGTAGTGAGTGGTGTGAAGCTTCACAAGCAATGAAGTAAGACCAGTCTCTCTCCTGAACATAATAAAGGTTCTTCCCCCAGAGGGTGTTTGGGCACTGGCACAGCTCCCAGGGCAGTGCTCACAGCACCAGCCTGGCAGAGCTCAAGGGTGTTTGGACAATGCCCTCAGGCACATGTGGGACTCCTGGGGATGTCCTGTGCAGGGCCAGGAGCTGGACTCCATGATCCTTGTGAGTCCCTTCCAACTCAGCTTATTCTGTGATAAGATCTGCCTACTCATAAAGGAACACTTGATCAGGGTGTGAGGAGGGAGGAAGGTTTACAGCTATCAGCAGCCTGGGGCAATGTCTGCATGTGAACTCTGGCACCAGATCACAGTGGCTTTTCAGAATTAAACTGGTCAAGGAGCTGAGAAAATAGTCAGAGCTGGCATTTGCAGAGGAAGGGAGAGGGATTTAGCCAGGCCCCCAAGCGAGATGGGGGAGGATAGGGCAGCACATCTGAGCTCCCTGCTCCCAGAGGATAAGGGGGCCTGACTCACTCCAGAAAATGCTTATCAATAACTGCTCAGGCTGAGATTTGGTGCAGAATCCCCTGGAATTCCATGCACTCCTGTTCAGAAACGTGGGTGTCATGGCATCATTGTGAGATGCCATGGTGAACCAGTCCATCCCACTGCCAATGGCTGGCTTTAAAACTAGGGCAGGAGAGGAAAGAATTGCTAATGCTCCAAGGAACAGCTTGTCAGCTTGAGGGCCTTGTGTGTGCCAGCTGGATTCATGCTCAAGTCTGGATTTGATCCACTAATGAAACATCATCCTCCAAAAACTGCTGGCTGAAGGTGGCAGACCTCTGGAGACCTGCAGGGTTGATTGGAAAGTTGACTCTCTGTTAACCATATGCTCATGTGTATGTCAGTTATGAAAATGAGTCAGATTTTCAAGTTTTCAATTAAAAATAAAAAAAAATTAGGAAAAGCTTTGGCAAAATACCTGCAATTTTCTCTCCCTGTTGTCATCCCTTAGTGTAATGGAAACGGTTTTGTTGATTTGAATGGGCTCTAGGGCTTTAATCCTGTCTTGGCTTTGCCAAGGCCAACTTATTGCCTCCTGTGGCTCCTGCATTTAGTGAAACATTTAAGAGTGGAAGAATGCGACATTTTAAGAAAAAAAGCTGATGGAATCTATGAATTTTCTGAAAAGTCTGGGGTCAGTTCCTATGTGATGACGGTTCTGGACTGGAGCAGACATAATACCTTTTCCTGCCAGCTGGGGGGAAAGAAGGATTTCCATTGAAGAGACAGAGTTCAAAATCCATTACTCTGTCCTTCATGTAATACAGAAGTGTGTCTCAGCAGCAAGCTGGTTTCTGAGCTGGGGAGTAGAGGAAGAGTTTTCCCCTGGAACTCGCAGGGCAGTGAGGGTGTGCCTTGGGTAGCCTCAAGAAGATCCCTTCTACAGCAGACTTCCAAATGGATGCACCCTTTCCTCCCTCAGTTCTCTACTCTTTGCTTGTATAAATATTTAAATAATTGTTTTTCAGAGCTCTGGGAAACCTTTATCCATTGCCTCTATCAGAGCCTGTTCTATTAGCTGAGAAACTTTCTACCATTATAGCAGCTTTTCACCACTTTCTATTTCATTAGCATTCATTTTCTTTAGACATATGACAGACTACCTGCTGGAAATGTAGGCATCTGGGAACAGAAAGCTAAAAGCCGAGGTTTGCTTCAGTGCTTGCCAGCCCACAGAATTGTATTACCTAACCTACCTTTACCTAAATCACAGAAAAATGACAAACCTTTTGATGCCTGTAAAAAACCCCTGAAACAGAGTTAAACTGCAAGCTTGACTGATGCAAACTGACATAAAGCATCACAATGGCCTGCATCAGAGACAGAAGCTTTCTCCAGCTCCAGTTTAGTTGCATTCTTGCAGAGTGCATTTCTGATTGGTGAAACGTAGGTCTTGTAAAAAGATTTCAGTCTGGACTTCAAGCTCAAATCTCCACGAGTAATGGGCAAGCTGATGGCATTATTCTCACCAGTGGAAATGGGGAATGCAAATTTTAGGAGCAGCACATCTGTTCTCTTGGCTAATCAGGTGTGAGTTCTACAGGAATGACCACATTAGCAACCTTGGTGTCATAACTGGAGGGACAAAAATCAACAGGGCCGTGTGCGCAAATGTTGAGGAATTTGGAACTCTGAGCTGCAGCTTCACACAGACCTGGCTTCTGCTCATGGGAAGTCTGTTACAAGGTCCCAGAACCAAAAAGTTTCTCAGATGAAGGACTGTGGTGGGAGGGAGTCCTGCTCCCATTGTCAGGTAATACAAAAAGAAAGAGCTTTGGTGTGGTTTTGGTAGAAAAGTGGTCCAAGGAAGAGTGAGATACATTCCTGTAGCTGAGCAACTCAAGTGGCTCTTGCTTCCTGTGCAAGAAACCCCCCTGAAAGGGGGTCACTAAGTCATTAGTGATTTTTGGGAGAGAATCACACAGATTGCTTTTGTTCATGCTGTTCATCAAACAAATAATCAGTTTGGGGAATTTTTGTGTTAATGTCTTGTTACCTAAGTAGGCAGGGATGAGAAGAAACATAGCGGAGTGACTCACCCCAAATCACTGTCAGTAAGGTTGAGTTTCAAGCTTGCTGGCTAGATGGATGAAATGGGCTGTCCCCATGCTGCTCCATTAGGAGAGATATAAGGACATCCCTTGTGGTCAGTTGTCAGCTCTTTTGGTTTTCTTTCTCTTGCAAAAACCCAGATGGGAAACAAAAGTAGAAGTTGCACAGTCTCATACTAACCTGAAGTCTTCTGTTCTTTGACATGTTACAGGCTGTCAAGAGGGTGTCATTTGTCAGCTGTGCACCCTGGACATTCCCCCTCACACACGGGTGGAAACTGCATGGCCTGAATGCAAATATTTCAGAAACCCTCTGAGATGTCAGTCTTGGATGTGTTTTGTTTTTAACACCTTGCCCTGATGAAGTACAGGGGCTTTCAGAGAGTAGTGTCTGATATCAGCCCCCTAGGACAACAGCCCAGTGCCACGCCCTGTGTCTAAAACAAACCTATGCAAAGTTATTAACCCAAAAGCTGGCAATTTGTCAATGGTTCAATACACCTGGAGTGATGTCCCAGACACTTCCTTATTAGCACATGCTGGTTTGGATAGTACAAACTTATAATTAACACCCAATTTTATTTACCCAGTAAATTTTTAATCTATTCATCAGAACTTCATACATGACATTTTTGCAAAGAAACATGCACAGAACTTTATGATACTACATTGCACAGAGTGTTTTAATTTTCCAGTTTTTGGCATATTTTTTTGTCCATAGCTTTGTTGCTGTCCTACATGACCCATTCAGGTGATTTATTCCTGTTCACAAAGAGAACTGTAGCTCCTATGAGCAACTCTTCAGCATTCCCTAGGAGGACACTGCCTACCTCTTTTATCCAGCCCCATCTTGCAGAGAGCTCTAAGCTTGTTAATACCCTGTGAATACTAATGGATGTGTTAGCTGGTGTTATACTCAGCTTTCTGGTGGAAAGCTAAACCCATTTCCTGTTTAGTTTTGCATGGCACACTGAAGGAAAAAGTATCCCCAAGTTCTTTTTGTCTTAATTGTATTCCTTCAGCTGGCTAGCATTTTATTCTGCAGATGCTCACGCTATCCTTTGCTGTATGCAGATGCATCAATATCTTGTTTCAGGTAGTCCAAATAAATTTAATTTAATTAGCATTAGAACTTCTAAGTCAGGAGACTACATCAGACACTTAAATCTCTTGCTATTCAGGAAAGCAGAGATGATTTACCAAATGATAAAAGAAAGCATGTGCTCTTAAAGTAGAACATTCTTTCCTGAACTGGGCCTGATAAAGCATCTTTTCCCATGTTGTGGAACCCATGTGAAAAACCTGAATTTTGTACATAGTGTAACATCATTTTCAGGATAAGAAGGTCTCTTTTTAATCTCTTTTTAATTCTGTATCTGAAAAATGGTTTTATTAACCTCTAGTTACTAAGGAATAACTCTGTGGTCTGTTGCTCTTCTGCAGAGGTGTGATATCCTCACCTTGAAGAAATGCAATGTGCTAGACAGAACAATAGAAGTCTGGTTTTAACTATTCATCTAATAGTTTGTGGACACCTCTATATAAACCACTGTTTATGTTGTGTTCCTCATAAAGTTGTTTAGATATTAAAAAATTTTGGGCATCTTTGTCAAACTTTACATGCGCACAGAATGTCCCTCACCCAGAGAGACTTTCTCTATCCCAAGCCCCAAACAATGCAGTGAAATCTGAACATCACAGCCCTTAAAATCTATAGAATGTGACTGTATAGCAAGAGGGTCAAATATAAAATAGCCACCAGAAGCTGTGGAAGAAGATTCCCTTACCTAATGTCTGGGACACTCCCATTATTGGAAAACTCAAATGGCAGAGAAATTCAGTGGCAATATAGTCAAATTCTCCCTGGGAAATGGGAGCCCTGACAATATCTACACAGCAAACTGCCTTAGATAAAGCAAGGGCAAATGAGTTTTTACTACTCAGAAGAAATATTGTGGAGTTGCAGTGATTAGTTCTCTAAAAATAGCTAGTTATTGCTCAGCAGCAGCTGGGAAAGCAAGGAGAATTTTCCGAATTATTAAGCAAAGAGAGAGAAAACAGAGGAGAAAATATTTATTCCACAGTACAAATTAGTGGCAGGGCCATATTTCAGGGGTGCTCTGTAGTTTTCCTCACCCATCTCAAAGGGATGTGCAGGAGCTGGTGGGGCATGCAGCCCTGCATCCTGCTGCTCCCTTGTTCCACACACACCCCTATGGACACAGGACTGCCGAATGGCTGCCCCACAGGGCCTGTAGATACCCTGTGAGGTGCCTCCAGTCAGCAGCTGGACATCAGTGTGGGGGTGGCTTTGGGCTTTTGTGCAGGACCAGCCTCTGCAGGTTTCCCAGGGTGCCCCGTGGGGCTGAATGTCACCCCTGGGAATGGCAGCAGCTCCTTCTGGCAGCCTGCAAGAATTCAGTGGAGAGTGGAGAGGCACAGCTTTGCACAGGGGTGCCAGACCTTCCACCAGTTGCTCCCAGAGACACAGTGACCATCCCTATAGGTGCTATAGGGTCAGGAGGCGACCTCCTGTCAGTGCTTCCTTCTGTGTAGGGCCAAGACTCACTCGGGGACCCATTCCCTCATGTCATATCCTAACCCTCCATTTTGAGCAGAAATGGAGATAGGCCTGAACAGGCTGCAGGGTGGTTTGAAAATACTTAACCTGGATTTAAGGCCTAGCTCAGAAAGGTGTTTGAATTTTTGGTTTTAAGAAACTGAGATGGCATAACATAATTCTGGTATCATTTCCTAAGAGCTGGCCACCACGAGAGAGAGGATACTGTGTTAATTGGATTTGCTGTTTGATCTAACATGGCAGTTCTTCTGCCTTTAGCAACAAAGGAGGAATCAGCTTCTCAGATTTCCACTGCATGTTTATACAGCCTGTTGACATTTTCTTCATCATCCTCTGTCCCATGATTTTGTTTCAAAAGAAGAGCAGGGCTGTGGTTACAGATAGGCAGGAATCTGTACATCTGTGATCTCTCAGGAGGTTTATGATGTCATGTGGCAGTGTGTGGCTTCGGTTCAGTCCTCTCTGTCTTGACCCAGTCCCTAAAAAATTGATGGGAGTCCTCCCTGTGATATGAAAAAGCCCAGCCCTTTGGCCTGCTTCAAAGCAGTGGGAGTTATTCCATCCATCTCAAATGGATATGGCCTGCAACTTCAAACTGGGCAATGGTAGCTCTTAAACACTTTACAGTGATGTTGTGAGGCTTAATTAATTGAAAGGAATTAATGGAAAGGAATTTAATGGAAAGGGAGATGTAAGTGAATAATTTGATTGAGGGGAAATATCTTTTAGTGCAATTTTGAACTAAAAGGGTCTGAAATGCATTCATGCTGCTGAAAAATGCTGAAGGGTTAAAATGACCTAATTCAACATCAACTAATACACTCCAATATACATTAAAGCAAGTAGATTATTTTTTAAACAGTGCTATCCTGCTAAGTGATGCACTGTGCTCAATGATAGACTGGTTAAAGCTGTAAATGTCATTGTTAAAATGAGTATCTTTAACAGCTAATATCTATTAAAATGAAGCACTTAGGCACCAGAAAAGACAGTTTTAAACTGTTAGGTTCCCTAAATTATTTTTGTACCATCAAAATGAGACTCTTGGGGATTAGGTAGCAGATTGGGTTAACATATTAGTTTTTTGGATGAGAGATGTGCCATCAAATCCTGCTTAAAAATACAAATGAGCTGGTACTACTATTTTTCAGGTGATCCAGCATGTGTGTTTCTACAATATATTTTAACACAATTGATTGTGATTTGCAGTAGAAGTACATAAGGACTCTGCCTGCTGCTGCCACGATTTGAGTAATAATAGATTAGGGCTTGGCTTCACAATTTTGATTGCTCCTTTGATGAGCTGACAAAGGGATTTTATCCTTTTTATAGCTCCATTTTCTTACAACAACATCTTGGTACACAGCTACTGCTGGTGCTGTAGAGGGTTAAACTCAGCACATGAGGAAAAGGCTTGTCAAAGCAGTGTGTTCATGTAGTAAAAATGAGGAATAAGTAGGTGCCCACCAGTACCTGTAGGTGAGGGGAAAATGAGCTGTAAAGAAGCAGGTTCCAGTATATTTGAATTGAAACTCTCCAACTGGCTTGTCACCACATGTTTGCTGTGACTCATCTGAAATTGCAGTTTGGACCCCAGGCCTGTGGGTAACCTTGCACTTGAAAATTGTACCTTTATCTTAAAAAGCAGGGATGTTACTACTTCTTTTTCCTTTCTTCTCTGTTATTAAACAGCCATAGGTGAGGTATGAAGTCCCCAGCATTTGTTCTCCCTCATGGAGATGAGGGAATAATTCATATATTTTTCCTCTTTGAGTAGTTTCTTAGTTCACAAGACCCCAAAAAGCTTACCTTGAGACACACCAACTGTTAAGAACTTTATGGAAAGCTTTTCTGCATGGATTGATCACAAATCCTTAAACCATTCCATGGATGTAATGCGATATGTTGCCAACCAATCCTTCAGTGCACTCTTTTTTTTGGTATTGCAACCTTCCTCTTTTGGTGCATGTACCAGGCTACTGCTATTTTGTCTTTTGGTACAGATGGAGGGTGTCACAAAAAAAAAAGTGTTCTGCTTCATTGCCATAAAGATTTCTTTGTTTTCATTAATTCTTTGTTTCAGTGAGGATTTTTGTTTTCAAAGACAAGCTACAGACAGCTTATTTTGTACAGTAGAACCTTAGCAAAAGGGGAGTGCCAGAACACAACTGGTGTCCTGCTCTTTCCAACAGCAGCTCCTTGTCTCCCAATGCTGTACACACATGCTAAGAGAGGTTACTCTTGTTTTGGAATGAAGTAATCCAGAATTTTCTTTTGTGCATCCTTCTCCCTAGGATTGTGTAGGTGCCAGCAGTATGAGTAGGTAACATCTTGCCATGCAGAACCAGATTTTAGAGAATAGCAGCAACTAATAGCAAGGTTGGCTTAACCAAAATTTGTTCTAACTCTTGTTTTCCATAAAAACCTCATTTATAACCTTCTAAAACACTTGCATGCCAGATGATGGGTAACTGCTTTGCAGCATTCTGCCAAAGACCAGTGCAGTGTGGCTTGGTATGTAGCTCTGCTGAAAGGAAGGAATCCAACCTTCCACAGTGACTCTCCATAGGAAAAAGCTAAACAACAATATATAAACCAAGAAAATTCTGCCACAGAGCTGTTAAATATAGTTGTGGTTACTATTTCATAGCAAAAATTAATTATTTCAGGAAAATGTGACAAAGCATGGGGGCAACTCACAGCACTGTTGCCCTTTTTTCCTGGCTTGGGAAAGCTGGAGAATAGAAAATGTCAGGTTGTGTCTTTCCATGCATAGAAAGACAAGGTTGTTTGCAGAATTAAAAATAACTTCCAGCGTAGCAGTGGCACTTCTGGATATCTCCATACAAATGAACTTAGTGACAGTGTATTACACTAATTTAAATTGTAGGAATAAATTATTTTCCTATAAATGCTGCATCAAATGATACATTTAGACACAACTTGGCAGTATCTTAGAGCTCTGAATAAGTGGCAGCCCACACTGCAGTTTCTTTTAAGCACCCATTTTAGTATGTCAGAATAAGTTTTCTGGCTAATATAAAATTATTTGTATTTCACATCCTTAATTGATGCTTTTAATTACTCTTCATATAGTTTAATAGTTTTCATATAGAAAACTGCTTTCTGTGCAGTAAGCTGAATCTCCAATCTGCAGCAAAACTTGCTTGAGTCAGGTTTTTGCCAGGCTCTGTATACCAGCCCCAAATACTAAATTATGTTGGCACTCTTACAGTAATCAAGGGAATAATTGTGAAGGCGAAGTTTGTTGTAAGAAAACCAAATTAGGAGGGGAAAACAACATCACTTAAGAGAAATATTTAGCATGAACTAATCTTTTTGGTTTTTGTCCTCCTACAGTAAGGACTGTTTAACCATGGAGTATAATTACTTAAAATGTACTGTAGTTTATCCTGTGTAGATTAGTCTTCTGCTTTATTAGACTGCTAAAAGGCCAGTCTTCAAAGAATAAGCAAATTAAAGCTCTGTCTTGCTGTTTGCAATGCTGGGGTCAGATCACTGCTATCTACCAGCATTAATGTGAAGCAGCCATGAACCCCATTTAGTTAATCCAAGAGTTAATGTCTATTTAAATTTACAAGAGTCTTCTCAGTGCCTCTTGTCATTGCTCATCAGGCTGTTGCAGAGTCAGGTATCTCCCCTGTGCCAGCTCCCTTTACTCACCAAAAAATCCCCATGTGACTTCACCAGGGACAGGATTGGTCCTGCTGCACCA
>NW_005054410.1:316124-321777 GCF_000277835.1 Geospiza fortis
ATTGTTCCTGCGGACCCAGCAGAGTACTGGCTGGGTGTCCTGCCATAGTTTATGAATTGCACTTCCAGTGGGAGTTCAAGCTGCTTTAGGCCTTCTGCACAGTGAGGAGGCCAAGGTTGCTCTCCTGAAGCAATATAATAGAGGGCTGGTAGCATCTGAGTGCTGTGCAGGGGCTTGGCAGGCTGGAGCCCACAGGTGTTTGCATGAATGATGTTGGTTTTGCTTCCTTCACAGAGGTTCCCCACACCTCCTTTTCACTGCCATGTCATAGGTATTTCCTCCCTTTCCCTTCTGTTACTTCTCTGCCCCATGACAAACAGACTCAACTCATCCTTTCTAAGGGTGAAAAAAAGTTTTTTAAAGTGAGTTCTTCCCACAGAGCAAGGATTATCCTTAGGTCCTGCTGGTATCAGAGTGTAAAATTCCCCCTTGCTAAGATGTGTGAGGCCCTTCAGACTGTCTCATATGGCTTTTCTGCCAACTATTGGAGTCAACCCAAGCTGGGAGGTGTCCATGCACCTTGCAGTTGTCAAGCTTTTGTGATTTTTATCCCAGGGCTGTAATGGAGAGTTTCTAGAACTCCAGGTCTTGGAAACAAGATATTTCATGAAAGACTTTGCTTGAAAGTGTGAATAAATAAAAGTGCCCAGAAGACAGAGACTAAAGGGAGGAAGCTGTTGTGTTACTATTATTTCAAAATATAATCATTTTAAAGGCAGTTTCATGGGTTTTTTTGTAGAATCTTGGGTGACTATTTTGGACCATGTGTGATTGGCGAGACTGTGTTTTGAAAAACTGTTCAGATGATTGCATGGATTCATTTCAGCTGCTGTGTGCAAAATCCCTTCCTGCTCAGGCTTTTTCACAATATTGGTATTACCTCTTATTCTTGGCCAGGCCAGATATACAATGAAAATGGCTTTTGTTTCTTTATTGAAATGCTTAAACTTCCTGTCCAATCCAAAGAAGTACAGGAAAATAAACAAACAAAAGAAGGGATCAAATTTAAATGCACAGCATGCTTGCAGCTTTGGATCTGCTGTCTCTGCATTGCACTTTTAAACGTAAAAAGCATGATTCCTGCCCAGATGGGGGGGTATGGCCAAGAGGGGAACCAAGACAGGGATACTCTGCTTTCTATCTCCTGCACAGATTTTATTGCATGTTTGCTCTTTCATTGTTGTTTCCTTTAGCCTAAAATAAAGATAAACTAGACAGAAAGCAAAGTGGCCAGGCGCCACTGCACAATTATAATTAATTCACTGTTAATGTTTCAGACATTGTAACAGAGTACATTGGAACTGCTGGGGCGGGCTGAGATTAGTTTGAGCTCTTCGTGTACAAACTACAGGAGAGTCACATTAAATACCCGCTCTAATTAATGTTTTCAGAATGAGCACCAAAGGGAATAGTATGGCTTACCAGTGACAGAAAAGTTGGTTTGTACTTCTGCTTTCCAAATTCCCGCTGTGTTCTCACCTCAAAAGGTGAGGATTTGAGAACATATTGAGCCATGACCTCAGAGCAGAATGTGCACAGCCCATTCCTAAACCTTCCTTCACCATATTATAGGATCACCTTGGAAAGGAGGATGCAACTAAGCTCAGACTCAAATCTGGGTATCTGCAGGCACAGGAACATTCATGATGTGATCAGGTCTGCAGAAGTTGTGGGAGTCAAAGGCTTCATTTTGTCAAGAGCAAAATGGCTCAAGAAGCCAAAAGATCAGGTTCTGCAGTATTTTCAGCCAAATTGTAGAAAGCAAAGCTGGTTTCTTCCCAAAATTTGGAAATATCCAGGATCTATTAAACTGAAGAGCACTTGATGTAAAGAAGAGGTGTCAACCGTTAGAGTCTTCTAACAGTTAGAGGAATGAAGTAGTTTTTGTACCTCCAAAAATATCTCTGTTCATAATTTTTTCTGCTGCCAGTATTCCCCATGGGAGAGGAAAATTGTGATTGGATACACAATGATAGTGGTATTTATTGTGATAATTGTGATTGGATACACGATGATATGTGGTATTTATGACAAACCTTCTTAATTTTAAGTAAGGCTTCCTGTGGTTATTGAGTGAGATTGTTCAGGCCAAGCTTCCAGCACTGTGTGTCTGGCTGTGTGTCTCTCCAACTCTGTGTGTTTAAGCTCTGTGTCTGAGGTGTAAAAGAGCCCTTTGTATGTTAGGTCTGAAGGCAGCTGACAGCAAGCCTCTGCTGGCTGAGTGTTGCCATTAAATGTAGTTTATACTATATCATTTATGCAAGGTGACAAAATCCACATTAAATTGCTAGTGAAACCTGGTCCGCTGTAGAACATTATTAGAGTACTTATTAGTACTACATTTTTCACCATGGATGTAGCCTGAATATCCTAATTTATGACCATCTGGTCTCCAGTCAAGAACAGCCCATATGACCAAAATGCAGCTTCCCTAGGTCAGCTCATACTTCCATGCTGTGGCTTAAAGAAGAGGACACAGACCTCTGTAAAAAGCCATAAACACCTCCAAGGGAACTTTGAGAGGAGGGGGTGCCCTTCCCCTACCCCTTGTACAGCACACCCAGCAGGGCCAGTCATTGTATCTGTTTATTCAGTGGTGTTTGGTAATGGTAACGTTCATTTCATTTAGGATTTGATTTGTTTACGAACTAATAAATATGATTTATAAAAAGTGCGTGTGGTTCACTAATTACTGCACATATGGCGTTTTCATTTTGTAAAACTGGCATTTGCTTTCTATTATGATTATGTCTCTGTTCACCAGTGCTAATTAGTTTGATTAGACAGATAACTTTAACCATTATTAGGACTAGATTAGGAGAACTTTGCATGCAGGGGAATGCAGGGTGGAAGAGTTCATCACCAGTGAAGATAGGTCAGCAACACAGAGATTGCTCCTCATTAAATATTTTAAAATTAGTTTTTGTTTTGTTTGCCACATAGAAGAACTGAGAAGCATTCACATTTAGCTACTTACAAAAATCCAATTAAACACAGTTGTTTAGCATGAATTTGTTAATCAGAGTTAATCTTTCCAATGAATGCATAATTTGGAATCTGTGTCTAAAATGTTCATTTAAGGATAAGCATATTACAGACAAATAAAATATAAAATGAGATTCTCTCCCTTGGAATTGACTCTCAATATGGAGCAATATTGACTGTTTTGAGTTGATTCTCCTGCATGCTGAGGGACAGAAGTGAAATTGGATAAAGTCTAAGAAATGCCACATAAAAGCCAATGCCACCTGGGGTGGGCCGTGTTTTTCCCAAGAGCCTCTGAAAATTGTTGAATAGTGTCATCTGAACTCTTCAGAATGCAAATAAAGAGAAACTCCTATTTATTATCCATTTTAGGAAAAAAAATAATTATTCAGGGCTGCAGAAGTTTGATATTATTTTATTTCTTCAAATGGATCCTCTATCCTAAAAATGAGTGGCAAGTTTTCTTTACCAATACATGAGAAATTATCTTAGTGCACTAAGAG
This sequence comes from Geospiza fortis, assembly GCF_000277835.1. Lineage (NCBI taxonomy): Eukaryota > Metazoa > Chordata > Aves > Passeriformes > Thraupidae > Geospiza > Geospiza fortis. Next base: position 319,613 of record NW_005054410.1, read on the forward strand.
AGTAAGTAGGATGTGAAATGCCTCCTTTAGAAAGGAGACTGATACTCAAATTAGATAACTGTGGTTGCTTGTAACTTTAAGATGGCCACTCATTTGACTTTGGATGATCCTCCCACATTCATCCAGTTTCTGGGTAATTAATTGGTTTGGTAGCAGAATGAGGATGGTACCCGGCTTTGGATGCAGTCCTGCTGCATCTACTGCGTGTGCTCAGTGCTGCTTGTGAGTGGCCCTCTTGGTTTTTTGTTTTTTGTCTTCAAAGCAATTTATAAGGGAACAGAAAAGTTCTTTCCCATCTGAAGAGAATTGCGGGAGTATTGAAAAAGACATAAATCTGCTACTGAAGGGCAAATGCATAGAGAAGCAGTAGATTGTTGTGGTATTTACTCTCTCCTTGGCTCTTCTGGAGGATGCCTCCTGCCATGCCTTTCAAAGAAAACCCCAGACAATTTAAATGTCAAAGTCTCAAATTTCAACATGCATCATTATTGTTGGAAGCATTTGCTCCAGGAAAAGTTTCAAAATTGCCATTTCTATATCTTAAAAGAATGTGAACAGGATGGCCAGATTCTGAGATGGTATAAATTGGCAGAGGTTTGTTATTTCAATGTGGTTATCCTGCTTTACACCAACTGAAAATCTGGCCCTGGAGAATGAATATTTATGCCATGCCAGAGAGGTTTGAAAACCCTTTTTTTAAAATGAGAATGAATAAAGAAAGTGCTGGGATATGCTCTGTGCTGATGAACCCAAAGCCAAATGCGACCTCCCCTTGACCTTTTATGCATTTAAGTTGAAAAAGGCCATTTTGATGCATTCCACTGGAGCTTAAAATGCCTATATTTCAATTCCAAAGGTCAAGCTCTCTTCTCAGTGTACTGTATGACCCAGCCTTGGCTGCTCCCCATTGATGTTGCCTGACTGTACTTCTGATTTGCCATTGACTGTTTACTGTTTTTCTAGCTAATGCAAGTGAAAGAGACAATTCAAATGATTTTGAGCTCTGTGTCAGTTCTGATTCTGATTATGTCCCCTGTGCTTGGTGAAGTGTTAGTGGCTCCAAACTCATTAAGTCTCCAGGAAATTTCAGATTACTGTGTTAACTATACGTTAGTCACTGTATTTGTCTTTGATTTATCTATTTATAAATTCCACTCAAGAATTTTTGAAGTTTCCTTTTATCATTATGTCTAATATCACTGAACTAAGTAATTTTTCTTCACCCCTTCTGTTTTCTTTTCCCTTTTGAGGGTTTTGGATACTTTTTTTTTTCCTTCAAATTCCCAAAGTGAAAGGGAACGATTTCCAGGAAATTATGCTTCATGCATACTTTAAAGTAAATCTCCACATCTTCAGTGGATGTAATCACAGCCCCACTGGGATGAAGGGACAGGAACTGGCATTGCTTCGAATCTTCCTGAAACTTTGCATCACTGGAGCTATGTCAATTTACACCAAATTAGAAAGGTAGCCAGAGTTTTGTGGCTAACAAGTCACACATCTGCCTACCTTCCTCTGGACTTGAAACAGCCATTATAGTGGATGGTTCCCAAAAAAGGGTATAAATGCAGTCCCATCAGGCAGGCTGACAGGCCTTGATAATGATTTCTCTAGATAGAATTGCAAAGTAATCATTGTCTCTAATAATCTCTCCAATTACTTTATAGAATAATAGTTTATTATAAAATCTGTTTTAGCAGACTGTCTATTTTTATCCTCTCCCCTTGAAAATGAAGTTGAACACATAAGAACTGTGGAACATTTTTGCAAAACTAAGGGATTGCTCCTACCTAATAGCACAACCAATCAGGAGGATCTTTTACCAGGTTGTAATTTGTGTCAATTAACACAGCTTAGTGAATCTTGGGGATGAACAGCTTGCTAAGGGCCCTGACACCCTGTTCCTGTTGGGATGTGCCTTGCTGCACAGTCCCCAGCTAACCAGGACCAGATGTTGTTGTCCCACCCCTTGGGCATGCCTAGGTTTCCCTCCAGTGCTCAAATGAGAGGGAATCCAGTCCAACTGGAAAGATAAGGCACAGACTCCTTCCAGTGTGAGGAGAATTGATAAGGAGCAGATCAATAGCTAATCCCCTTCAGTGGGCAGCAAGGCCCACATCTCAGCAGTGGGACATCCCCTCCTTTTCCCCTTCTGCTAAATGGCA
>NW_005054410.1:321789-327663 GCF_000277835.1 Geospiza fortis
ACTGGGGGGGAGAAGTGTGTACATGTATTGAACAAAGGCCAAGCAGTGTATTTGCCTTTGATTTCATCCTTGGAAGGGACACCTGGGTTTGGTGACAGTTTCACCACAGTGGTACATATCCAGGATACCAATTCCAGCCTGAACTGGAAAATTTTGGCAATAATTAATCATAATAATAATATTCGGCAAAATATAAAGCAACTGGGATTGCTGGAAAATGTCAAGCAGCATCAGTAGTTGGTAATGCTACCAGCTGCAATTATAATGAAAACCTAATAGGCTCTTGACCATGGAAAACCCCTTGGACAAGCACATCTACTCACAGCTTATGTAAATAGGTGGAATTCTGTGAAACCCAGTATGGATGCAATAACACACACTCTCAGAGCACTTGTCTTTAGTACTTTTTCTGGTTCAGCTATTTGTTCAGCTGTGAGATAAAAACAGACTCACCTTACATTTGTACCTGCCAAGTAGCATTGAAAGGACTATTTGTAATGACAATTCATTCCTGGAACTTGGAGAATAAATATCATTGAAAAAATTGTATGTCTGGCTCTCCATGTCTCCATCCATGTCTCTGCTTTCTCTGGAAGGATTCACCTCTTGGCTTTTCACTCTGTGCCCACCTTCTGGAGCTCCAGAAGTCTCTGGTGGCAGCAAGCACCCTGAGTTGCCTTTCTGAGAACTTTCCATCTATTTTATTTGAGGTATCTCCCAGGCTCCCTCTCCCAGACCTGGGACTCTCTTATAGGGATGGTGACTCCATCTGCTTCAGCTTTTCTGAAAGGAATAGAAGAAAATATAAATGCTAATTACCTCTTTTCTTTGTGAGCTGAGATGAATTTTGCTTGATATTTTGGCAAAAACATCAGCATAAGCACCACTGAAGCACCACTTGGTGGGAAACAGGTTAACTCTGTTTTTTCACACCCGTTGCTCCCAGTGCAGATACTTGGTACAGAAATCAGGTTAAGCAATATAAAGGTTTACTTCCCCAACCATCCCCAAACAAATTAACTGTGAAAGGAAGAGGTTTGATGATGAGTTGGTTGCATGAGTCAGGGAAGGAAGGAAGGAAAAGTAAATCTCGTCCCTTGGATTAAGCAAGCCATTTTTCTGAATGTTGCTTTGGGCTCAGGTGAAAGAAGCAGCTATGGGTTTTAGTCATTGTTTAATTGAGGGGACTTGTTTAACTTTTGTTATATTTTTCCCTTAAAAAGACTCCTTGTATTTATTTGTTATTACTTTATAGCAGCAGCCATATTGCTTGGCGTGTTTCAGAAAATACATTTGTGAAAGGAATTGTGTGATGTTAACTCTGCAATACTCAGACTGGGCTCCGAGATCCAGGGCTGCTCCTGAATGCCAAGGCCCACTTTTGAGAAAGAGGAGCTCTTAGGGCCATGACAGACAGGTCATTCTGGTAATGCAAAAGGAGAAAAGATACTTTATGAATACAAGTAATTTCTCTGTAGGCAACACAGCAAATATGAGGCAAAAAAATTTTGCATTAAAAGTAAAAATGCATAGAAATGCAGTTAAATCTGAATGGGAGGATGTAGCATCCTTCTTTCCTCTGAACAACCTGTAGTGGGAGGATAGCTGATATTTGGGGGCTAAGAGGGTTTTTTTGCCTCTCATAATCTTATCCTGTATATTATTTTTTCCTCTCCTACTTTGACGTTGTGTTCCAGGCAGTTTTCATTCTGCCCTTCACAAATTGTGTTGTGTGCACTGAGTCATGGGCTTGTGTTTTCAGAAAGGTTGTCAGTCACAGCTATTCTCGTGCAGCAATGATATGATTAGCTCTGCTTTTTACTTTAAAGTATTAATTTAACTGAAGTTTGAACACAGTGAAAAAAGAACTATCAGTGGGTGAATGTGCCAGCTTAAAAGCTGAGATGCTATGTGGTATGAGTGGCTGCCTTCCTTTGGGATTGTGGGAAAGGATGGCAAGGAAAAGCAACCTCACATGTGAGATATCCTCAGGCACTGACATTCATGGCAATATTTTAATAGCCCTTATTCCAGCCAGTGCCTGGGGAAGTCATGAGCACAGGGCCCTCCACAGCCCTGTTCTCTCAGGAACCTGGTCCTGGCATTCCCAGCCTCACAATCTGAGCCTGGATCTCCTCTGCAGGCTCACTTCTGTCTGGATGAGGGGTTTGTAAGGGGCCAGGCTTGTGGGGGTCTCCAGGGCTTTCTCCCAGCAGCTGTCACACACATACCTGCAGTGGTGAGGCTGCCAAAAACCAGAGAGAAGAGGTGGAGCTGCCTGGGTCCCCAAGGGAACCGTGATTGCCATATCTCCATGTGTCTCAGCACTGCCTTGTTCTTCCACTCTCTCCCCTGTACCTGAAATTTGATTGGTAATCGACCAATATGGGCTGAAAAAGTGGAGTCAGCCTGAGCTGTGAATTGACCTGCTTTTGTCAGTTTGTCACAGTTTTATTGCTGTTTTAGCACAGTGCATGAGAGCTAAAGCCCAGCTCCTCTGTCACCTAGAGAAAAGCCTGGCAGGCTGATGTCCTCAGGAACAGCTTCCAAGTGCAGAGGGGCCAGGGGTTCCCTTTCTCTTCACCAGCCAATCCAAACTTCACATTTTCTTTCTGGTCAAAGAGCAACCTAAAGCCAAAACAACCTGCAGGTGCACTGTGCTTACCCCATCTCCAATACTGCCTGGAATTCACTTGCAGTGGTGCTCAATAACATTGCCTTGAGAGTAAGAAAAAAACTGTGTCCTCAACTCAAAGTGGCCATGTTAGGTTCATCTCTTTGCAATTGTTAAGTTTATTACAGGAACAACAGACTGGATTCTTTAAATCAAAGTATTTCAAATGTAGGAAATGAGGGATAAGAGAGAATTGCAGGCCTTTCATGAAAGACTCATCTTAAAAGGTAATTTAGCTTTCTGCACAGCAGCAAATAGATCTGACAGTTCACCCAAAACCTAGCTGAAAGGATGTGTGTTTCTACCTCTTATTTACACTGAGATTTCAAAATAAGCTTTTTGAGCAAGCTGTGATCTTTTATTTGGTTTCCTTAAGCTCAGAGTATTGCAGTGTCAGACTCTGTTTTCTTAATTGGTTATAACTTTTTTTTTATAACTCATATTGCAAAGCTCATGATGAGTGAATAATGTGTTGCCCAGTGCTTCTGCAGCTTGGCCCAGAATTTGGCTTCAAGTACCTTTTTCATATCTTTGTTTCTGACACAAATATCTTTGCTGTTGCTTTGGATAAATGAGTCCTTTCCAGTGGCCCAGGGTGCTTGAAAATAGTCATGATCCAGACAGCATGTCTGAGTGACCCTACAAATAGCAAGCATGGGAATGCAGCTCAGCATGCATAAGCAACCCTACAATAATAACTTTGTGTGTGCAGTCCAGCAGGTGGGAACAATCCAGAACTAGGTTGAAAAAAGAGCTGCTGAAGGTGTTATGGAAGTAACAGGTCTGAGTGACTTCAGTTTTCTTAGGTTTACACCTGAAAATCCTTTACTACTACTACTACTACTACTACTACTACTACTACTATTATTATTATTATTATTATTATTATTATTATTATTATTATTAGTTGCCATTACCTAGCTTTGCAGACTTGTGTTATTTTTCATCAGCAACATCCAGTCTGTTGCATCCAGTCTGCTGTTTTTCTGGAAGCTGTTCCTCCTATCTCTCCAGCTCAGCTCCCAACTCTTACTAAGTTCTCTTGCACCTCACTGCTCCTTCAGCTGCTCTGTTCACATCCTGAAATCAGTTTGCAAGCAGGAGCCTCAGCCCCTGAGTATCCTCAACAAGCCCTCGACGTTACCAGTTTTACTCCTGGAAGGGATAAAGCAAAGCTCAGGGTGTGCGAGACTTTAAAAACAACGAAAATGTTATTGTTATTTCAAAATGTTGTCCCCATATGCTCAGGAAACAGATCAGGTTGTATAACTGGCTTTGCAGAAACACCTGCTTGGGTAGGTGGAGTGGGGTGGAAGCGGGGGCGGGAAGCCAAAACCTCTCTGTTCCCAGGATGATGCGGTGTTAATCCGCTGGGAGGAGGATGAGGATGGCGATGGCGATGCCGAGGGCGGGCTGGTCCCCGCGGGGCCGGGGCGGACATCTAGCGGTGACAGGGCTGCTTACAGGGCTGCTGGGCATGCGAACTCCCCCTGCCCGGCACCGGCAGCATCCTCAGCATCCTCAGCCGCATCCCGGCTCACAGCCCACTCCCCATCCCGCGCACCTTCCCGTCGGGAGGGAGCGCCGAGCTCCTCGGAAAAGGGGCAAGGAAATTTCATTTATATCCTCATACTCCCCATCATTATTTCCTTCATATACTGTATTTTCTTCACTGTACTGTAGTGTTTGATTTTTATTTTTTTTAACAAATTTAAGAAGAGATTTTAATTGTGCAACAGCTCATTTCCCAAAGGATTTCAGTTTGTCACCAGCAGTGTCACCTACCTGAGGTGACCTGCCTTTAACAGCCCTCCCTGAAGGACTTATGCAGCCTCCTTGAGGAGCCAGTCTCTTGAGGGTGTATGTAAAAACATTGCTGAGAATTAGTGTAGAATACTTAGCATTATGAAATACTCAGTATTCCCATAAGCCTCAAGCTAAGGAATGCCCTAAAGTCCAGGCCCAAAAGGAGGCTGAGCAATAATTGCACACCGTGGGGCAATTGTGGTTTAGATTGTCCCCTGCTCATATTGAATCTTGAGGTTGCAGGGCAAACATTCCACAAATCTTAGATTTCCTTCCATCTACCCCCTCTTGCACCAAGTTGTGTATTTAAGGCACCCTTCCTTGTGCTTCTTTCTGTCTGTCTGTCTACCTTTCTCAAAATAAAAGGCAGGACCTATCCAGTCAGATGCAGTGAAATAAGAAAATGCTCAGATATTTTAATACCCTGGAGCTACCCCTCAGCAGATAAAATGACTAAAAATGAAATTTAAAGCACATCTGATTTACCTGTTGTTTGTGTGACTCAAATACCTATGTTTAATTTTGTCTATGGATTGGAAAAAGTTAATTTCAAGCCTTGTTTCTCTTGCTAGCAGCAACAACCTTTTAAACTGAGTATTACTGGTGAACCATATAGAGCTGGTTAAAAAAAAATGCTTTTCAGTTCCACCATGCAGTTGTTCGGACGACAATTATGGCAGCTGAAGTTTAATCATAGTGTTTGATAGCTCATTTTCTCAATGTCAACACGAGGCACTGTTAAAAAAAATGAATTCTTTCATTTGATAAGCTGGCTCCAGAGCACTGGGCTCATTCAATAGGAAAACTCTTTCACAGGGCTGCAGCATGCATGGTTTTTCTCTTTCCTTTTTTTTTTTCCTTTTTTTTTTCCTTCTTTTTTTTTCCCCTGAAAGCCACCCAAGAAGAGATTAATCACAAGGGGGAAACTCAGCTTCACCCTCTAGCTGCAGGTCGCAATTTTTATTTGTATGGAATTGGCTTTTGGAAAGCTGAAGGCTGCCTGAGGGCAGGGACCTGATATAAGAAGAACCTGAGAATGAAGCAGCAGGGATTGATTAGCCTACTTCATATCCCACACTCCATAAGCACACTCCAACCGCAATCTAACACACCGCTGAGCTGAATAGACAAGAGAAATTGGATTCCTTCCTAATATTTAACCTTCAAGTCAGCTCCAACAGTTGTTGATATGTTGTTCTACCAGCAAGTAACAGTCGCTTTTTTATTCCAGCACCCACCCACACACATATATATACAGTTTTATAAGTTATATGCTATATATTTACATATTTTCCATTTTCAATCTGTTTCAGAGCATGGTTTACCTAATCCATTTCAGTAAAAGTTTCAGGGAAGAACAAACTGACCAAACAATTATGCATAAAGCTGTAGTG
>NW_005054410.1:327709-354590 GCF_000277835.1 Geospiza fortis
ATGTCTTTCAAGGCCTTTTTCACACAGTCGTTTTTATTTTACCTGTAATTTTTCCCAGTTCATTAATTGCAGGAATAGTCAGGATTGTATCTAGTGATGTGGATGCTGCTGGCACTGCCATCCTGGAGGATTCATTTTAGATTTTTCTGTGTAGATGAGGAATCTGCATTTTGGGGAATGTTTGCAAACCTGACAGAAGGCCGGGTGAAACCCGGGCCATTCAGTGTGGCACGAGACTCTCCTTGGGGCTGCCCAGGACAGGACGCCCCAAAGGAGCAGCCACAGCTCCTGGGCCCTCACTGAGCCCCTGAGGAAAGCTCCCCTTCCCAGCAGGAGGAAAAGCTCAGAACATGATGCAGAATGTGAAAATGGTGATTTCAGTGGGGCCTTTGGGGGCCTGGCTCTCAGAGAGGGGTTCTCTTTGGAAAGACTGGTTCTGGGGGACAATCCCTGGTCTGCAAACATGCCCACCCCACTTTGCTGAGGTCTGACATGCTGAGCAGCCCCTGGCAAACTCCTGCGGTCAGTGAAAGTGTGCCTGGAGGCTTGCTGAGCTCCCCAGGCTGCCTTCCCTCTGCTGGGGTTCTGGAGTTGCATAGATCCCGAGCTCTCCATGGCCTGCCTTGGCTCCCAAGCCCCCAGGAGCGCTGAGCTGCCACCCACAGTCTGCCATGATCCCCACAAGCTCGTGGGTACATGAGGTGTGACACATTCCCCATGGGGTTCTCCAAAGGGGAGTTTTCTAAAAATATCTGTCCTAGGGAAGAGTCACATTTCTGATCCTTCATTCGTGTTTGGAATGAACAGAAAAGGAGAAATTGTGATTTTTTTCTCCAAATGGTCATTTTGATTCGTGCTTAGCTGCACAGCTTCTGTCCTTTCTGAGACACTGAAGTGCCTTTGCAGGGCCTCCTGAGAAGGGCTGTGGCAGGAGCAAGGACTCTTTTTGTGTTGTTTGGTTGTCACAGGGTGAGGACACGTAGGTGGGAAACACTGGCTTGTCCGTGCTACTTGCTACTATGGCCAGAGACTATACCAAACTTTTCTTTACTCTATGGTGGAAAGAACCAATGAGCAGGGATTATGAAGCCTTCTCACACTGTGTAACCAGCCTAGAGCTTCTAGAATTGGGCACTGTCATTTTGCAGCTCATTGTGAAAAAAGGTTGTCTTAATAACGCAGTCTATTGGGAGAACATGCTGCTGAAACTGCTGCAAGCAAAGTGAAATTTTCATGTAAACATCTTCAAATATTTTTATGACCCATCAGCTTGAGTTTTATAAGTCAATGTATGAGTGAATACACAAAGCTTCTCTCTTTGTTTGCATATCCTGCCTCTACTGAGTTTTAAATGTTCATGCTATGTGGACAAAATCCAACTCTACATCTGTTTATGGCATATGTAGGCAGCATCATCTCCAAGATTTTTTTTTCATGTCTAGTTGAGCTCAGTAGCTTTGTGAAAAAGAACCCTCAAGTCTTGAGCTAGCTTCCCTGTACCCTGACTGTGATTTCCCTTACAGGCTTGGGATCCTCTGGATTTCTTGACATGTTCAAAATAGGACAGCAGAAACAACTATACCCCCCTAAGAAAAGGGACACACGTGACACATTTTCCCCCCAGTGATGGCCCAGATGATAATTATGTCCATGTCCCCCTGACCACAGTGATGTGACTTTCCAACCTGTGGATCTGGAGACCTTAACTCAAGAATAAAGCCACGTCCTGGAAAAGAGTGATGGAAGTGAAACAGTAAGGGCTATTCAGTAACTTAGGTTAGCATTGATGAGGGCATTGATGAGTCTGCTGGTTATGCACTTGTTTCCCAGGGGATCCTGGATAAATAATGGAATTTTATAGCATGGTTTGGGTTGGAAAGGACCTGAAACATCATCTCATTTCAAACCCCTGCCATGGGCAGGGACACCTTCCCCTATCCCAGGCTGCTCGGAGCCCCATCCCACCTGGCCTTGGACACTCCCAGGGATGGGGCAGCCCCAGCTTCTCTGAGCAATTTATGCCAGTGCCTCACCAGCCTCACAGTAAAGAATTTCCTCCTGATATCTAAATCCCACAAGCCTCTCACAAGACAGCGCTTCCTTCTGTGTGATTTCAGCACTTAGTCTACAAAATCTATGGATCTGTCTATCCCAAGTGTCTATCCCAGGTCTTATCTCTCTATGGCTTGAACTGATGCTTTAACACAAAACTTTACCCTAATTTTTTCTATTATACACATCCAGGGCTTGCTCGCCAATTTGATTCTTTCTGTTACTGATTAAGAAAGAAAAGGAGTGCAGGAAAGGCAAAATGGGTTTTAAAATATTTTTGTGACACAGGATTTGACAAGTGACAGAGCACTACAGCTTTCATGATAGAAAATAGAGATTTAGCAGCCTCAAAAAAATTGTGGGAACAAGCTGATTAGATCATGATGTTTGTAAAATGATCAATTATGTTTCATTTTTATAAGTCTGAGGTGCTTTCATGGGATATAAAGTGTTTGGTTGAAAGGAAGCACTGGGACTATATCCTAAGAAGTTACTTTGATATAGCTAGATATTTTCATTTGTTGGAATTTTTGCTTTGTCTGAAATTTTGACTGTTCTGATCTGGGACTTTGCTGAGGAATTAAAGCTGTGGCCTTTCATCTGCTCCACTGCTATGGGCTGTGATTCACAGGGGCAGTGATGGCAATAAACAAAGCAATTCCCTTCCCTGTGCACTGGAAGAAGCTTTGCTGTTGCACTGGCTTTTTGAATGCCCTCATTTTGTGTGTGTGTGTACATTTTATATGCCACTGTGTCTCTGCCTTGGTTCTGCACATTCACAGCAGTCTGCTGCTACCAATAATTCCCTGGGCTGTGTTAGCCATACCTGCCAGGTAATTTGGGAACCTTCCCCTGTGAACATGCTTTCCTGATGGCAAGTGCCTAAGACTGCAGGTTATAAAGAAAAGCCATTTTTTAAAGCTGAAACATAAATATGTGTTTGTGTGGTGATCCCAGCACATCCCAGCACGCTGGCAGGGGGCGGGGGAGTGAGAGTGCTCCACGTGGGCAGCAGAAAGAGCTCCTTCTGAAGTGCTTGAGAGACATTTTAAACATCTCCCTCTTTTGATATATATTGCTATTAGGGTGCTGGTTGCAAATTTTGTAACTAATAGTCTCGCCTGATATTTCTAACAACTTAATGAGCGCTGTGACAAATGTAAATAGTGTTTCAGTAACGCAAGTTTCCAGTTTGTATTAAAATGGAAGAAGGCCTTTAGTAAGACATAGCTCCTGCTGGGCTGTGTGCTGTAAAACCTCATTTTGAGCCTGTGCCTGTACCCAGGAGCTCAGAGCCCGAACAGGCGAGAAGGATTTCTGTCTTCATTTTTATAAATGAGAAACTGAGGCAAACGAGTCATGAAGTGCCGTGTCCAGATTGCATGGGGACAGTGTAATAGAGCCAGAAAATCTATTGTGCTATCTTCCTGTCAAAGAGATGTGTTGCTTTCCTGACCTTACTGTTATGGAAACCTTGCGTGAGGTGAGTAGCCTTTCAAGAGTGGGATGCCAGACTGTATTTCTTTTTCCCCAAAATAAATTTGTCCGTGCCACTAGGAGCTCACCAGTAATCAGGAAATATTGCTTTCCAAAGAGACAAGATGCTTATCAGGTGGCAGGGCTGCATAGAGGGCTGGATTACAAGAGGTGAGGGTGGACAAGCAGCAGCTCCTGCCCTTGGAAAAGCCCCTTTTTGGTCACTGTGAATCCCCTGTGCCATCATTCCCCCAGCACCAGCCAAAATTGCTCTGCTTGCCACCCCCAGCACTGCTGGTGCCTGTTTTAAGCCCTGCTGTCACTGCTAGTAAGCAATGAAATTGTTGTGCTCGCAGTATTGCCTGAATTAAGCACATGTAATCATGTCCTGGAAAAAAAAAGTATAAAAGGAGACTTTGGTCGAATTTACTACAGGAAGATATAAAAAATGAATGTAAGTAGAGGGGAAATGAGAAATGCATAAGAAAAAAAAGTAACAGCAATTAGATAAAATGACAAAAATGCTGGGTTTAGCTGAAGGAAACCTTGTCTAAAGCAACATCCAACTGTTGGCCCTAATCTCATCAACACCCAGACCCTAATGCTGCTAAAATCCCATAATGTGGCTGAGCCCTGTTGAACACAGGCTACAGCTTGGCCAGGGCAGCCTTTCTCTGCTGGTAATAAAATGCTCTACAAAGTAATTCAGTAAATCTAAGGCACTCCATTTATGGTTTTGCAAAAATTGCCACTCTCTTCTGGGTTTCAGACTAACTTGAGAGGATTTAAGCATAGTGTTAGCAATGCCACTGCTGTGGAAAAGCCATAAGCATGAAGGAAAACAGAAACAGGAAATAATGAGGAAAACTCTGTGTAAAGCAGGAGAATTCTCCAGGTGCTCTGGTAAGAGCATGTTTTATTAGACATGGTTATGTTCTGTGCTGTTTATTCAATCACAGCATCATCTCCATCCTCCTTTTCCTCAGCTCCTCTGCAGTCACTGTCACTTCACACCATGCACAATGGAAATGGACACATATTTATTCACCCTGACCCAAAAGTATGTTTTGTGGCATCTGTATCCACTCTCTGTTGTTCAGTGTGTTGTGCCAACATTCAGAGTCAGCAGGTGAGCAATGTTCTGACTCCAGCAAAGGGTGGGTTTGTCAGGCACAGCCTGTCCCTCCTGCTGACCCTGCCACGTGCCCTGCTGGCTGGCACCATGGCAAATCTGGACTTTTTGCTGCACACCTTACCAAAGGGTAGGACCTCTCTTCTCTTTTTGTTTCATTACACCCACTGCTTCATTCTTCCTTTTGGGTTTTCCATCTCTCCATGGAATCTTTTCTTCAAAGTTTCTGCTTCCTTATGGGGCCTTTTGGTCTTTTCCATCTGTATCCTCATCCACACAGATTCCCACAATGACTTACTCTTCCTTTATTGGTTCCTCTTATTTTTACTCTATTTTTTTAGCACCTATCTATTCACAGATGCTTCATTTTCTCCTTTTCATACAATCCTATCCCACAGATGATGCACACTACTTGACCCACAACATCTTTATTTAGTTTGGATTCAGTAGTTCTTCCCAACAAAAGCAACCTTAAAACATTCACCGCTTTTTTCACACTGATTTTTTTTTTGTAAGTTCTCTTGCCAAGACACATCTTTTTGATGGGCTCAATTTCTTTACACCTCTTTCCAGCAAAACTAGCATAATTTTCCCTTTGAGAAGAGCAGTTTCTTTCTCTCATTCCAACTGACTTCTGGTTGCTGGTGAAATCTGAAAGTAAGCTATGCTGGACAGCAGGACATCTATTTTATCAGACACACAGACTGTGTTCCTTTGCATGTTATGCCTAAGAATGTAACCTGCTTCAGGGGTCTTTAGACCATGTGCCAAATAATGGCTGCATTACACCACAATTACATACCCACACTTGGAAGAAAATGCTCTTTCTGTTGTGACACTGTTTTCATCCAGTCTAATGGGTTTTATTCCCTAGGAAAGTAAAAGATCAGAATGCTTCTATTAACCTTGCTCTCCTAAATGTTTGAGTAGTTAAATTCTGGGTCATTATATTGATTCACAAGGCAACAAGTAAATTCTGTGGTTGGTAAGTATTTGCCAGTTGACTAGGCTTTATCCAATTCCATCTTGCTCCTGCAGCAGCATAATATTTCCATTGCAGTCAGCTTATGGGTGCAAATGATCCCATCTGCATCTTGATTTATTCCTTACTAGTTGGAAATATGCAGTGTCAAGTTTTCAGTGAATTTTGCTAGGTCCTAATGAGGATTCAATGTAACAGGATTTTTTTCCAGCTTCAGTCTGGTAGAAAAGTTTTTCTGCATATCTGTCTTTTCAAATCAAAAAAGATACAGTGTGCTGGTATATAGTATATTTTACTTCCAATAAAGTTTTAGGCTATGCTAAAGAAAAAGAGAACTGTGCACTTCAGTCTTACCACTTACACCACTGTGGTATTGACAAGAAGTAGAAAAAGATGGTTGGGAAGATGAGGATTAACTCCTGGGTCTGGCTGAAAAGATGGAAGGAAGGGGTTTTAAGGCCTGTTAACTCTTTTGAAACAGAAGATCAGTAAAAAAGAAAGGGTCAATAGCAGAATTTAGGGCTCAAAAAGGCTGCTCCGAGTTGCTCAGTGCACAACAACCCATATATTTAACTGGTTTGCTAGACTAGTGCTGCTATAACATATTGTTTTCTTCCCTAAATCCTTTCTTTTCTGGCTTATATGCGTTGGAGAGGAAGTGAACAGCACCTTTTCTTTATGGCACTGAAAGACCCTGTCTGGATTGATAGGAACCACAGCAGCCTTTTTTTGTGGTGGCAGGGTCTGTCCCTGACCACATTATTCACTCATCCAGGCGTTTGTCAGTCCAGGTGTTTCAGAACTGGTCCTGCTGCTTGTTTAAGGGTGAGGTGCCAAAAGGTGCAGTTGCTGTTATGAAAAGATATCCACTGTGTTGTGGAGCTAAAATCAGATTGTCACTGATTTAAAAACCTGATACTGCTGTCCATCACGCTAGAACGTGCTAATGGTTCCTGTAAAGTTGGTAATCCCTGTGCTTATGCAGTGTTATGTGGTAATGCTCCTGACCAGCATAAGCACAGAGATTTGGTTATCATGTAGAAGAGTTATAATAAGAAATATGACTGCAAAAGCAAAGCAGTCAGTTGAAATTGGTCTATAATTAAATGCTTAGAAAATTCCGTGCTTAGCTCATTTTAAAATCAAGTGCTTCTTTGTAGCAATTTCCTTTCTTTAATTACAATTTCCTGTCTAGTTTGACATTTACAATGCAATCTTGGGGGACATGTTTGTGATTTATTATTCTTGCTCCTATCAGGATATCACTCGGCAGAAATGAGTTTATAAAATAAGAGCTCAAATTATTATGGCCTTTGACCAATAAAGCTGGCTCATAATTTCAGGCCTGAGAAAAGATTAACATTTTTGACAATCAAATGCAGAATTACCAATGGGGGACAATTTTGAAAACTATTTCAATTTTCTGAAACATTGTACATTTTTAATAAGGAATATATAACTGGTTCTATATCGGAGCACAGGCTTAAGAGTAGAAAGAGCAATAGTGAATTGTAAAGCAAACCTGAAAGGAAGACTTGAACATCTAACATTGTTTAGCCTCTTCTGAATGAAATTGAAACTGCTAAATCAACACTACTTGAAAATTACCTAATGGAAGAGATATAAAAGCTCAGACAAGTTCACAGCAGTGCACTCTCTCTTTTCTTTAGCATTCCTGACTCCTTAGGCTAGTTTGTCTGGAGGAGCCAGGAGAAATTTTTCTGGTTTTGGTTGGTTTTATTTTTTTTCAAATCTTACTGAATAAATTTTTTCTTGGTTATTATTTTTCTTTTGGGGTTTCATTTAGAGAAACAGATGCCCCTGCTAAACTGCATAAACATGATCTATTCGGCTGTCACTGCTTTTCCAATGACTTTCTTTGTCCCTGATTCAGGAAAATGTCATTGTTCAGGACAACACAGAAGTCAAAATGAATTCTCCGTGACTCGTGCAAATGTTCAAAGTTAAATGTGAACTTGTCTGTAACACAAAGTAGGCACCCTGCCTTGTGTGCTGGGAAGAGTGAGTTCTCAAAAGCTCTATCCAAAGTGGTAGGTGTGTTTTTAGTGTTAATTTGATGTAATGTCAAAATGGATGGCCTATAAAATTATATTGAAGGAGAGAGAAATGGTATTGGCAGGGAAGAAAATCTGTATCTTTGGAGATCTTTAAAACAGCTCGTGTACACATTGCTAGGAGGTGCAAATGCTTAGCACCTCTCAAAGTCAGGCTGCTTTTATTTAGATGCCAGCATATAGAGTTAAGAGCCTATTTTTAAGTACTGTGAATTAAAATCATTATTTTAAAGAATCTGTCCTCCCTCATGCCCGAGGAGATGAGAAAACATGGTATTAGTTACTTTGTTTTAGTAAGGCAAAAGTGAGAAAGTGGCAGGGCTCTGACTCCAAGTAGTCAAGTAGTTCCAGGGGTAAGGGCAGGGCTGGGATTCCTGCCACAGCATTTCCTGGGCCAGCCTCAGCTGCCTGCACCCTACTCATTAGCTGGGAGCACATCAAGTTTCTATCCTCCCAAAGCATTATTCCATGGGATGTATTTTACTTCAGGGGTGGGCTTAAGTGAATGCTCAAACATCCCTTTTCTAGGGCACCTGTCTGCAGTTTGAATGGGGAGGAAGTAATGTGGAAATTGGATGCAGCCATGAAGAGGTGGTCATGAGCACCTGCACTGCTCCCCTGGGCAGGAGACCTGGCAGGAATGAGGAATGAGGAGCTGCTGTCTTCCCAGAGAAAAGACTCCAGGCAAGTCCAGGGGCTGGTTAAAACATGTAGCTCTGAGGTGGGGAAAAGGAAGGTTAAACCCATGGAGCTGCATGATTTGCTTAGAAAATTTTCTGAGCAGCTCTGAAAAGTAACGTGGTGGCAGGAGCCAGTACTTGCTAGAAAGGAGGAAAGTTCAGTGAGTAATGAGACCAACATGACTTCATCATCCAGTGTCAAAACAGAATGGAATTTTGATGGCTGGGTATGTTTGACTTTGGGCTGTGACCAGTAATGATGACTAGAGAACCATTTTCTCCAGCTACTTCCACTGCTTAATTATTTTCTTACAGAGTTACCTCAGAAAGGACAAGGATTCGTTAACCTGTCAGCCTTGCATCTTGATATTGAGATAGAAAATAATCAAGAATTCCATTACTATCTAGTCTGAAAAGGCTCGTGTTATGAACTCAAATACCTTCTGGCTATAAAAAGGTTTTATGCAATCATAAAACTGCAGAGTTTACATAGGAGCTTCACATGGCAGTACACACCTGCCAAAAGTCTCCATTCAGTCAAATTCTGAGACATAATAGGTCATGCTCTGTCTCCTCTCATTAGACCCTGGCCAGGAGGCCAGTGCTGGCAGCTCAGTCCAAAGGCCTTTCTGAACATCTAGAAAAGTTTTCCCTATTGAGCAGGATTTGCGTACGAAATCCTCAGTGTGTTGTAATTTGACTTGAATTCCTAAATTGAAAGAATTAAATTACCTCTCCAAAAATCCTCTCCCTTTTCTTTAAGGATTATGTTATACTCCTTAATTCTGGGCTGAGTGAATTCCCATGCAGGAAGAAAAACATACTTATGAGACGAGGCTCCTGAGCTGATGTGAATCAGCAGAGCATCGCTGGTGTCATGAAACCATGCAAGTTTATACATGCTGATTACTTGGCCCGTACCATCACAAGGCTTTCCTAGAGCTGTGTGTTTTGACTCTGTCAAATCTTTCAATCCACATATGGATTATATATATTTTTTACTTATGCACAGATGTTTTAGGCCATGGAGAGAATAGTCTTTTAGGTGCTGGCAGAATTCCTCAGTGCTAATGTTGTTCTTTTAAAAGTCATACCAGTTCCAGTTTCAGGCACAGCCAGTGACAAATACAGCAGCACAACTTTGCTCAGGAATGTACCACAGAAAGAAGAAGATCATTTTCCTGAATGGTGATTCCCCCTTGGCATCACCACTGTAACGAGACTGCCATAGATAAATGTGTAATAATTTTGTTGTCCTGAGACACAAATTGCAGTTCTTTGGCTGTAGCAAACTCTTCTACTTGACTTCACTGCAGCTGTAGGTGTCCTGATAGACTGAATTTATAGATATTTGTAGACTTCTCTTCCATTCTTACCAACTACCTCTCATGTAGCATCTAGAGTTTCTGCTGCAGAGAAAGAAATGGTGCAAATATCTCAAAGTACTGATTCCTTTTGGGTATCAATGTTCCCTTGTCTGTGGAAAACAGATGTAAAAACAGTTTGGTGGGAAAACAGGCATTCTGCTGTTGTTTCAACCTTAGCCTAGGATGGCTTCAGCAGCTGTGATGTATTAGGAAAACAAGATTTTCAACACTAGGTACTTCGAAAATCCTCTCCTAAGTTCTTTCTTTATGGACTTATTTGAAAATGGCTTTGTTTCCCAGAATGTGAAGAAACCAGCATTCCTCATTATTTACACCTGGATCTTCAGGAGTAGGGCTTCTCTTCCAAGTGGAACCTTAAAAATTCATATGAAGGCATATGTGATCTGAGAACTCAGACTTTGTTTGTGTTCTTAACAGTAGAACAAGCCACATCATCTTGCCTGGACACAACATTGATTAGTTCCAACTCCTGAAGAGAATCAAAGCATCAAACATTACTCTCTCAGGGTAATGTCTCTTGGGTGTGAGCCCAAAACCAGAGCTGGTCCTTTTCTGCCATTGATCACACATGAAAAGTATCTCATCTGACTCTCCTTGAAATCTGTGGGGGTTCTGTCATTAAGTCAACAGAAAGCCCAGAGTTTATTATTTGTAATGTATTTCTTATTTGTTCAACTCGAGCACTCCTTTTGGTGTTTTCCGGGTAAGCAGAAAGTTCAGGAGGGAACCTGGTTCCAAAGTTTTTTTCCATGGATTCCAGCAGCTTCTGATTCCAACACCAGTTGGAGTTCAGGACTAGGTTCAGAATCCCTGCTTCTCTGTTTTGACTCTGCTCAGCAATGGAGAAATGCAGGAAAGGGACTGGTGTGCAGCAAACAGCAGCACTTCAGCTCTGTGAATTTCTGCACGTTTTGCTATTTCCTAATGTTTGTTTGGATTTCACATACTGCCCAGGCAAAATTAATTGCTTGCACATTTCTGAAAATTTAGTCCAATGATCTCTTTTTCTATTTCCTGGGGTATGTATGCTTTTGGCTGCCAAAAATAACTCTGAGAGACAGGTTACATGGAAGCTGGGATTATCCATGGAAAGTAATAGTAGCACTCTCATGCACGAAGAATGAGCAGGCTGCCGATTGTAATATGTTTAAAGGGTCAGCAGAAATCTATAAGTGGTCAAGAAACAAGACAAACATCGGCCACCAGTCTGATGGGAAAAGCAACATCCATTAAGTCCATTAAATTTAACATTGGAATCAATGTTTAAACCACAAGAAGTAATTAGTGTAATTCATATTACAGACCTTTGGATTTTTGAAACCAGGTTTAATTATATTGAAAAATGACAGCTTCATTTTCCTTCTCTGGGTGGGTTACTACCCTGTTCCCGATGCTTTCATTAGGGCTGGGTGCCGATATCAGGTTTTTAATGACATTAAGCAAAGTAGTGTTTCAGCCATTTGAGGAACAATAAATCAGGTTAGATTCTTTTTGAATGGAGACAACACAGATCAAGTGGCTTTTAAATCATTTTTCTTCATCACTGAGAAGTGGAGCTGTTCACTGGAAACAGCAGCCCATGGGAAAAAATGCAGGTTGTAGAGTGTGGAGTGAATATTTGGATTCTCTGGCTCCCTTTGCCTGCATCGATGGACAATTCATGAGCTACTGCTAAGCTCTGGAAAGGTATCTCTCTAATCCTTTGCCAATACAAACCTCACATAACTTTTACAAAGTCTTTTATTAGCAGTCTCAAATTTGAAAAAAGATGGAGTGACACTGTATCCTCTGGACTTAAAGCCTTTACTATTGATAAAGATGTTGAAAGGACAGTAAATGTGGCCATGAATATGCACAAAAAAAATCTAAGTTTTCAGAATAGTTTCATTGCTGGATTTGAGGAAAGTAAAATATTTATCTTGTTTCTATCTTCTTGATGTGCTTCTACACACTTGGCTCTTCTTTCTTGAGCCACATTCTTTTTCTGGTTCTGTTTAATTTGGGATCTTTTCTCTACTGGCCAAATTTTTGTAGAGCTATCAGTAAATGTAAAGCTCATGGAAAACCAGTGGTGGCTTCTCTTTTGGCTTTCATTAGTGCAAAAAATAATGCAAATCCTTGATTTTAAAATGACTTCCTCTTGGCCTGGAACTGTTTCCTGGTTCCACCCTGTATTTGGGATAAAGGAAAGAATTTCATATTACTGAGCAATGCAGAGAAATGGGAATGTACATGCACAACCTGAGTTTATAAGTTGGTGAAGCCATGAGAGCTCTACCATTCTGCTTTCCTTCTGTACCTGCAGAGCAATCCAAACTGTCTGAGTCAGGAGAGTGTGACTGAATGTTGTGTAGAAAACCATCAAGGAGTGGGATAATGACTTGAAATGTCTTGGTCTGTGGTTGTTCATTTAAACTGATAACAAAAGTAAAGTGAAAAATCTAGGCAGATTTAAATTTTTTTAAAAATATGTAGCATCTGGCTGCTCCCTACATCAGAGTAAATGAGTTTCAAGAGATGAAAATTATGTGATGCTTCCTCACAGACACCACGAGTCTTTGGGTCTGGCTGTTCCCTTCCAGCTGCGGAGGCCCGGTCATGGTGTTTACAGGTTTGCCCTCCCCACAGTGCAAGGCAGGGATATGGTGCAGTGAGATCCCAAGGAATGCTCTCCCAGGTCTTGGAAAACAAAAGATGAAGCTGGGATATTCAATAGGTATTGCTGCAAAGAGGAGGACGAGCCATGTGCAGGAGGGGCACCATCAACAATCCTTTGTGATGTTGGTGCAGAAGGCAAAGGAAAGTAGTGCAGCAGCAGAAAGAAATGGAGGCAGATGTGGTATGATGCAAGATCATTTTGTCAGCTCTTTGGGTGAAAAACCTGTTTAAACTGGTAGAGAAGAAAGTTCAGTATTTAGGACTGAGCAGTCCTAGAAGGGTCCTGCACCAACAAGTGAAGGCAGCAATTCTCTGTAGCACTCAGGACCATTTTTCTGACTGTGGGGATTATGAGTGCAAGATCTCTTTATAGGGCATGGGAAAAGAAAGAGGGAAGGAGAAGATTCCAGACGTGTAAAGAGATTTCCAGCATAGATTAGTCTTTGGGCATGTTGATACTGTATGGATAGATGTACACTCATCGTGCTCGTGCTATTCACTGAAAAAAATCCTTCTCATGTGGGATTATTAGCTCAGGCTTGGTGCCAGTGCAATCACATGGCTTCTGTCAGATTGGAGCGTGGGCAGAGCTTGCTCATGGCTGTTTGCAATATGTGGTGTAAACATACCCAAAGAGTAATAGCAGGTGGTAGCAGAGGAGGTGCATAGAAAGGAAGATTTGGAACAAAAGATGCTAAGCTTCATTTGCCGTGTGATGAGCCAAATTCATCATTGGTGTAACGCCCTGAAGTCAGTGGAGTTATAATAATAGAATTAGTCCAAGGAATCATATCCATCCCTGGCACTCCATGCAATGCCTTTGATCTGATGGGGTATAAGTCATGGCAGCATCTCTCCTGCTGCACTCACAACATGATGCCTCCAGCGGGAAACATCAGGAAAAAAACCTCACAATGGCACTGGGAAGTCATGAGCTAAATTTTAAATGTATATTTCAGTTTGAAATCCTGGCAGAGTAGTTATTTTCTTCCTGCATATTTGTCCCAAATGGTAACAATATAATGAAATCTCTGGCCACATATTCAGCGCTCAAAATGGGATTAATTTCTTTCTGTTTGGCTAGTACAAATAACTGCACATGAAGAGTTTATGCAATAGCAGAGGGGGTTATTTTGTCTTGGCAATGGTTTTGTCTGGAGCAATGGAAGAAACTGAGGTAACGTGAATATTGTATTTAGCTTTCTTCATCCATGGTAGAAAAAACAGCATTTCATTTGGCACTCCCTACTTATTAAAGTGCTCTTTTGCATTGCTTCCCAGCTTCAGCTCTGCAACTCCCAAGCAGGCCAAACACAATCCCTCTCACCTCACTCCTCCTTCCTAAGCAAAAAACTCCAAGAAAGAGCTAACACAAAACCCAGGAAAACAAACCAAATATGCCCCAAGAACCAAGTACATTTCTCTCTCTTTTTCACTATTAAGTAAATGCACTCAGAAGTTGTAT
The DNA here is from genome assembly GCF_000277835.1 of Geospiza fortis. NCBI lineage: Eukaryota > Metazoa > Chordata > Aves > Passeriformes > Thraupidae > Geospiza > Geospiza fortis. The sequence goes on from NW_005054410.1 coordinate 341,618, forward strand.
TGGTTGAACCATCCTCAGCTGGTTTAAGTTTACCTGCCTTGAATGAGTTCAGTGAGTGAGTTCTCAATTTACAGTAGCTGAGAATCTGGCCCTTGTTTGTAAAGAGTTTAAATAATACAGGATCAGCCACCCTTCAGGACTTGGTATTCTCTCTGACCCTGGGATTTGCGGTCTAGGAGGCTGAACTGGCTGTCCACTGGAAGTGGTAAGTGCCAAGGAATGGGTGCTCAGGGACTTCTCTACTGAGCAGCTGCTTTGCAGAAGGGCTTTTATCCTTTGTGCCGCCAAAAGCACATTTTTGGTGTTGTTCCATAAGAGGCATAAGTTACTGTCCTTCTCTGCATCTCCACTCCCTCTCACTTGTCCTGTGGTGAAGAGGGATGCTGCAGATGGCAGCTTTGCTGTGAGAAATGATACCTGTGCTTGCCATCCCACAGCCATGGGAACAGAACTGTGCTTGGCACTGGGGCTGGCCCTGTGCCATTGGCAGAACAGCTTCTGCAAGGCCACAGCCAGAGCTTCTTGGAAATATGGATTCTACAGGTATGTTCCCTGTGGGTTACTCTCCACTCATTCTTGAACCTCTCATAGAGCCTCAGCAAAGCTGGCTGAGCAAGAGGTCTCCAAGCTATTTAATTCCTGCAAATGTGTGGAAAAATATGGAGCCAAAGAAGAAAGGAGGAAAAGTCATACACACTCAGCTCATTGTAACCAAGAGACCTAGAGGCCACATACATGTCTAATCACAAAAGAATGAAGAAAAAAACCCCTTTTTATTATAATTTTTACTTCTGTTTATAAACTATCCGCTCAAGCAGTTTTAAAAAGCACTGAGGTGCAACTGAACATGTAATGTATCAGATACAAGTAGTTAGGTTTTTTCCTGCTCTTGAAATTTTTCTGAGCAGATCAGAGTGTGGTTCTATGCTGGCTTTAGGTTTGTAAATATTTTGTGAATGTTTTTTCCCCTATTTTTTCAATCACACTGGGAAGTAATTTGATGCAAGTATCCCATTCTGAGCAACGTGGACTCACCACCACTGGGCAGATGGGTTATGTGTTTGGATGAGCGAGAAGGCAAGTGCCTCTGGCTCAAATGTCATCTCTGAATTTCAAAATCTTTTTCCACTAACATCATTCATATATGAGACTTGGAAATGCATTTTGAGCAATTTAATGTTATTCTGATTTGTATTAGAATTGTGTGGAGTGATCCCAGAGAAGACAGGGCCCAACGTGCTTAATTAATTAAGGTGTAGACCTTGATAGGTGCAATCTATTTGAGTTTGTAACTGAGACAGGTAAGAGAAAAGGAGGAAATGGAAGCACAAAGGGTAAAAGGACTTGGTCAAGGTCACATCTGTGTAAGTAAAACTTGATCACCCAACTGCTCTTGGCAAGTAAATATGAAAGGAGAGCAGTCGGCCAAAGTAAATTCATTTTAAAACCTGAATGAAAATAATCAATAGTATTCACCCACTGTGTCCCAGATGCCTGAATCAATTTGATAACAAACAGTTTGTTCCCTTTTCTTAGTTATTTGTAAAGAAGTAGCTTGATTGCCAGTGTGCCTAATTCCAGACATATGCGAATTCCCTAATGGTAATGGAGCTGCACTATTGCATGCCAAGACTGAGGCAGATACTCAGCTCTTTCCTGCTAGATTTCTCCCAGAAGATCTGCAGTCAAATCTCTGTTTAACGACTATCAGAGGAACATATGTGCTGCTTCGTGGATCCACTTTCCATCCAGTGTAAACACGTAACAGTAGCTCTGCTCCCGCGCCGCGGTCGCGGCCCTGTCGGTACCCGCGTACTCCAGGCTCACGAGTGGCTGAACGAACCCAGGGCCTCTGGGGTGCCTGCTGGGAGGCACTCCTGCTCCTGGGACTTCTCCTGGCACAGCACTCTGCACCCAGCCCCTCTCTTCCAGGAGCTGGCTCCATTAGCCAGAGCCTGCTGGGACAGGCTGCAAGAGGGCTGAGCTCAGCAGGAGCTCTCCGGGCACAAAGATCAGCTTCCTAAGGAAAACGTCTGGGCACACAGAACAGCTTCCCAAGGAAAATGTCTGGGCACAAAGAACAGCTTCCCAAGGAAAATGTCTGGGCACACAGAACAGCTTCCCAAGGAAAATGTCTGGGCACACAGAACAGCTTCCTAAGGAAAATGTCTGGGCACACAAACAGCTTCCTGTGGAAATGTGGTGCTGGTGCTTCTGGTCTGTCAGCTCCAGGTGACTCCCCAGGCACAGCAGCCGGGCCCATGGGAGAGGCACAGGGAGCATTTACAGAGACATGGGCACAGATTTCCTATCAGAACTGTCACAGCCATCCTGCAGGGGTTCTGGTCTCACTTTGGCACAGACCAGGCTGCAGGGACAAAACCCAAAAGGCTCTTCTGGCAATCAGATCATCCCCCAGATCAGCTGGGGACAGGTATATCAAAAGCAGTGGGGGATGATTAGGCCTATTCTACATAACCCTCCTTCAATAGGCTAGATATTACCTTTTGGCTAACTGATGATTCTTATTTTTAATTTTTTTCCTTTCCTATTAGACCACATTGATCTTTGAGATAGTGAGTTCTGCTTACAGTTTAGTTGAAGTTCTCAAAACGGTCAATTTCATCTGTTTTTTTTCCAAAAGCAACAAGAAATTTAATGTATTTGGGAGTACTGATGGTGGGACAAATATACCTTTCTGGAAGTTATCTATCCTAGTCTACCAGCTAAGCGCTGTAAAAATCTCCAGTGCATAATATTGTGAATTCTTGATTGCAGGTTATTTGGTCCAAAACATCAGCCATCAGATATTTCCTGCGCTAGTCACTATCTGCAGAAGGGTTATTCATTAGGTCTTTGCAAATTCCTATTCCTTTGCCCATCTTGCTAGATCCCATAGCGTTGCTTTTCCATCCCCTTTGAAAATTAAGTCACCATGTCAGTGATTCATGTGGAAAATAACACCACGTGCACTTCATCCTCCACATGCACTTCATCCTCTTTTGGCTGTGTTGCTCAGGTGAAAGAATGCCCTTTGCTGAAAGCAAACCAAATCATGAAGGTCTGGACTAACACTTTTGCAGAAAAGAGATGTTTTTGGTACTAAAACTCCTGGGGAAAAGCCAGCTATAGCCCAAGCAGTTGAAACTTGCTATGCTATGTGTTTGACTTGCATGGGCATCTTCATTATTGAAAGTTCAAAGAAAACTGTTTCTTCCTCTGCTGTATCTTCTGTTCTGGGCAGGGAACAAATAACCTATTCCTTGCTTCATTCACTTTTGTAACTGCCACTGCTATTGCTGTTTTCTCTAAGAAACCATGGAGTTGCATTTGAAATATTTACTGTGTATACTCCAAATATACCAAAGGGTATAAAATACTGTCAGTATAAGCACCTTCCCTGTTAAACACACATGGTCATAAAATATTAAGGGAAACTAGATCAATCTATTGAAGATATTCACATGCAAAAGTGTTTTTCATAGGTCACAGAAATTTGTAAGAAAACTTACTGTATATTATAGAGCTCTGAGCTGTATGACCATTTTGTATCCTGTGGATATAGCAAAAGTATGCTCATCAAGTTACTGGCACACAACCCAATTTTTACATAGGAGAGTAAAACTTGGTGTTAAATAATGCCTAAAAGCAAATAGAAAGCACCTTGTCTCCTTCAAATGGCATCCTCCCAGGAAATGGAAAAAAATATCAATATATTATAGTAGCTTATGATCTCATTTAAGTGATTCAACACAACAAAATTTCAATGACATTTCTTTCTTCTGTGACTGTTGACTTGCCTTTTCCCTCTGAACAGCAGCACTAGATTTGGATTTTTTTCCAATTTTTTTCATCCTTTCTTTAGGACCATGCTGTGGAAGGCAGCCTGTCCTGGGGAAAAAAACATATGGTTCATTAAACTACTAGAGATTAGCAGAAGCCAAAAACTTCATTAATGCCATGGACTCTGTAGCTCTAGTCTGGGGAGGGGAAGACCTGTGCCACATCAGGCTGGCTGCACTGTCCCCTGGGACTTGTGGGATTGTCTCCTACCATAGATGTCTGTGTTTCCTTCTTAGTTTATCTTAGGTTGATTTTTCACAGAACAAAAGCTGTACTTTCCCTGTTAAATTGCCCGACAGCTGCCTTATACAGGAAATGTAGATGGCTTGTACTTCCCAGTCATAGCAATTTTTATGTCTTTCTGAATAGGATTACTGCTTGGGCCTCCAGAAGATGTTATACTTATTTACATTTGAGTTAAGCACTGATGATCCCCTCCTTATGGCTTCACTGCAGAAAGAAGGTGGTGGTGGCAGCAAGCAGATAAATCACAAAAGACACGCTTCATCTGCCTGATCTCTGGTCTCACTTCTGCCCTTAGAAATAGTGCAATAGTTCAAGTTTATAGCCTTTGTGGATTAGAAAAGCACCCTTATGCTGTTGAAAAGAGAAAATGTCCATAAACAGTAATATTGACAGTTATTACTGTTGTATCACTGAAGACCAGGGCTCATTGTGCTAAGTGCTGTGCAAATGTATTTTAGAGGGCTTCCCTGCTATAAACAGCAATATTCTTGTTAGAAGCAGGAGGTCTTCTTATTCCTATAACTCTCTTTGCTCTGTTTTGCAGCTCAGATAGCACATGGACAGTCATGCCTTAGTAACAGTCAGAAGAACCAACTCAAGACAAACACATTTCCATCATGTGAGTACTTCTTTATATCGTCTGCCTCCACCACATTTGCAGTTTTGCTGTCTTTACTCCAGGGAAAACTTGCCACACTCCTCGTGTCCATAAAGAAAGCACCAGAAGCAAGCAGAGTGAAGAAACATAAACTGATTGAAACAAAAATTTGAGGGTTTCTTATTTTCAAAACAAAATATTTGGATCTATAGCTTTCATCTTTTAGAATAAGTACGCGCTCAGATTAATCTGTGACAGACACATTTAGAAGGCACTACAGAAAGAGTGGAATTTGCAGATGCCTATGATTGAATTCTAATCAGAAAACAGAGTTCTTCATTCTTTCTAGTCTGGTGATCCAGATTGCCCCTAACCAACATCTACCTAAGGGCAGATAGATGCTATAAACATCCTAGAGAGGTGGTGCTGGAGAACCTGAAAGATTAGACTTGCTTTCTATCCCGGGGGGGTGGGGGAGTTGGCTTTCTTGGTTTTTTGGGGTTTTTTTTTGTTTTTTTGGGTTTTTTTTATTGGAACATATTTTCCTTTTCCCCTTCCTTTCTTACATGACAACTCTATTTGCAGCTTGCAAACTTCTCAGTTTTTAGATTTGGTAACAGTATTGCTGATTCATTGATCCATTCATGATCCAGGGCTCCTTTCAGTCCTTTCCAGCAATGCTACTGCCTGGCCAATTATTTTATTGTGCTGATACATCTTTTTCTTTTCCTTTCCCCTCTGACCAGCTCTTATCTCACAACAGTCTCCACATTTTCTTTGGTGTGTCCTTTTCAAAATGGAGAGTTAATAACTAGGTCAGCTTCAATAAGAAAGGTGAGTGTGGAGTGCTAGTCTGTGCTCAGGAGCCTCCTTGCCCCTTACAGAAAGAATCTCTCACATTTCCTCAATCTTAATCCGCTTTTAATGGCCTTACTTATTAGTTGCTAAGCTGTTTTCTTCTGGAGAGCTAGAAAAGATAGCCCACATAGTAAGGTGCTGGTATTTTGTGGTTAGGCACAACATCAGAATGTCTGAATTTGTATCTTGCTCTTTTTTGGTGGATTAGGACCACTGAGGAAACTTATTCAGTACTATCTGTGTTTAAGAAATGAGAGCCAGGATGAGATTTCTGGCCCTCAAGCAAATTTTCTGAGTGCCCTTGGGTGACTCAGTTGCTTGTCTCTGTTTCAGCTCTCTCTCTGCCAGACTGATGCAATATTCCATGCCTAATATAGGTGCTGAGGAGCTAAATTAATGAATATCTGTGGAGTGTGCAGATCATTGATGTATGGATCGGTACCCCTGAGGGACACCAGCAGAAAGCTGGTTGGGAACACAGGTTGGCTTGCCAGGGTGGAGAGTGAGAAAACTCTCAAAGAAGTGGACAGGAGGCTGGTTAAAGAAAACAGGAGAGAGTCCAGAAAAAATGGGGCTGATATAACAAAAGGCATTCATTACTTGCTACAGAAACTCTAAAGGAATCTGACGTTTGGATGTTCCCTTCAAATTTGGACACTTGGAAAGCTTTAATACATCAAATTTGAGTGGGGAGTCTAAAAGTCTAAAGAAAGACCTCCTGAAAGGCATTTGCATAGTGTACACACTAAAAATCTACAGACATATAGATTAATTTAAACCTTGAAATTAAATAAGCATTAAACAAGCCCTGAAAAATGCACACAAACATATTCTGGTGAAAAGCTGCATTGTAATCCTTCCTGTATGAATTATGGCACATATACAATAACTGCCATGAATTCTGCAGGGAATGTGAGAATGTAGGCACCTATTCAGATTGGAGGCCATAAAAAAGGAACCTCTAATAACAAGTGGATCCTAACATTTTTTGAAATAACTAAAATAAGAAAGGGACCAGAGGGAGTGAATTGCATAAGGAGTGGAAAATCCTGAACCCATGCTGGCCCGAAAGAAGTATCAGAAAGAAAGAGCTCCTTTAAGTAAAAAACCTCCCAAATTAGACCTTTGTCTGACCAATTCAATAAGAAAGGAACAGGGAATAGGGAAAGTCATTCAAATGTATTCATTAAGTTGGCAGAGAAATGCTTATTAAAGGAACTCTCATCTTGACTCCTTTTTTGGGGAGGAGGAAAAGAAGAAGGGAAGAGAAAGATTTTTTTTTTGTTATAATGGTTCAGAGGCATTCTTCCTATTATTCCTTCTATTTTGACTTGCTGCATTTGAAAAATATGTTGTCTTTTAAATAGATTTATTCCTTTTAACAGCATCTGACATCTTTTGTCAGAAGTTCCTTCATTTTTCGTTCAGAGGCATTCTTCCTATTATTCCTTCTATTTTGACTTGCTGCATTTGAAAAATATGTTGTCTTTTAAATAGATTTATTCCTTTTAACAGCATCTGACATCTTTTGTCAGAAGTTCCTTCATTTTTCCAGTTTATTTCTTAACATGTATTTGTATAAGTGGCTTCCACTGTATTAATTGATGTGTTTGTGTCTGTTCAGAGCAAATGCATTCTCCTCACAGGGATTTTAACAGGCATTTGTTTAAGTGCGTTTTGCTTTTCTGTGTCTATTTCTGCTTGTTTTTCTGGTAGAGAAGGAGACATTACTAACATGCAGCCAGCATAATGAGTCCCATTAACTCCCAGTTCAGTTTGCTTTTTGACCACCTCTCTTTTAATGACTGTACTTTTCTTGACTGCAAAGTTTGGGGAATAGGAAGACTGTTCGCTCTGCTGGATTTTAATACATGTTTACATCCTTCTTTGCAGAACAGCACCACCTCTCAATTAATGTTACTCTTAGCCTTAAAAAAGCAATTGGTAATAAATAAATGCAAGCATGTTTTGGGAAAGTGTGGTGCAAACCAGAATTTTTACAAAGGCTGCTAAGCAATTTTAGAAGCAGCATTTGTGTTCTAATATTTTAAAGCTTTTTCATTGATCTCCTGTTAAATGAGAAGCAAGAATTAACCTCAATGACAGTGCTAGTAGCTCTGCAGTCTATTTTGGCCTGTTCTTTAAGTAAAAAGAGCAACCTAGATGAGAATTTTGTGCTTCACTGGATATTGAAAGATGAGGCAATAAACTGCTAAACTTGAGTAATCACACGCTCCCAGAGGAATGCCTCAAATGGGGTTGGTCAAAAACCTTGAAATTCTAGCCTTCTGCACACTGCCTGGGCTTTAACATTTGATGAGAGTCATTATAGTGGGGGACTGAATACAAGTGTCTTCTGATTACAGACCTTCCATTAAAAGTTCCCACCAGTGTGCCTTTCCATAGAGAAGCGTCAATGGGATTAAAATCTCAATTCACCCCAGTCAATTCTCCAGTAACACGATTTCATTAGAGGCAGGCAGGGAGGAAAATGGACTAGAAAGCACTGAAACAGCTGGTGTATAAATTATAAAGTGTACTTTCTACTAAGTGAACACACCTTCCGCTCAGCCACATTACTAATTAATGTGTAGGGTAGCCGATTTTATGTAAATTGTATTCTTCCTCTCTCCTGTGCTTTGGTTAACAACAGGTTCTTCTAAATCTTGGAAAAAGAAAGATTATGCAAAGCTATCATCATATGAAAATAACATATTAACATACTGCCTGTGAACTGTATCCAATCAGTTCCTTTTCACTGGCGTGTGTACAAAACAATTAAAATCAAATTTATATTGCACTTCTTTAATATATTCTGGCATTAATATAATCAACGAACAAGTGTTAAAAAGTCTTACAGGCCTATTCTGCTTTAAAATGATATGTTTGTTCTCAGGGTTAGTGGATATTTTCAGCTTCTCTAAAAGGGCACTAAAATGAAAAGTTCTCGGCGTACAAATGCAGCTCTGGCAGGTTCATGTGGAGCCTTTCTTATTCCAGAATTCCAGCCTCTCTCAGCCTGTTGTGTTCATATTTTTAGCTGGTGTCTTTACTCCTGGTCTTTGTCAGCTGTTCCCCATGTTACCTGCAACATATTGGTTTTTAATTATTGGGTGTTGGTGAATAACAGCTCATGAAGTTTAGGAGAGCCCTGGATTGTCTGGATGACCTGCAGGCTGGTTGTGCCACCAGCTGTTCCGGAGTCAGGCGGACACACACACCCAGGAGATGCCTGCCAAGGCCCAGGATTTCACCTGGAGCCTGAAGGATGGCTCACATGCCACCAGCATATCCTTATTTTCCATGTTTCATGCTCTGAGGCTACATTTTCTCTGTCTGTTTTCCTTCCTGCCTTTGGTGTACTCTCATGTGACATGTGGCAGGAAGAACCGAGATATTCTGTCACTGCACTCAGTGCTAGAAGATCTCAGAAACAAAAAAACTGGTGTGAGTAAAACAATTTTGTCATTCACAGGTATGGAATGTCTACCAAGAAGTTATTTATTCTGTCCTTAACAATATCTGCATCTGCCCAGGAAGAGAGCCTTGTTGAGCCCCTCTGCCAACAGGCACTCCACACTTCATCAGGCAGTTTTTCTCAGGGATTCTGAGAAAATTCTCAGGGATTCTGAGAAGATTCAAACAGAACTTTGCTGTTTCATAACACCTCTAGCTGCAGGTAAGCCCGTTTCTTGTCCTACACACTGAGGACAAAGAGGAGATTACTCTCTTTGAATTTGCTTATTTTGAGGACCTGTCCTCCCTCAGACACATATACAGACACTAATGCTAGTGCCCAGCCAAGATGATTCCTGAAACCATGATCATGAAGCTGGAAATTATTGGTTTTCCCCTCCCCTGGCAGTGCTGAACCTGCCTACAAAGACACATCCCATTGAGGAGACCAAAGAGAATGTATTTCCTCAGAGAAATAAATGACTGAGGTCCTCATGCCACTTCTGAGCCTTTTTCTAAAGCAAAACTACTTCTTATGGCAAGAGACAAACTGAGCTGAGAACATAAGCTCACTTCAGTTTGGACCAGAGAATAGTAATAAACCATGGAGGAAGGGTCAGTGTCTTTCCCTTAAGTGGTCCTGTGTCATCATTATTTACGATTTCCTAACAATTAATTTAGCCAGATAAAAAATGTGATTGGCCTAATTCCATTTTGAAATTGCATATTTGAATCCTTGGAAGTATAAATGGTTGTGCATTTACATTATCAAAAATGGCTTTAGACTCAAACTGTTCCTTTTTCTCTTCAGCTCTTTTCATCAAAACTACAAAATAAAGGTGGGTGAGGAATGCAGAGGAAAAGGAAAAAATACTAGGATTCATTGCCAAGTACTTTCTTTTTGCCCTTCATTTCCTACCAGCTGATCTGGGATGGAACCAGGCTGAGCAGATGACTTATAGAGTACCTCACACTAAACCCTTGGTCGGACCCTACTGCACCATTTTCCTCCTTGATGCTGTTGGTGGCATAAATGGCATCAGCAGGCTGGCCCTCAGCCTTGAGACAGAGAACAGCATCATCTGCAGCTCTTTGTAGGGACAGAGTAGGAATGGAGGAGGTGCACATCCCACCCTTGGTCACAGCGGTGGAAGCCCAGGAAGCGTCAGTGGGAACTGAACGGAGCCAGGAGGGGCTGAGCAGAGACACGGATCACAGCACTCACCTTCCCTGACTGCTCAGCACTCCAGGTCAGTGCTGTCTCTCTCACTCCCTGCGGCTGTAAGTCACTGTCACACCCTTCCCCACTGGCTGAGGGACAGTGTGGTGGCACTCTCCAAGCCTGTCAGGACCTGTGGTGCTATTACTACTCACTAAAGGGAAGAGGACAGACACAGAGCTCTGGTACCCGGGTTTGCTTTCCCACTTACAGCACCAGGAAAAGATGCTCTGTTGCTCTTTCAGAAATACTTTGCTGATGAACTATTGCCAGATAAGATGAACAAATAAATCTCATGAGCCTCTGAAGGTGATCCTCCAAAAATGGCTTAACAGAGCTTAACAATGGCTTGCCTGGCCGTTTGCTGATTTGCTCTTTTTGGAAGGAACAAATGCATGAAAAGATAAGTTGTAATTACTGTTTTCTAGGCTGCTCAAAATGAAGACAGAACAGAGAAAAGAAGCTTCTCATTCTTTGGGTGGTGTTAGGTTGAAAGCTGATGAGTGGGTTCCTCAGTGATTTGGGGGTTACACATCTTGAGTCAGAGAGATTCTCACATTCCTGCAATTTTTAAACAGGCTTTCTTTTTATGCTGCTGTATTATTTGTACCAGTGTTTGCTGTATTCATGGGAAATTATCCTATTTTTCTTCAGTGGATACTGCACAAGACTCAAAATGAGAAACACATCCATAAAGTTAGTAAGGGTTCAATATGTAATTTTTTTGTGATAAGGAAAATGAAAAAGATAGTTGTAGTTGCATTTTAATTACATTTATTGGATATACACATTGTCTAAGATCTAGAATATCTCTAGCATGATGGAAGACAGCAAAAGAATGGGATTAGAGCAGATGAAGAAGAGATCTCAGACCTAAATAGTGATACAGAGAGGATAACCAATCTCAAATGGTTGAAATTGTGCAGCTTTAGGGGATGTTTAGTTTCTTAGCACAAATTGCACAAATTTAATTTCTGCATGCATTCCCATAATTATTTTTGTTTCGAAGTAACTGTGAAATTGAGTCTTTTGCTTCTGCTGATATCAGGTCACTTCTGAAAACAAAGTGTATCTCAGAGAACAGCAATATTATTATTATTCAAAGGCTGCATGCTTGGAAAATTATGCAAACATTGTCCTACTGTCAGTCAGTAAAAACCTTTCCTAAAATACCTGGAACCCTTGAATTAATTAAACTTCTCATCACCTCTGAATGCCACCATGCAAGGGGTTCACCTCCTCCCCAAACCCACTCCCAGGTCATTTTATCATGCAGTTGTCCAGCTGAATGTTGTTCTGCAGTGAGCACTGTTGCTCCTCTAATCACTGAGTACAAGCTTATGTATGTATAGCTCTACAAACTTTGTATGCTCTTTTAGCAAAAGTCAACTTGGTGACTCACATGTTGCAAAAAGTGTGAAATCTACTGGAAGCAACATTGCTTCCCTGAAGGAAAGAAGTTTTTGTGGCCTAACCTCAGAGACAGCAGAGGCTGATGTCCCCTTTCCATCATGGCTGGAAGTTTAGGAGCACAGTCAGTATGAAAACAGCTGGAGAAAAAAAGGCTTGGTGGGAGAAAATCCCAAAAACAACATACCAAGTGTAATGATACAGAATCTAACAAGACTTTTTTTTTTCTTTTTTACTCCCTAAGTACTCTTAATGGGAATAAATGGTTTATCTTTTCAGATCTGTGTATTGCTGCAGAAATATCCCACTGGGAAAAGGCTGCATAAGTTCTGGCCACCGTGTAAATCCCACACTGAAGACTCACTTGGGAAGAAGAAAAGACACAAAATGTTGTGCTGGCTCTCTAAGTGAAGGTAAGTGTTGTCCTACATAAACACTAATGAGAGCAAAGCTGAATGGCGCCCAAATTCTGTTTCAGGGACAAACCATTGTTATGTCAGCCAAAGCCTTCATGATTTTTATGAAGGTGGAGACTGTTTCTCCCTTTGTCTATTCTTACTCCTTGGTAAAAGGCATGTATAAAACCAGACCTATATAGAAAGGATGGCATTCACATCCTGTGTTTTGTGCCCCCCCCCCCCCCCCCAAGGGCAAGTGTGTCCCACAGGGAGGAGGAATATTCAGCCTTCCACAAATGGCTTTGAACCAGCTGCACATCACAAAACCACCCTGCAGAGCCCCTGGGCCTGGGTACTCTTGCTGGGACAAGTTCATCCATGACTGTATGGGGAGCTGCTTAATTGAGGCTCATTACTTCCATTTCCTACTGACACCGTGCACCCCGCGAGGCGCCGCTCAGGCAAGCCAGGGGCAGGGGGTGGAACAGCTGCTGCTGCTCGTGGGGAGGAGGGAGAGGATGAGGGATAACAGTGTCCTCACCCAGCCCTGCTGCCTCTGGGGTTGGCACTGCCTGTGAGGAGGAGCAAGCTGCTAATCTGACCCCCTCAGACAGGGGCACGCACCTGCCTCGGCCACCACAGGGCCTTTGGCCACAGAGGATGGTGCACTCCTGACAAACTGCCCCCAGCAGGTGTTTCCTCCACCCTTTGGGATGGCTGGCAATCTGTATGTTTTGTCCTTTTTAAGGAAGCTTCATGCTTGGAAGAACCTCAGCTAAAATTCCTGAAGAGGAGAACCTCCCTATTTTAACAGGTAACGTCAGCCATCTATTTTTTCTTATTCAGGTTGTGTAACTTGTCTCTCCAAGGTCAGACAAGCATCCTTCCAAAGCCTCTAGCTCAGATTCTGTTTCTTCAAGCACACAAGCTCACAGGTAGACACAG
>NW_005054410.1:354612-362112 GCF_000277835.1 Geospiza fortis
GCCTTGTTCCTATTTCTTTACAGACATTCTTCCAGTTCTCTGCTGATGTACTGTCCTCAGTTTTCATTATTAAAGACCCATTATGGACTTTGGCTCCCACAGGTAAATATGCAGTATCTTCCACTTTATGTCAACTTTTCCTGAGGACCACAAAAGCTGTTAAAGGAATTAATCACCTTTTGATTTCCACGGGACAGTGGAAAAACTGTGAGGGAGAACTTAGGCAATGATATCTGTTATTATCACCCTTCTGAAACTCACCACTGCTGAGTGAAAATGAGCTTTGTGAAGGTAATCAATCACTGGCCACCACATGGGTTCCCTCAGTATAACATTAAGGGTAAAACTCATCACTTTGAACAGCATCAACGCAGCCTTGTGTAACACCAATTCTCACTCCCCAACTTCTGTAGAGGAGATGAAAGAGGGATCTGTTTACTCAAGATGCTCTGACTTTGCATTTCACCACTCCCAGTGCAAGTAATGACTTGCTGGACAGCCACTGGACTGGCCAGCCAAGGGCTTTCTGTGCTGCAAGGTGGCATGGGGCCATGGTAGCTCTGCACATTGACTGGGAAGTCAGATAAATCATAACTGCCAGCATCAAAGCCGTAAAAATGATCAAAATAAATACCATGGTATTACAGAGAGTGCCTTGCTTTGCAGCTGCTGTTAGGTAGTATGCAGTCAATTTATAGAATAAGAAATTATTTCAGAACATATTGCATTATACCAGTTGCACTCCCAAAAAAGAAAAAAAAACCCTACATAAGTCCTCCCAGAGGAGGTTTTAGGTGAGGGATAAACTCAGAGAGATGGTGGTGTCCATTGTGTTAGACTCTGCACACTAAACATTTGGCAACCCAGAGATGAAAGGTGTGAAAGGACCATGTTTGTGGGCAGAGAAGGTTTTTTCTTTGGCAGCACCTGAGAGCAGGGCTAAGCTGGTTCAAGGCATTTCAGGCTGGGTTTGTCTTCTCTGCTTGTGTGTATGTAAAGATGCCCAGGTGATTTCCATGGCACAGGCTTTTCAGGCATGCTGTTGCTGCATCCTGTCACTGGAGACTAAGAAGCAGTGGCAGGTCATCACAGAGAGAATTAGCTCATGTATTTTGACAGGTGAAGTTAAATAAAATGAAATAATTTGACAGGAAGTGAAGCAAAAATTCAACAAAGGAATAGACTCGCATGAATATCGGGTTACCAGATGGGGGAAAAATGAGGATGGGAAATGTATATACAAATAAATAAATACAGATTTTTTCATAAATCTGTTTCAACCTCGGCAGTTTGACTAGCTCAGAGTTCCCTGTCTCTTGGCCTGTTTGGGTAAGGCAGTGCTGCTATCACAGTAAGTGCTTTCACTTCCAAACACACAGTAAAGGGAATGCAGGATCTCTTGCCAAAATCTCTTTCAAAACTGAGTGTGAAGTAACAAAGTAAGAAAGTCCACTTGAGTTTGGAGAGAGTCTAAAATAGGAGCTCTAGGAATTCCAAGCTGCTCTATTAGTCTCATTTCAGGCCCATGGGCTGCACAGGTTTGTGGCCAAGTAACTGTTGATTGTGGTTGCTATTCCCACAGGGAAGAAAGAGAAATGCTATATGGGGCACAAAAGCAACAATGGATTTCTGACAATATAGTCTTTTCCAGTGTGAGCACAGGCAGCTTTGTGCTCTAAGGAAACAAGGACAACTTTGCCACCAGTATTATCAAGTGGCTAGGACTGTCTTCATAGTGTGCTGCTGGTAAAAAACCAGACAAGCAGGGGAGAAAATGCATCCAAAATTACAGCAAACAAATGCATTAGAAGAGGAAAAAATGATAAACTGCACAGGTGGCATGGAAAACAAGAGTGGTGTTTTCTCAGTAAAGATGCTGAGGACGTAAAATGGGAAGAGGCAGCACAGCTGCACAGGGCACAGCAGTGAGCCCAGCCTGTTTCTGAGGATCACTGCAGCGATGCTCAGAAACAGTACACGGATGTGTGGCCCTACCCAGCCTGCTCAGGATGTGCCAGCCTGCAGCCAAACATCCTGCCTTTTAGTGGTACATGTCCCCTGGCTGCACACAGCAGGCATGGGCCATCTGTGAGGGAGCAGGATCCCCTCCTGTGCCTGGACCCGCCGGACACAGGCTGGCATAGAGTCAGCCCCAGGGCCACAGGGTTATGGCACCAGAGGCCACTGGGAGATGTGGCTGCGATGGCCTGATACCCAGACCCTTGGGAGGGGGCCTGGAGAAGCACAGTCTCCTGTGTCATGGCACTGAGATGTACAGGGGACGGCCTCTCCAGGATGAGAGCATGTGGGAAGGACGCGTGTCACCCAGGCATCTGAGCAGATCGTGGGAAAATGAAAAGACAGTTTAATGTTACCTGTGTTTAGACAGGTAAAATTGTGGTTTGGAGACCTAAGCATAGGTCTCCAAATATATAATATTCATAGGTTTGTTTTCTTTAAGAGAGTGTTTCTTTTAATCTGTGTTGTTCTGAAAATATTGTGTGTTTAAGCACTTTGTTGTTATTCTTGCAGTTTAGACTTCGTTATGGATGTGTAGGAAAAATCTGCTAGTTATCTACTTTACTTGGATGAATTGTTATCTGATGCTAACATGAAATGTAGGCAGAGTCCTGCAGGAGTCATCCTTTGCTCTAAGTGTGCAGTCTTATTAATCACTTTAAAATGTTTCATGGCTCTCAGAGTTGTCAAGATCTCTCTCAAATCTGAACCAAGTGTGAAGCAACAAGGTAAGAAGGTGCACTTGACTTTAGAGACTCTAAAATAAGAGCTCTAGGGATGGCAAGCTGCTCCATCACTCTCATTTCAGGCCCGTGGACTCCACAGGTTGTGGCCAAGAAACTGCCAAAATCCAACAGTTGACTAAATTTTATACCTGTGTGTGCTATCAAATTTCAGCTATTGCTGGCCAGATTGTGTAGGAATGCAGAGATGGGAAAGGGGGTAATTCTGTCAGCCAGGGTAAACTAAGAGCAGACATGATTTTAAAAATAACATCACCATGGAATTTGCCTGACACAGACCTCAGTCCCACCCTGATGCAGAAACACTATGTAGCTTCAGGGAAATGAACAACCAACTGCCCTGAAACCTGTTCATCATGAAAGGACTTTGCTCTGCTTCCCTGCAGAAGTAGACATTTTAAACAAGGACAATTACAAGACGAAGTATTACAAAGATAACCACTTTCAGGATCTGTTGTCACAGCTTGATTCAGCTGTGAGGGAAGTACCCTTGGTATTATTTCTGTGTTCAAATGCTTGAGACATTTATCAGAGATATTGATGTGGAATGCTTATGAGTCAGGTGGAAGATCCTACTTAGCCTCAAATTTCAGGCCAATGGTTTTTGCAAACTTATTGAAATCCAGCCAGGCCAGGCCTTGTTCCTGACAAGGATCTACCAGCTATTACCTCAATACATGGATTGGTAACCTAGAAAAGTGAACAGCATAGGAATTTCAGATTTAACCTGACTTCTGCTCTGTCATTTAAGGATCATTTTGCACTGTGTCCATGCATTTGAGCAGAAAGTTAATGGTTAATTTTGCAGCCACTCTTGTAAATAGAACATTTTTTCCTTCTTTTTTTTCACAATCATAAATCTTGCAGAGAAATGAAAAGCAAGAAAATAAAGATGTATTAGGTCCACATGTTCAGGTATTCTAGGTGGGCTTCTGCTGTGTGGGAGCCATAGAAACACAGAGACTTTTCCTCATCACCAGCAGAGGATTCAGCTGGAAGCAAGGCGGATTTCACACCAGTTCTTGCCTAAGACTGCTGGTACCTCCAGCTGAGATCTGCTGGAGGGTGCTGGCTTAATTATAAAGTATCTCCCCTACAGCTGCAGAACACTAATCCTGATTCACCAGAATCCAGTGCCTTTGTTTGACTATAAAACTAGCTTTTGAAACTTTTGGAATCAATCTAAGCCATACAATGGATATAGAGCAGTCATGGGATACATTGCATGCTCTTGAGGTGCCTAGCCAGGACACCTACTCTTTTTGACACATTCTACAAGCCTGTCAGCCAGGGTCGCAGTGACTTCAGTGTAGCTCTACAGTTTTATAGGACATGAGGTCTTACCATGTGCATTTTGTCAATCAGGAAGTGATTTTTCTTCCAAGAGAAGAACTTTGTGTGGCAACAGTCTCTTGGGACACTCCTCCCAGCAGAATCATGTCACCACAGATGCACTCGTGTGCCTCGATGCACTGATCAGCTCCTTTTCTGGAACTGAAGCTTCTCCTCACTCAGTGGCCCCTGGTGAAGGGTGGAAGGCAGGTTGTACTCTGTGCTAGCCAGGAGCCAGCTCTTCCTTCCCCAGCAGTGAAATAGTGCCCATCTCTCACTCAGCCATTGCCTGCAGGCATTCCCGTTTTGTAGGAATTGTAAGGTCTGTGGCCCTGAACGTGTATTTCAACATCTGGGAAAGACTTAAGGCTAAATTAGGCAGCACAGTGAAAGGATTTAGTTTTTCCAGAAATTCCTGTGAC
Organism: Geospiza fortis; assembly: GCF_000277835.1. Lineage (NCBI taxonomy): Eukaryota > Metazoa > Chordata > Aves > Passeriformes > Thraupidae > Geospiza > Geospiza fortis. The sequence continues at coordinate 359,129 of NW_005054410.1, forward strand.
TTCTGTAACATTTCTACCTTTACTCCTTAGACCAAAATAGCTTTTTTTAAGTTGAGGAACGTCTTGAGGGTTAAATGTGACTGAAAAAAGAACATTCTTTTTTTCCAGAAGTTTTTCCGGATTTTTCCTTGGTCTGTACAGTAAGTATTTAAAAATCATTGAAATATATATTTTGTTTAATGTGCTATAGATTTGTCACAAGCCTAATTAAAATCTGAAGCCACTGCTTTTATATTATTTATAAAACTTCTTAGAACACAGTATCATAAATGAAACTGATTTGATCTTAAAGCTCTACAGATCAAGCCCAGGGCAATGGGGCCCTAATTTATTTGGAAATTTTGAATGAAAACAGAGAATATGTATTTATTATTTTAAAAAATAATTCTAGCTTTCCCATAATCTTAGGCACCGAGGCCATTAAAAAGGAGAATGAATTTTGGTATGCAAGTAGCAGATAGTGTTTTGCAAAACTAATCTGGTGTTATATTAAAAGCTTAAAATCTGTTCACCAGAATTGCTCACATTATAATTTTCAAACTTATGAAAGCTACAAGAAACTTCAACCCAAGGTAGGAGAACCCTCTTTTGGAAACCTAAGGCCTGGCTTGTATTTGTGTAAAAACCCTTTCACAGCACCCTGTAATATGAAGTGTTTTTAAGTTTGTCTAGTACAATCACGAGGCTGATAGCTTCTCTCCACTCATCTGCATTTAGGGATGACTGTGGTATTAATGAAACAGAATATTCCAAATACTAATGGATCTTAAATTGCTTATTCTTACCAAGAGGTACTCCAAATAGCACATTTACCTCAAGTATGTGATATAAAGTGATGAGTTAATTCATGTACTTGTGTCAATTGCTTCAAGATACTGAGAATTAGCTGCATTAGAGATATGCAGCTTTTTTTATCTCCTTGTGCTTTACATATGAACAGGAAAGTGCATAGGAATGGAGATCAATTTAAGCTGTGCTGTGCAAAGGGGAGAAATCTGGTGATGGTCCTACAAATGTCACTGACAAGGTGAGTAAATTCTTTCTTTCTGCATTTTCTTGCTACTCCTTGTACTTAGGCTTGACATAGGTAGGATTTTTGAAGTAGTCTGTGGCCGGGAAATTTCTGATTGCAGTGAATTAGCCAAGAAGAGTTTGTCTTCAGGAGAGCCACATCAAATGGAGCTTGAAAATCCCTCCTAGTGACCTGCACCAAAGCACAGCTCAAATCCCTCCAAGGACCTCTTCTCCACCAGGACTCCCAAACGCACCAGCATCATGTCTTGCAAAAGCAAGAAAAATGTGGGGACCAATGCACATCCCAGACACATCAAACTTCCCTGGAGATCAAGGGCCAGAGCACAGTGCTATTCCCCAGCCTCAGGGTTCCTGTGAAGTAGAACAGAGCAACAGGTGGTGGCTGTTAATGTGCTGAATGTGGCTTCCCTCTGTGTCGGGCCATAGAAAACAAAGCCAGCCAGCGGATCCATGCCAAACACTTTGCAAGCATGGAGCTTACACAATTGGGCTCCACCCACATGCCTCACATGGGAATTTTCTCCCTCACCAGCTGGGTTAAGATCACAAGATGGAAAAAAGGAGAAGGGGGGAAAAAAAAAGAAAAAAGAGCTGGAGTTGTTTTCTTTCCATTGTGGCTCCTGAGCTGAAAGTTCCTTTGCAGCAGAATAATAGAATAAAGATGAGAGTGAACACTGCTGATGGCTCAAAATCTGGCACCAAAGTTTATTTTTCCTAAGCAGTCTGAGTCTGAATGGTCTTGTCAGACAATGTCAACAGAGGTGAAAAAAATGATGAAAATCATTGAATCTAGTTTGGCTCAAAAATGAATAAATGCACCAGACAGGGTAAGTATATGGCCATTAAAAATGGCATAACCCTGACTGAAAACTGAACACCCTCATATGTATTTTGTACTCTCAAAGGCTTATCTTGCCAGCTGTATTTTTGAATGAGCTAAGTGTCTCCTGGTATGAAATGAATGCGAGTAGGCACACATAAGCTTTCTCATCAGTGTCCACACTCATAGCTGGCTACGTATTGAAGTCTCTCAACTCAGCTTGTTACAGCTATCATGATGCAGAGCCTGAAAATGCCTCTTCTCCAAGTGCAGACAAACGTGAACTGACAAGCACTGTATTTTGCCCTTAAGGCTCCTGTCCATGGTGATGCATCGTCAGTTACTCTCTGTAAAAACCTCTGCCCCCCCATCCCGCACGGGCTCCTCTCTTCCCTTAGTGCTCGCCTGATTTGGAAGCAGGTACAGTTTGTGGGAAACACCGACTGCGCTCCAGCACCAACATCTTAATGCTCAGGAGGAAGGTGTGTGGGTTCAGCAGGAGGCAGGGTAGGGCTTGAGAGCCCCAGCCTGAGAAGAAAAGGGATAGGGACCCAGAGCATGTTGGTGCTGCGCCTCGCCCGGGAACCCATGGAGCCTCCACGCCTGTCACCCATGGAAATCAATTTCCTGTTGAATGGTGCCTGTAGTCAAGAACGAGATGCTCAAAGTCCCATTGTAGCCTGACACAATGAAAATAAAACCCGAGGACAATACAGATGCTGATGTCTTTACTTGCTTTGATAACAATGACACCAGTAAACAATGATGTTTAAGTGCACTTGCATGGTTCTTAAATTAAAAACAAGATAGCCAAGGGCAGTGAGAAGTCACGAGTATTCCTGCGACTGGCACAGAGAAGGGCCCCTTATTTACTTCAAGCTGGAAACAAACCCTGCAGTGTGGGGATGACCATGGTACCTTTGTAAGGGGGTGACAGCTTCCAGGCTCTCAATTCTGTTGTGATTCCCATTCCACAAAACTCCATTTACATAGTCACAAGAGCAGTGGGGCTTGAGGCTGGGGCATTGCAACGTGTTTGATATGGGCACTGAGACCTGTTCTCTGTGGGTGCTTCAGAAGAGAAAGAAAATGGAGTGCTAAAAAAACCTCTTCCTGCTTTCCTCCTTTC
>NW_005054410.1:367112-377194 GCF_000277835.1 Geospiza fortis
ATTGCAACACTTTTGTTGTTGTTAGTTGCACTTATTTGCTGTTGAGCGTGTCATATTGCCCTGGCGTGTTTTCTTTTTTTCAGACTTAACACAGTGCTCCTGAAGCCAACTTACCAGAGACTGCTCCACTGAAAGCTTTCTGAAATCATTCTTAAATTATGATGCATAATCACTTGAAATTAAGTCAATTCAAATGTAAGTTTAATTTGGCACCTTCCACTTAACTGATTCCTAGTGTACAAAAAAAAAAAAGGCTTCAGTTAAGTACTTAAGATGACATTTAATTGGTCCTGAGTATCCCACTACTCTGTGTAAAACTCTGTAGTCTTTAAAACCTTTAATCACTTCCTTTCAGCCAGGGCTAGATTTCTTAGGTGTATAAAAGCTTTAAAGTGGGACCCACCAAGAAATTTGTTCCAAACTCCACAGCTGTCCTCAATGCTTCTTTGTACCTCTTGATAAGTAAAGGGTTTCTTAGTTGGAAAGAGTTTAAAAATTATCAGGGATGGTTGTTGCTGTTGTTTTTTTAGCTCTAATTAAATGAAGGCAGGGAAGCACCAGTAAATAAGCAGCTGGAGGAAATAAGGAATTCTCATTGCTTCTGAGGAAACCTTTTTAAATGGGCAAAAGGTTTAGCAGGCTCTTTTACAGCTCTCTGCTTATCCTGAACAGTTATGGCTCACTAAGCTGAAACTGGAGTACCAGAGAGAGAAGTGGAAAGTTATCCAAAACTGCTGGCTTGTTTAAAAGTAATATATACATTATTGTTAGTCATTCCATGGCATTAGGTCCTGCAGCTACATTTCAGTTAAGTGTTCTTCCACGGGCATGTTCTCTTGTTTCTTTTTTGGCAGTAATATTTCTTTCTAACAGTATTTTAGTGCTTAGATGGCAAGCTACATTTTATCCCTATAATGTTTAATTTAATAAGGCAAAATGTGATTATTTGGGTTAATTAGAGCATGTAAGAACTCTGTGTGTATGCACTTTTGATAGTCACTTTTAAACACGTGCTTGTATATATTGATTTATAAATATTTGAGGTATATTTATGCAAATTTGATATACTAGCAATGCAAGGCATTATAGATCATTTGCAAGAGTGTTGCAGTGTGAATTCACATTTAGGCAGTGAGCAGCATTCATTAAATGTCCATGCTTCAGCTGTGCGCTTGCAGGGTGGTATTTTTTCCTCTAAGGCTTAGCTATTAAATCCACTGTAAAATACTGCAGAGTTGTATCTCAGCCTTTTTAAGTGATCACTTGACTCTGGTGACTGTTTGGTATGGAAGCCATAGTCAAAATATGTCTATTTAAAACAGATGTAGTCATTAGGAGGCCCTCCAAAGCATGCTTCTCAGCTTCTTCTAAGTCAAACTTCTTCTAGGTTAAAGCATCTCCTAGGCAGGTTCAGAGAGGGATGATTATCCCCATTTCCCCACATGTCAAGTGTAACCACGCTGCTGCATTGACAAGGGGCTAGTGCCATAAAAATAGGACTCATTACTCAGTTATCAGACAAGTTTGTTGCCATCTATGCTCCTCATTCTATCTCACTCGCGCTATTTAAATGTGGGGCTAAAAATAAATATTAGTCCTTGCTCATCAACAGGCATGGTAAGGAATTTTACTGCCCCAAATGCTGCCCAGGGTTAGCTTTGGATGGCTGTTTGTTGCACCACATTGTAACAGCCTGGACAGAATGCCACAGGGAAGGTCCTTGGGGCCTCTGTGATCCCAGAGAAGCTGAATGCCAGTGCCCAGGGTGAATTTAACCATGGCAGGATGAGCAGGAGGAGTGGACTGTAATAATCTGAGAGAGAGAAAGAGCAGAGCCTGAGCAGGGCCTTGCCAGCAGCAGAAAAGATTGCTTTCCATGCTGCCCCAACCATGACCTCAGGATAGGGATTTCTGACTGACCCTGTGCCATGAAGCATTAAAAACGCAACAAAATGATCCACTGGGCTCTCACTTCTTGACCTCCCTGTGAGCACAGAAGCTTTTCCAGCTCTCACTGAGAGAATGATATCATTTCTGTAGTTATCTTTACAGCTTTCAGACTGAGTTTCTCACCTGCTTAAAGAGAGCTGTTGCAACCACTACCATTTCTTCCAGTTATTCTCTTGTTTTAGTCCTTGCACTTCTGTCATTTGCTGATGGGCCAGAATAATGTGAAATTACCCCTACAACATTCCAGTTGTCTTTTCCTAATTTGTCATTTTGTTCAGATATCCAACACATTCTTTAAGGCTAGGGAAGTTGCTGCTATTGTGTACAGAGAGTAGACAGAAAAGGGATGGCTTTTCATGGGGAAAAGACTTGGTGGTCTACAAGCACAAAATCTCCTGGTCTCTCTGACCCTGTCACAGAAATCACCCCCTTCTCTAAGTGTCTGGCATGACAAGGGAACAAAGGCAGTAACTGTGGGTTTGGATATAGGTCTGGGTAGAGTTGAGTAGTCTTCCCAAAGCACCTCTGTAGGAAAAGCTCTGCATGATGCAAACAGGTGCTGCCACCTACTAACAGGTGTGTTCCTGGTGCTACAGGGCAAGGTCTGGAGAGCATTTCCCATCACCAAGTAAAGCAAACAGTGTCTTGAAGCCAAAGCAACCACTGCAGAAGAGTTTCTTTCAGTGGTGAGGCAATTTGGGTTGCACCCCTGCATTGACTCCAGAGTTTCTCAGCATCACCCTGCTGCTTGCATGCTGCCCACATTACAGTTATTCTGTGCTGCTGTAGTGTGGAACATTGTGATCAGCCTCTGGATGCTCCTAAATTAAGGCAGATCATCTTTGCCTCCTAGGAAACCTCCAGAACCCAGCTGCAGCCATAAAGCTGCTATCAAATGCAAGCTGGCTGCAGTTCAGAACTGGGGCCAACATTTTTAACAGCATGAAATTTTGTTGTAGGCCCTCTGGAAGGATTCTGTACATGAAAAGTTGAACTGGAGCAAAATCAGGACTTGAAGTCCCCTGTGTGGAAAAACAGGTGAAAAAAAAGGTTAGCTGTGTTTGAGAAGGGGGATGCATCTCTCATCTGTATTACAGATAGAATCTGATGGCATTAATTTGGAAGAGGTGTATCTTTCTTTACTTATGTTCACAAAGGCATTCTAATGCCATGACCTCTTTTGTCTGAGTTGGCATCAGCAGAACATACCAACCACACCAATCTCATCAACATAATCAGAAAATAAGTTGATATTTTACAATAGTAATTAAATCCTAAGCTCTACCCGCTTTGTAAGGGCCTGAACTTCTACGTGTACTTTCATACTGCCACTGGTGGCTTTTTGTTTGCATTACAGCAGCCTGAGAGCAAACGAAAGGCAAGATCCAAGATAGGAAGGCAAATTGGTTTTGCAAACATGGCAAAGAAAGTGTGTGAAATCAAATGCCAATATTAATGCAAGACATCTGCTCTCTGTTCCAGTTCTGAGCGAAGTAATCCAGTCCTAATTATACACTGCTGTGTCCTCTACCAGCTAAGGAGAATGGTGCAGCCATTCTTAGTACTGGTGTATACATTTCTTTTTGGATCTGATAGATACATTAGATGCAGGGGAGGCTTTTCATTTTTTGACTGTCAGTTGCTTTGGGTAGCACAAAGAGAGGGGAGGAGAAAGGTTGCAGCAGGAAAAGATCAAAATCTTCCAAAAAGGACTCTGCTCCTAGAATAAAAATTTTTCCTAGAGAACTTTCCCTGCAGACCTCAATCAATATTATTCTCATCTGAGTGCACATATTATTCATTAAGAAATATTGGCAAGATGTGCACTATAGTGTATGCCTTCATTAGAGCCTCCACCTGCCTGCTTTTATCAGAACATCTTTCCTAACTTTCATCTTCATGGAACTTGTTTCTGTCTTTGGATTCAGAGAGAAATCTTGTAATTTCACAGTGTGGATTTATTTTAAAACAAACAAACACCAAAATATTCATCTCTCTGGTTTGTGTATGTGTTTCCTCATCTCACACGTTAAAGAATCAAGATTATCACCATTAGATTCAGACTGAACTGGATGCTGATGAGTTCAAGTGCAAAACAGCCCAGTGCAACAGACCCTCCCTAACATGGGGATAGCTGGAATTCCTCTGTTGTGTGTTCAGCTGCCACACCATATCCTTTGTGTGCACCTACAGCTCCTGTGCCAGCAGCCATTTTCCTATGGGCTCAACATTTTTAGATGATATGTTGTTCAAATGATGTTATGAAGACCTGACAAATGTCATCCATGCAAATAGAGGCAGAGGGAGCCACAAAACATAGGGGACACTGGCAGTGTCTTAGGATATTGTTATCACAAAGCAACATGAGCCTGACATTGCATTTTGTCTTTTCAATTCATCCATCTCCAACTATTCTGTGTCAATTTTGCCTGGTCTCTTTAGTGCAAGGCAGTGAAGAAAGAAGCTATCTTATTGAAGAAGGGCACTGGGATTTTTGGACAATATGTTGTGGTCTAGCTCCATGACTGGAACCCCTGTGTGCTGCTGCAGTTTAAAGAAGAGCTGATAGTAAGAGATGATGAAAAGGCAGCTGCATGGCTCTGTCTCTGTTCACCCATCCCACATTTGATTAGTCTCTGCTTGACATCAGGCTGGGAGCAATAAGCTCTGATCATAACAGAGTATGTGGCAACAAGCCCGAGAGCTCCACGTGTCACTCCAGAACCAGACACTGCCTCACTGGATTCCTCCAGGAACAACTGAGACAGATGTAGGGATGCCAGATTTGTCTTTCAGGTCTATCTACTCCTATCTACTCTACTAAGGTGAGGATTAAAGGCAGGACTATCTGCAGGAGAACACTGCAGCAGCAATGGACTTTGAAGTAGAGAGGAATATACAGAAAAGTCAATTATTGATCCAAATGAAAGCGAGGGATGTTATGAAAACATTGTCACTAGAGTTTATTCATAAGCTTGGAGATGTCTTTTTGCTGGGGTATGTGTGTTAAGGATTAAAGAAACTGCACAGGCACTGCTGTGTGAAGTGGTGGCAGAGTCAGAGTCCATGTGTTGGTTTGCTCAGAAAGATTGGGCTAAAGGTGCATCCCTGAACTTTTGCTGAACTTCAGTTTGATATGGATTGAAATCTTACATCACTGTTGAGACCTGATGGACCATACAAATGGAAGAGCACATCTCACTTGAGCCTGGGAATGTTTTGAGAGGTGGAAGGAGAAAGGAGGCTTCTACTGGGAAAGCATCTCCTCTATTTATGCTTTTCCCAGGGAAATCCAGCCTGTCCAGCTCCAGGTCTGGGCCTCCTCTAGAGCCTTTCACTTGGGTCCTTAGACTTCTCCCTGCCTGTGTTGGTGCTGGGGAGACACTGGCAGATCTGCAGGGTGTCACACCCAACCTCGCCCCCCAGCAGTTTGTACCCACTCACAAAACCTTCCTGATACCTGTTTCTCATGTAGAAAAAACTTCATGGATTCCATTGCAGCTGAGCTGTTCTGGACACGAGAGGTGCAGAATCTGCCCATTAAGCTTCTTATGAAACAAGAAACAGTCCAAAAATTCAGGTCTTGCTACTTTTATTTTTGAAAAAAAAAATTCCTTTTAACTTTTTCCTATGGAGAGCAGCAGCACAACTTCTGAATAACTAATTTATCCACTGTAAATTTCTCTAAAAGGTCATTACAGATTGTAAAGCCTAATGGCTTAAAGTTACAGCCTTATATCACAGTGGCAAAGAACTTATTCTCTGGTGGTTTTATTTTTGAAGCTTTCCCATTTTCTTCTATCAAAGGAAATGCTGTATTTTTAATACACAGTTTTCTTTATTAAGGGAGAGCCTATATTTATGAAAATATTTAACATTCATTTCACGTAAAACATAGTAACAGAATTGAGTGATTTATTTTCACAATGCATAGGCAGAGAAGTAGAGCAAGCCAGAGTTTAGAAATAATTGAGGTCTGTAGATCTCAGGTATGTATTTAAGTGGTCTTTTGAACTGCCACCCATGTTCTGTGTGAACATAACTTTTCAGAGCACTTGTGATTTTCCTCCTTTACAGGGCTGCTGAATTGTGGTATGAGGTCAGGCCCGTGGTCACTCTCTTCTGACACCAGCAAGGTAGGTGCAAGTGATTCTGAAATGGGTAAAAATAGAGATGTTTTGTAGCTAATTTAATACAGACCTGTGCAAATTGTCTCGGTTATTTGTGTGAATTCAATAAATAAAACCCATGTGTCAAACTGGCAGATAAAAGTCTCATCTGCTGAGAAATCTGACTTTGAAAACAGCTGCTAAATTCTCCATGTGCAGGGTAGTCTTTGGTATGGCCTGGTGCTGCTTCACTGTGGGATTCTTACGGGCACACGGGACTTAATCACCTTCCTTTTTTATTTTGATTTTTTTTTTAATTCTGTCAGCTGAAAGATAAAAAAACATATTAACCTCCCTGATGAAACTTTATAATTCCCAACACTGAAACATTAACCAAGTCCTTAATTAAGGGAGACTGAAAGTAGAAGAATGCTTTTATGTCATCAGCTGGTTTTTGCTCCAGTCATCTGCCTCATTCAAGCATAGGATAATATGAAACCTCACGGGTCTGCTAAAGGCTTGACTTAAGTATACTGTGGACTTTGTAATTTAATAAGAATGGGGCGTTGTTCTTGAGAAACTTCATTTTCTCTTGCTTGTGCTCAAGCAAAAAGGAAAAAAAGTACAAGCAGCTAGTGAGCTGGAGCCTCAAGTTAGACCCAGAGGTCTGAGCCGAAGCTCTGGCTGCACAAAGGTGTGTTTATTCCTGTGTGCCGCTTCCCTCATGCACTAGGAATAGCAGGAATTAGTATGAGACCAGAAACTTCCCTAGGCAGAAAACTCCCTTTTCTCTGTAGTTTCTGCAGTATTGAGTGTGATGGCTTCTCAGAACTGCCTGGCCAGGGAGTGTGTGAGGCACCATAATTGAACGAAAACCAGTGCACATCAGTGATGAACTGGCACCTCAGCAATGGTGTTGTCTGGTCCTCCTCCAGCAGCAAGCTGTTTTAGTGCTTTGTTCCACAGAATGGAGGGTTGGGGAGCTGAGGCTTATTCCCAGACACTGATCTATGTCAAGTTTTCCCAGTAACCCATTATAGGGCCAGTTGCCTACACAAGTGCTTTTTAAAGGAGTAATCTAGCTGTTCTTTGCTAGTGTCAAGGTATTAAAAAACAAGTGTGGTGAAATTCTTCATATGAGACTTAATCTACTGGGTGAAGGAGGCTCTGAAATTACTGAAACTTTCTCAGTCCTCTGAAATAACTCTCTGAGCAGATATAATGGAAACAAACACAGGACAATGCTTCACCACACTAGAAAAAGTAATTTACGTAGAGTGAGGACCTTTACACTGGGGTTTGTCTCTTCACCTTATTAAAGCTGTAAACCTAAAAATGCCCATGACTGTAACTGCAGGATTGCAGCAGACTGTTCAAACTGCAGGATGTGTGTTTGGGAATTAAATGTTTTGGTGGTTTTGGCATTATTTTTCTCCCCTTGTGTGACGCTCTCTCATGTGCCTACACAAATGCAACATTCTCTCTTGATTTTTCCTTCCAGGTCTTTCTCATGCCCAGCGACCCCACTTTTGCTGGCTCAAGTGCAAACATCATTTCTGAAGAACAATACCAAACTCAGCCTCCATTTCCTCAGTTTCTTCCTGTTCTACCCTTGGCATCCCAGCAGTGACCTTGAGCTTCAGTGCGTGCAAACAAACTTCTGCCACTCAGTAAGTCTGTGCTTAAATTAAACCACACCATCCCTGTGGCAAGCTCAGAATTGAGGCTCAAGAGTTGCATACCAAGATTTAGAAATTATGGCTTTGCACCCAAAAGCTCCTTGGCCACAATGAGAAAAGGAATGGGCTCAAGGACCAACAGCACGCTCAGAAATGAGTTGATGCACCATGTTCCCCATGGTCAGCATGTTTCAAGTGCTGCTGTGTTCCTTCAAAAGGCAGGAAAAAACCCAAAAAACAAAAAAAACCAAAACAAACAAAAAAACCAGCAGTCCGATTCATGAAGTTAGAAGGACCAAGTTCCTGTGGGTGCAGTATGTGCCACAGAGTGGAAATTAAAAACCAGAGAATTAACGGGGTTTGTTGTGTTACAAAGCTTGAAAGCATTTTTATCCTTATATGTGTGTACTCACAGAAAAACATGCTGCACTAATGAAAGACAACTTTATCTTCCCAATCCTATTTATTGTTTGTTGCCAAGCAGTCTAAGCTATGGGTTTGTTTGGTTTATTGTAGGGGTGAAGAGGAGGTGCTTGTGGGGTTTTTGACCCCCTTGGCTATAGGTGATGTGTACAAGGTGTGCCTTAAAGAGAGTGGGTAGAGTTGGCAGAGAGGCAAGTTTAATAATGGATATCTTGACAGGGGTGAATGTGAAGATGGGGAACTGAGTACGTGACAGCTCCCATGAGATGATGTGCAGCACTACCCCCCTGAAATCTATCAAAAATTGTCTGTCTCCCCTCAAAGGTAACCAGCCTGAAGAAAAGTCCAAAAAAAGACAACATGGTGGGACCTAAATAAAAGCTAATAGATGAGCTGAGCTAATATTAGTTTCCTTATATATAAAGCCAAATGGATTAATGGATCAGCTCATGCATTGCCTAAGGAAACAAAAAGAAAATCTTCAATACTTCTGTGCACATTGAGGACGTGAACAATATGGGTCTTTAGAAAGTAAAAACCCAATTTGGGGGAATCAATTACTACTTCTTTTTTTCTTACCCTTTTTTTTTTGTAATTTAAAAGAAGTTCACAGAGAGGTAAAACTTGGGTAACACGCCAGCCAGAAGTCATGCGTCTCAGACACCACAATGATGGTCGATCTCGGTTTGCATCAGCCTTGCCCGGGCTCTTTTTAGCATTCCAGCTCGAGCTAATGGAAATCAAGCCCATTATGGTAAACGTAGGAAGCAAGTACATTAATAGTGGGCACTGACATTAATTCAAATGGTAAACAATTCGGAACTGTTCCCAGTACATACTAGATTATGTATCATCTTACCTGCTGCTTCAGAGGGCTGCGCCTTTCACGGGTTTTTAAAGTACAGAAGACTGTCTGCCACAGAGTTTTCTGCTTTAGTAAACTATTTCCAAATTCTGCTTTACTCCCTATCAGTCCCATATACTTTTTTCTTTATTGTTTTGGATGCGAGCACTTTCACTCCAGATCTGACACAGATTGGCAATGTCAATCTGTTCCTTACTTTAAAAACAGAGAGGCAGACGGGGCAAGTTTAGCAAACGCAAGATGTGGGGGAAAATCTAACGCGAAGGTAGAAAGAAAAATAGAGCTTATTTATACAGTAACACGTGTGTTAGAGTAATGCCTCCCTTCCTCGGCTATGCGCTCCCCCATCTTCTCTCTCACACACGTATATACACACACACTTTAACTGTGCTTTTGTGTTTTGTCAGAATTAATGAGAAAAGTTCCCTTGCCCTAGGGGTAATTAGTGTCCTTGGAGTTAAATAAGCTAATACTTAGACACCTCTGGCACAGGCAATTATGTTTGTGTATTGAATAATTGATTCAAAGAGGGGGGGAAGGGGCTGCTAATCAGATCTGAGCATAATGAATTGATTTAATTAACAGGGGAATCTGAGGGTCCCTGGGAAATGTGTGCATTTATTCAGCAGCAGGAGAGAGTGCAAAGCACATAAATTGAGAGAGAGAGAGCGAGCGAGGCAGGCGGCAAGTGCTTTTGCTTTCAGTGATAGGTTCACATCTTTCCTCCCTCCCACCCCCCCTTCCTTTGAATATAATTTTAGATTTAGAGTGAAATCAAGAGAAAAGCACTTTAGAAGCCTGGAAAGCTCTTGCAGTGGCAACAGCAAAGGGGAGAGAGGTTGTGAGCGATCACACGCGATTACATTAAGACAATTTTTGACAGCGCAGGTTGGGCAAGGACGGAGCAGGGGGAGCAGCCCCCGATATTGGTCCTCCCTTACCTTTTTCCTCTCTCCCCCACCCCCTTCCCTTCTGCTTTGATCCCTAAACTGGCACTCGAGCTGCAGCGGCGGGGCCGGGGGCGAGGCGGCTGGTGCAGGAGCCCGGCTCCAGCTC
>NW_005054410.1:377756-396580 GCF_000277835.1 Geospiza fortis
GCGGCCCTGCCTGCTTGTGTAAATGGCCACAGAACGTCCCTGTGCCGGGCTGGCGGGGGCTTCAACTCGGAAAAGTGGATGCCAGGCTCAAGAGACAAGTGGGAGATGCTCTCCGCTGTTGTCTTTTTCTTTTTTTTTTCCCCTCCCCTCTACCTCTTTTCTTTCCCCTTCCCCTTGTCTTTTGATCTGGAGTTTCTGCCTCAGAACGGGGAGAGCCTGCGCGCCGCGACACCGCCGAGTGGGACGGGGCACGAAGAGCAGTCCCGGGCTGGCTGGTGCGAGCGGCCGTGTGGGAGGGGGCCGAAGCGCTGACAGCCACCAGGGTAAATGCTCGCTGCTCCGGAGAGGTGCGTGGGGAGGGAGCTCGCTGCACGCTCGTCACATGCCTCTGGGCCCTCGGAGAATCCCTCTCCCAGCATCTTTTCTTCCTCCAGTTTCTTGAAGCCCTCTGAAGCAAACTGATGTAGTGTTATTAATGGGGTCTGTAGTGCTCCAGTGGAAAGCGCGTGTGTCAGAGATGAGGGAATGAACGTATCTAACTGGTCAGTGAGAGGTAACAGTAGAAAGACTTTTCTCATCCCTCGCCCCCTGTGCACTTAGTTAAAAAGGTTAAGTAATGACCGAGGAATTAAACATGGGTAATTTCTTATTGTGTGTGGAACAAGGTTTGTGTTTCTCTCCAGCCTCACTTTCAGGGGTAACCTGCGTTGCGAGAGTCCCCTGAATTTTGCTCAGCTGCTGGAGGAAAAGAGAGGAAGGGCTCTTAACGTCTCTATTAATACCCCTTAATAATAATAACCGGGTGATGTCTTCATGCCGGTGACTCTCTGTCAGGGGGTGCCTGCCAGCCCGTGTCTGTTCCCGTGTGATTGACAGGCTGCCAGCAGGATGCTGCCTCCATTGCAGGGGCGAGAGGCACAGGTGAGCTGCGAGGACAGACCGAGATCTGAAGAGGGTTCCCTAATAGGGGTGTTTGGGCTCTTTCAAGTGTCTCAGACGTACTCATTAAACACGAGGAGCTCGGGGCCGGCCTGACGGTGCTGTAAGGAAATGAAACTAGAACCCCTGATTATCCAGACAGTTCTCAACAGCCTCCTTCCAGGAGATTTCATGAGTGGCTGTGTATAAAAGGGAGTAATGGTGGTGGATGGGAGAGGTAAAGAGGAAATTAGTGCGGGGTGCACTTAAAAAAAGGAGCAAAGTAGGAAACAAACCCCTGATGAGAGGGATGTGAAGATCAGAGCAACAAGGTGCGGTAATGCCGAGGAATCTCCTGTGCTGTTGATGGAGTAGTTATGCTTGAGGAGAAATTATGGTCACTTTTAAAGATGCCCTGGAGAAATAGGGGACAGAAGGTGAAACTCAGAGAAAAAACTCTTTCTATGAAGAGATCATTTTACCTTTGTAAGTTTCTCTCTGCCTGATTCAATGGGCTCCACTTGCCTACTCATCTGTGAATGTTAAAAGGGGATGCTGGACCTGCATAGGTTACAAATGGACTGAAATGGAAGCTTTTGCTAACTAAACCAATGCCTTTTGAAATCAAGCTTGAATGAGCTTGTTAATAAAAATGGGTCTGTTTTACTCCCATAAATGGCCCTTTTTATTTTCCTTTTATTTTTCTTTTTCCCAGAAGCCGGTCTGATTTTTACCATCTAAAAATCCCAGCGTTGTGGCTACTATCCAATTCTCCCCTTGATTTAAGAGGCTTTGCCATGTAGAGTTTTTCTTTGAGGGGTTTTCTTCTTTTGAGGTCTCTGGCAGTGGTGGGGGTATTCATGGTTATTACTGCATAGAGAAGGCAGGATTTCAGGATTACCCCTCCCAGAAGTCCTGGGGCATCTCAAGGAGGACACTTCCTGCCTTGTAGATATGAGCCCCTGGCTTTTGCATCCCTGAAGGCCAATGGGAAGCTGGGCCATGGCCATTGGCCTCAGGGGCAGCTGCCCACTCTTTCAGCTTGAGGCCTTAGGGCTGTGTGCCAGCCCCAGTGTGACACCAGGATTGCCCCAGTGGTGTGAGAACTGCGGATTTGGGTTCCCACTCCGGGTTTGTGAGCAAAAAGCTTCCTTGGCAAACACACTCTGTGATGCCGAGAAGGAGCAGAGACTCAGTAATACTCTTATGTGGGTCTTCACAGATATCATTGAGGATGAAGGGGCAGGCTGAAAAAATAACAACAATAATAATGTTTCTGACTTGATGTGTTGTGGCATCACGTCAAGTTATGTCGGGGAGGTAACAGCATTTTGTATGTTTGAAGTGACATAATATAACTTGACTGATGCAACATGACTTGATATTAGAAAATAGTGGTTCACAGTGGAACTCTGGCAGGTATCTTCCCCGAACAAATGTTAGGAACTGAGAGAAGAGGGACGAGAGGGGTGGGGGAGAGAAAGGTTGAGAGAGAAAAACTTCAAGGCTCTCATTTTAGTCAGTTTCACTGTGTAAATCACAGCAGAATTTGCTGTGGGCAAGCCAACCTACGCACCATGCAGTGCATTTATATATTTCAAGATAATGAGAGTTAAGATATTTCTGAAATACGTAAATGTTTTGATCGCAAAGACCAGATTTCTGCTTAAAAAAGTAAACTGACATCAGGTAGCATGATTAATTCCAACAGATTGTGTTAATTGTAGTTGACTTAAATCGCTGTACAAATGTGTTGGGGGTTAGAAAACTTTTTTTTAATTGTTGGTGTGTGAAATGAGTAAGCAGATAAAGTGTTTAAAAAAAAATCTGTTTGCACAGGGAGTAATCCAGCCTCTTTGACATGATGGAGCAGTAAAGGAATAAAATGTACATTGATCCGGTACTGCATATTTTTTCATGAGTGCATTATGTCTGCTAGTTTGTTCTGCTGCAGAAGTCAGCTGTGACAGACAATGGCTAACTTCATTTTTATCAAAACCTTGCCTTTCTTGTAGTTACCAAATAGTGGAAGTTGAAATGTACCATATATTTTGGGTAAGTCTGTCCTTTTTGAAGGTGGCAGGGTTGAAAAGTACACAGAAAGAAGAATGGAACATTTTTGGAGCTCACCATTTTCTGATGGAGGCCAATAGTAAATTGGAAGTGGTAAAGTGCCTCAAATCTAAAAAAGGCTGTGGCTTTGTTAGTTTTTGCATGGATCCTTTTAACTATTAGACTTTAATCTTTGGGATAAAGTCCTCCTCCTTTCTAGCTTGTGACACTTCCTAAAAGAAAGTGATTATTTATGGTGGTTGCACTCTTGCGCTAAAATACATATTCAGCGCTTGCAAACTAGTATCACTAGGAAACAGGAGTTGTTGGAAGCACTGGATGAAAACAGCTCAGTGTAAACCGATACATTTAACATCAAATGTTCTCAAGGACTGTTAGGATTAAGTATTGTGAATGAAGGGGGAAGGAAAAGCCACTTCAGCTGGGGATAAGGAATCTAATTAAAAATCGGTATTAAGGATATATAACTTGAGCCTGCTATCATGCTCTTTAGAGTACCGTTGTATCAGTTGTAAAGGGGAGGAAGAAGTATCATTAAGGCAGAAATGAAATGTTTTCTCAGATTAAAAGACTGAGATGAGTGAAACGGTGCTGTTGATCTTGGTAGCGAAGTGTCTGATCCCGCAATCCTTGCGAGAGCCGGTGGAGACAACAGATGACTTGTCTGGAAAAGGAATGAGAATTGCAGGATGTAGGATAAAAGACGTGGACCCCCAACTTGTCACTTTATATTTGAGCATTGTTGGCATTTCTGAAAAGTGGAGCAAACCTGTTAAGTGTTTGTATCACTTTTGATTAAGTAAATTCATTTTAATATCGACCTAGTGAAAATGGAGCTGCGTTCTCCGGAGTTGTACACCCTGAAACCAATACCAACGTGTGAAAACAAACCCAAAATGTTTGCGCAGAAAATCAGTATCAAGTTTTAGGTCACCAGAGATGTGTGAAATGTAGCTGGGAGCAGCGGGGCTGGCGTAACATCATCTGCGGAGAGTTGGGAGCCTCTGACCTGCCCGAGCTGCTGCGTGGCGCCAGACACAATCCCCGCTCGCAGGCAGCAGGGCTGGATCAGGGCCGGAGCAGGGCTGGAGTGGAGCCGGAGCATCCCCGCGGAGCGCACAGCGGCGGCGGCGGCGCAGGTGGCCCCGCGGCCGGCGGCACCTGGGCGGGGGCCGGGCGGGCTGCAGGTGGTGCTGCTGAGCCGGGAAGCCGCGCTCCGCCAGGAAATCCCGGCAGGAGCTCCAGAGGGGGCCCTGGGAAACGCGTGCATTTATTCATCGCAAGTGTGCAAGGCTCGCCAATTGAGAGGCAGAGGCAGCACTAGTCGGGCTTAGGTATTCTAGCCTCTGCGAATGTAATTTCGGATTTAGATTCAGCTTAAATCCAAAGGGAAAACACTTTATAAGGCTGAAAGCTGTGTAGTTGCAACAGCCAGGGTTATGAGCTATCAAAGGCAATTACATTAAAATAGATTATACTGTGTAAATTGAGCCATTTAGAAGGTGAGAACCAAAGAAACAGCTCTGATCCCCCTTCTTTCTAAATTGCAGTTTTAGTTCCTTGCAATTCTGAGGCACAAAAGTAGGTGAGACTGCTTTTGTATCCGCAAAGTGCTTTATTTCTGAGTGTAATTCTAACTGAGTGCAATCTAGGTTAAAAGCTGGACAACTGGGTAATTAGAGCTCACTTGCTGCTAAAGGACGCTCAGCTGTACCGTAGCTCATTTGTGTTCCCAGAGACTTGCTCTCCTCTCCCCTGAGCGGAGGCTGCTGGAGAAGAAGCATCTGTGCCCGGACTTTTCTTGATTGCGGAGATGATGGTGCTGGACAAGGAGGACGGTAGGTGGGCTGAGATTGTGTAAGCCTGTGCTCGGTGTCTTCTGTGTGCCGCTAATGTAGAAATAAATAGTTTTGAAACAGACGTGCGCTGTGCATTTCAGAGTGTTCTGCTCTGAGCTTCTGATGTTTTTCTCTTGTGTAGGTAAAAGCATGCTTGCTCTGTATTTTTTTTTAAATCTCGTGTCTGACATGATCGGACAGCAAAGAAGGGTTTACTCCGGGCTCTGTTTGCTGAAGGACATAGCAGAAACAGCTTGATTTTTTTTTTAATATCTATGTAGATTTTTCTTTCTGCAAGTTACTCTAATATGTCCATTTTAGCCTGTTTGTTTTAACAGCTTTTATTGTAAATCTAATGTTGAGATTTTTCTTTCCCTTTCATTTGCATGCCATTTAGGTCTCTTTAATGTACGCCTTTAATATCTATTTCTCACAGCTTTTCTTCATAGCTATAAACATAATGACAATAAGCTAATAAGCCTCTGTGGCAAAAAAAAAAAAAAAGCATTGGTTTATTTGAAGAATTTACTCCCTTCTTTTAATAGCAGAAGTGGAGGTTCATTTTCGATGCAATTTCATGAATGAAGCTGAAGGAGAGCTTGACTGATTTTAGGACTTCATATATGCTTATTTTTTTAAGCTGACTAGTCCTTATCAAGGATGCTTAAGGGGAACAAATTGATGTGAGGAAGATCAGTGTTAGTTAGCAGCCTGAATGACCTGATGCTATCTCTTGCACATTGCCTGCCAGGGTGTGCAACTTAACTGCTCAGTCATCAGTAGTTTCTGGGATGAAGGTGGTAAGTTCAATCACAACTTTTTAATGAGCTGGTTTTTTTTTTTTGCTGAGGCTGTTTTGTGGCTTAGGTCTTCCCTCATAGCTCGTGCACTGCAAGCAAGGATCAAAACTGAGGCAGAGCAGAAGGCTTCTGCAGCCATCCACATGGACTTCCATCCATGGCGCTGCCTCTTGCCAAGGACCTCCACCTTGGTGGCACTTTGTGCGTGGAAAGTGGGAACTGCATCTTAACTTTTAACAGGCATTTCCACCTGTTATCTCCTTATTTCATTCCACCGGTATAAATGGATGAAGTGGGCCATGTAATGGACTTCCCTGATCTTTTAAAATTTATTTTGGGAACCTCTTTAAAAGTGTTAAAAAAAAAAAAGTCATAGGCTGTTGCCATTGGAAAATAAGAGAAATTACTGAATATTTGTAAGACTGTAGACAGGAAATAGCTTTTCACAGGCAGCAAAAGAGCTTGGAGAAATTGGAAGTTGGGCATTTTGGCAGTAGCATTGATTTTACTTGAATATATATATTGCTTTTTAAAATATTTATGAGAAAAATAACTTGTAATTTAAAGTCACTTACTTTCCTGTGTCAGAGTCATGCTAACTGTGTTTTGTGACTAGTACTGAAAGCTGCTCAATGCTATTAAGTTGAAATTATATTATTTTTATTCCACAACCCATATCTGTCTTCTAGTATTTTACAACTGAATTAGTACTGCACTGCAGAATCATTAGGAAGGCTTGACTATTGAAAGACCAGAAGTCTTCTAAAGTTTCTCTTCCCTCTCTCCTTTGCTTGCATCCCAAAAAAGGGAGTATTTTAGACCTAGCATTTTGAGGTCTTACGTCATTGTAAGTTTGATTTCTAAAATTCTCCCTATGGCATGTTCATGCATGTAGAATTTTAATCTAGTTTCTGAGATGGCGTGTGAGGTTTTGTTTCATGAAGCATTTGGGACTATGAAAAAAACCCTGGGCTTTTCACAAAGACTTGACGCCTTTAAAATATGAGACCAAGCAGAAATTATAATTATCAGTGCCCCTTGTATGCAGATTCAATCAGATTTGGACTAAGAGTTGACCAATGTGAGATCAATAAGTTGTCATGCCCTTCTGAATCTATTCCGTGCTAATTAAGTTGGCATCTCAAAACTGCGGAATTATCTTATTCGTGAGGAGAAAAATACCTAAATCATGGGCTTTATTTCTGTTAAGATATTGTAAGTTCCTTTGTTAACACAGTAGAACTTGAAAAAAAAAAATGAGTAGATGTGGAGCATCTGTTACACATCTTCTAGATCAGCTTTGCAGTTGACTGGCCTTTGGATAAAAGACACACTAAGTGCTTGAGTATTGCTTATGCTGGGAAAACAAATGAAGCTAACAGGGTTTCAAAGGCTTTGAAGCAGTGTCACTCTCAGAGGTGTTCAGTTGTTTTCTTTGGCAATATAAGTTGAAGCAAGCTAGTTTACTTTATTAGAGGCATAAGGCTACTCTTGTAACCTTCCTCTGACTAAGACGAATTTGGCTGACTGACCTTATTTCTTGCTGGACCACACGTGTTGTGCTGGGTTTGGGTTTTTTGGGTTTTTTTTCCCCTCCTTAGGATTCATCTCTTTTAAAGAGCGGCAGCATTTTCTGTATTTTGTTAAATCTCCCTTTTCAATTTGTGCCTCCCTACAGAACTATGTTCTGCTATGATGGAGCAATGCAAATCAAGTAGAATAGCCCAAATTAATTCTTCACATTGGCGGCAGTATGATTGCCTGCATGGAATCAATAATGCATCATAGAGGGATCAAATTTTGGAGTATAATGTGTGAATAATGCTTGACACAAAACAAAAATTCAGTCATCATAATAGCAATTAGGAAAAAGCTGCAGCTTATCCCAGCTGTAATCTCTGCTAACAATGAAGCACAGCCTGGTAATCAGCATGTATGGTATGAAATGCACTAATAGAAATCACAGCTCTTTGTTATGTGTGTGGGGGGTGAAAGTTTCCTTTTCAGCTAACTTGTGCTGTGTTAACCAGACATGGCATCCTTCAACTAAATTGTGGAGTGTGTGTGCACTTGTAAAAACACTGATCAGCTGTGTGTTCATCCTGATGTTTGCATAGACAGGAGCCCCCCAAATCATGGGTCCTTTGTGTTTTTGAGCAGAACTCTGATTAAACAGATCACAAGAGTAGGCTGAGTAAAATATCAGAGGACTCCATTAAACATGTACCTTAGTTTTATATAGAAAGAAAATTTCATCGTTTCTTTAAAAATTAAAAGAAAAACATGGATACTCAGTGGTTGTGTGCATTGGGGTTGGAGAATGGGTCTAAGGTTGATGGGAGGTATTTAGGGAAATGAATATTAGGTAATTGGAAACTGGATTGGTAGCAGCAGTTGGGTTCCCTGTTGTGAAAGCCCATCTTGCCCCACGCAGAAGGTAAAAAAACCACAGCATTTGGAATTGGAAAAGCAGATAAATGGATTGTATAATGTCAGTGACAGGACTTGTGCCACAGCGCCCTGGGCAGGACAGCGGGGCTGTGGGCTGGCTTCACAAGGGACTGTGCCAGCTGCCACACGGAGGTACCTTTGGATAGGTAGATGGATATGGAAAGACACGTATCTCCAGCAACACACGTCCAGGCAATCCTGTTCTGTAGCTAAAAATCATGATACACACAAATTGTGCCACGTAGCTGTTCTGCTTGCTGCTGGTGTCTTTTGTTTTCCTTTGAGCGTACCTTTCTCAGGTGTGCCTGTTGAGGAGTCATGCAGAGAGAGAAAGGGAGATGGCACAGTAGCTTTTCCTCACAAGAATGGAATTTAACTTTTCTGTTGCCTAATGTTCTTAAAGCTCTCTCTCTTTCTCCTTTTTATCTCCTGTGCCACTCTACCTCGGACCTTCTCCGTGGTCAACCGATGTCTAGCTTACCATGTATGAAGAATCCCTACACATCTTCCCAGACATCAGCTTATTCAAAAGCTGACCTATAAAGGTTACCAAAGACCTTGTTTCTGCCTCTTTAGCTGAGTTACCTGTTGGTTTTTTGAGGGCTTGATCTTCACACGTATGGTTTTGGTGTGATTTTAGGGGTTGGTCTGGCTTTAGTTCATGACACAGTGTCCTTTTGTGACTCAGAATTACAGCAATGGATTAAAATATTCATGAAGAGGAGATAAAAAGTTGTCAAAGAAGTATTCTAAATAAAATTGGAGCATATTTGGCAGCAGAACATGACACTTGGTTTGGCCATAAAGGACTAAAAACCCATCTGGACTGTTTCTCCAAAGCTGACCAAGTGTGGAGCTAGAGGTAGTTCTTCCTGGAGATGCCCTCTGCCCCTGAAATGGCAAATAAGGAAGCATGGCAGAAACATGGGGTAGTAAAGTAATGGCCTAAACCTATTCAAGAAATGGAGGCTACTGTAGTTGGAGCACTGATAACCTAGGTATCCATTTAAAGACATCTCATCCTATGGGAAGGAGCAAAAGGAGGTAGCAGGCCTAAGAGGAGCAAACTGCTTTGTATAGGAGTATGGCAGGCGATCAAATAGTTCCTAGTGTTTGTTCAGACTAGATGGCTGAAGGACCTGAGTAGGATATCATCATACTTCGCCCCCAGATGCTGTTGACATGTGATAATTGCCTGGTTGACATAACAAGCGTTGAAACAGTGTAAGGACATTTTTCAGCTTGGGTAATAGGGTAAAGGAAGCAGCTTGTTCTTGGAAATCAGTTTGCTCTAATTTTGGTTTAATGCAGTAGAAAGTGTACTTGATACCCTGGCAGCAGAACATAATTCGTCTTCTTTGGAGTTAGTGTTAAATTTTATTATCTTTAATAAATACAATGTGAACATGTCAGCCTGTTTGTCATAGCCATTCCAAAAATGCTCTCTTATGGTAGAATCTTCAGAAAAATTCCTTTTAAGAGCAGTGCATTATTAATAAAGTAATCCATTAGGTCTGGTGATAAAGGGTCACAGCAGAGTCTGAAATACGTTTCTTAAATGGTTAAGAAATTTATCATGGTTGGAGGATTAATTGATTTCATTTGGAAGCTTTCTTAAGGTTTTCAGGCGTTGTGTTTAGAGAGGGTTTTATTCTCTTTGGAAATATGCTTGCTGCTAAAGTTTTGCTTTGCTGTCATTAGCATGAACATTTCTGCTAAAGGCAAACTGTTCTTTTAGCATTATGACTGATTGCATCTGCGAGGAGTGCTACTTAGGTAAAGAATATGAAAGTTTATGGCAAATAAGGTATTGTACTTGAAATCAATTCAGAATCAGAATAATGGCACCAAGCATTAAGTGTTGCAGTACAAGAATAAAGAAGGCACTGCAGATGCTGCTAAATGCTGAACTATAAAACTCCAATGGGTCTATATCTTTTAAAAATTGGACAGAATTGTCATCATTTAGAATACATAGACATAGTTTTAAACTGTATAGAAATCACTGCCCCCTACTTCAATAATGTGCGTAACTGTTGCCAGGGAATGATTTATTCAGTGAATGTAGCTCCTATTCACTGAAGACTTGGGGGTGGAGGGAAGGGCGTTTTGAAATGAAAGTTGTTCACTATTAGATTAACATAATTAAACCTATCTGAGAAGAATTCACCACAGCTACTGTTTTTTTTTTAGTTCTCTGTGTGTGTGTTTTCTCTGTCCTCCAGTGGAATGACTCCCAAGCCCAAGTTTCCAAGCATGATCCATGCAAACAGATGCTCAACTCTCCAGTGAATGTTCTTGCAAACTATTTTCTACTTACATTCCATATCAAAGCAGATAATGGATACTCATGCCCAAATTTAGAGGGTTTTTAAGTTTCATTGAATATTTTCAAGTTTTTTAGACCAATGTTCAGAGTTCCTTGTATACTAATCTAACTCTGAAAGGGTGATTTGGGCAGTGAAAGTATTATTTGTCTTCTTTTTAAACAATTTATATCAGCAGTTCTAGTTTCTCTTAAAGAAAAAGTGGATGATTGTTGCATATTCATGACTGAACTGCGGAGAACTTGGACCAGCATTAAACAATTAACCCTCTCGCCAACATCCATTTGAGTAGAAGCCAGGGATGTTCCTACTTGGTTTATTATGGATCTGAGATATAGAAATGTATTCCGGAGGACTGTGTTTCTAATAAATAAAAAGGCATAATGAGAATGTAACTGGGAAGGAAGACAAAAGCAGCCATGCTTTAAATTGTTAATGATGGTGCCAGTGGCTGCAGCTTTACCACAGCTGTTTAAATTGATCAGCAAGTGAAAATGTTTTGTTTTGGCATTTTCCCTGCATGTGCAACTCTTTCGAAGGGACTTCTGGAAGCTTTTCAAAGGGGAATCATGATCTTTTTTTAAACTAGGCTTAGAGCACCAGAGCTTCCAGTATTTTGGGATGCAATATTTAAGGATGCAGTTCAGTTTTTCTTTTGTAAAGTTTTTGGCTGATGAACCATTATTTCTCCTAGATTTCCTTTACCACTTTTTTTCCCCTCTACAAACACTACAAATGACTCCCTACCCATAAAAGCTGAGGGAACAGCACACTTCCTAGCTGTCCTTTTTTTTTTTCCCCATCTCTATTTTACTGATGCTACAGAGTTTGATCAGAACAGCAGAAAGGTGCTATGTCGATTTGCTATGCATCTTTTGGTCAAGCATCCAGTGTGAAATTGTTCTATAAAATGTACTTTTTCAGAGGGAACTCACTCCTAATTTCTTTCCTGGTTGGCTCTACCTTGCAGCTGAAATGGGTTAAGCAACACCTCTTTATCATTTGTATCCTTTCCTTCCGTTCCAGAGAAATGGGTATGCCTTTCAAAAAGATGCAGCCTCTTCAAGGCGGGTAGGGAGGAGAAGATTGGACTTTCTGTGTGTTCACAAGTGATGTGTAGAGATGTTTGGGCAGAGGGCTGGCTTGAGCTGGTGAGCCTTGGTATCTTTCCCAGAGCACCTCCTACCTTGAGCTCGTGAGCAGACCTGTCTGGGACCTTGTGTGAAGCCTCTTCCTGGCACTCCTGGTGGCAGGTGACTGGACAGGCCATGCTGTAGATAATGTCGAGCAGCCAGGTTTCTGCATTAATGTACTTGCAGTGAGGGTGGGTACTGAACATTATTCAGGATCCATTATATATTTATCCTTATAGTCCTTTGTGGAAAATGATTTCTGTAAGTACCCTGTTACGGTTATGAAAGCCTAAATAAGCATCAGTCTCAAACCCTTTGACCTGTCTGCACAGAATGGAGATCTGCTTTGAAAAGGACTCCTTTGTATCTGTTTTTACTCCATGCCCTTCCATTCATTTGCCTATACAAAGCAATAAAGGGTAAAACCAAAGTAACATAAATTGGTCTGTCTTCCTGAATCCATGTCTCGCTAATGTACCCAGATTAACTCAACTGTAAATTGTCTCCTTTGGATGTCGTGTCTTGCTAAAAGTTTCCTATATGATTCATGATTTGGATTGCTTTTAACAGCTATTGGCTAAGCAATATGGTAAATGTACAAGGTGATGCAATTGGCATTAGTGAGAGGATGCACAGGAGCATGTAATGCAGTCAATACTACATTAACTACTGATGCCCAATTACAGAAACTGGAAGAGTGGCTTTTAGGAGCATTAGGACTTGCAGAAGAGCTGAGATCACCTGCCGCTCCTTGCCTAAAAGCTTCACCCTTTACGCGCTGGGATCAAAGCAAACATTTAGTTGCTATTTTGTCATGTATAACAACGAAGGTATTCCCACCCCCCCCTTTTTTTTTCCAAAAAGTGTCACACTGATGCTTTTAGCACATGTAAAATCCTATCTCTGTATTTCAAGACTCTACTTCCATCTCCTGGGGCAAGACTTTATTTGAATAAAAACTCTTTAACCACCTCTGCATTTATTGTGTCTCTGAAGCTTACTATTTCAGCCAGTTTTTATTTTAAAGAAATACTAAGTGATATTTAGAGTGTCCTATTTCAGTGTGCCAGAGTGGCCTCCCCGTCGCTCCCCCCAGCTTCTTTCCCTTTTCTAATCTGTATGTGATTGTTTGTGACCTCAGCTGGCTCCAAGTCTCTGAAAAGTGTTTTAAAATACAACCAGATACCACATAAAACAGGATATTTGAGTGTGCAACCTTTCTGCAGTCCACATTCAGATTAAGCACACATTGTTTCCACCACTGCTTTTAAACCCATTTGCAGGAGATGGTGAAGGACCACATTATACTAAAAAACAGTGCATACTTTCAGACTGAGCTGTGTGATCGCAGCTTCTAAATCTATTTTAAAAATAATGAGCAATGTCGCTGTTACATGGCAAAGCTAGCAACCCACAAAGTTCCTCCGGACTTGGAGCGAGATGGGAAATTAAGCAGCTCTAAGAACACTGAAATATTTTAATATAAAAGACAGCTGGCAGGTGGCTTATTGCTCTTGTTGCAGCATTTGTCTTTACTTCCAGCTATGATACTTGGCATATCACTGCTGCTTTTAATCCTCAAAGCATTTTGCAGTACTGAGGAATTTGTGCTTCCCAAGTGATCATCCCCCGGAACTCCGGCCTGGATATCTGGGGGATGTGCCTGACCCCCATGAGGCCTGGGTGGACTTTTGTGTTTTAGCTGTCCCTGGTTTGTTCTTCTCTGCTTTCTCTGTGCTGGGCCTGGGTCCCACCTTGCCTGCTGTCCCATGCTGGGTTAGGAGGTCAGACCTCTGCAGAAGAAGGAAGAAATAACTTCTGGATCGCCAGGGAAGGACAGAGTGCTATTGAAGCAATTGCTCTCCTTAACTGTTTCGGCGGCTGTTTTATTGATCCCCTCTCAATTGGCAATTTTAATTTTGGGGTTTTTTTAATCTCAGAGGTCCGGTCCAAGCAATTGCAAATTGTTGAAGAAAAGCCTTCGCTGTCTTCTTGCCATAATTATGAGCATTGGTCACGTTCCTCCTGCTCCAGCTGTGAGCATGGGTCTTGTCCCCCTCTTGCATTTTCTGGGGACAACAGAAAAAAACGGGGTAAGGCTGTGCTGTAAAACATCCTGATGGTCTACAGGCATTTCCTCAGTGACCTTTTTTTTTTTTTGGTAGATGGTGCCTTAACTTCTCAGGCAGAGTTGTGTTGGTGGTCCATGTATTTGCTGTGAAGCCCCCCGGATCTCTGCCCCATAACAGGGCTGGTCCGGGCTGTTCGCTGTGGCCGGGGGCAGAGGAGGAGCCTGTTATTTTTAAGCCCGGCTGTTGCTTTCAGGTGCCGATCGATGCTCTTTTGAACGTCTGGGGGAGGAGAGCAGAAGGTGACCTGCTGGTTTTCCCCTTGCACTAATGTGTTTAAAAGGTGGCACCAGCAGCGGGGGCGTGCGGGAGCTCGGCTGAGCTGTGCCTTCAGCGCGCTTGAAACGCAGACGAGTATCCTGAGCTTGATGCACTTTCCAAGCTGTACAAACAATGTTTGAAAAGTCTGAAGTACCCAGCAGGGCGAGTCAAAACGTCCTTGAGCAACTTTGTATTTAGACAGTGTTTTCTCTTTGCCTTTGATCAGGAGGGAACAGATGTGCCTCCTCTCATGTGTGTGTTTGTGCACACCCCCTGATGTACGCGCATTCCTTGTCCTTGTGCAGGGCTGCAGTATTTAGGGTATGCTGCTATTCCTCTTTGTTCTTCCTTATTACTGTTGTTCTTTTTGTTGTTGTTGTTTTTCCAGGGAATCTAAGTTGGAATTTAAAGAGGTCGGACTAAACAAGGTTTTAACTTACTCTCGTTCATTTCCTTATCTCTCTTTAACTTGGATAGAGTGGAAAAAGAATATGTATATAGTAATGCTCCCTTTTAAAAAAAAGTATGCATATATATAATCGATTCCTTGACTAGTTTTTTGGGGGGGGCAGGTTTTGAGCATTTGGTCTAAGTGGGCTGCTCAGTGAAATTTGTACATTCATAAAATAGCTGATTGAAAAGCAATATTTCAGATAAATACAAGCCAGCGATCTATCAGCAGTTGTAATAAAAGCTGGGCTTCAGGCTGTGATTTTATTTTGAAATAATAAGAATTGCTTTATTCTTTTTACTTGAGTTACCATGGTAATTCTGTCGTGTAGCAGTGTTATATTGATTTAGAAAGTGGACAGTAATATTTCTTTTGTGTTATTCTGTTTCTAGGGGTTGATTTCTAATTTCCACTTGGAGATTACTTTTATAAATTTCTTAAGTCCTTCCACTTTTTTCTCTAGCAGTGTAATTTTCCTCTCACACATTGCTATTTTCTGAGCTTATTGGTTTGCTCTTATTTTAAATTAAACTTGCTGGTTTCAAATATTGAAATGACATCTTTGTCTGTGTCTGTACTTTGGTTTAGCAAAATATTACAGTCTGCTGTTTTATGCTTAATAATTTAAGGGAAGCTTTATGTCTGCCATCAGTGGTTGTTGGTAACTCATGACTAAACCAACACAGAGCTCAAACCTCTAACATTTTAATACCATGTAATGGTCCTTCCACCCTGCACACTGTTTGGGTTTTTCTTTAATCTGCCTTGTGTGTGTCCTAAAAAGAATGCCAATTAAATTCTGACGAGAGCAGGAGGAGCTTTTGGGTGGAGCTGGGTCTTGGCCACTTCTCTGTCACTCTTGAAAGAACCACTGGTTTTATCTATGGCACGGGTACCATTCCTGACTATCCATATTTCTCTTGCAATTAAGGCGTTTCAGGTTTTCAAAAGGCAGAATTTTGACTTTAAGAAGTGCTTGTACACACTCAGTGACTGGCAAAAAGTAACAATCTCCTTTAGCTCTGTTACAGGATTGTTATATAAGATTTTCCCAACCATTCTGGTTCTGTGCTACCTTAGCTATGCTTTTAGATTGCTACTGCTTTAAGAAATTACAGTCTAAACAGGATGTGGCTGTTCCTCGTGGCATCTTTCTTTTTCTGTGAATGAGTAAGAATGGTTGTATTCTGAACCTGGGGGAAAGAGGGGACATGAACCTCAAGCATCACTGTCTTGAGAAGCAGTGTTTTAGAGCCTGAAACCAAAGCCATGAATTCTGCTTTCCAACAGGAGGCATTCAGATGGGTTTTTAGTACAGAGGGTGGGATACCTGCTTTGTGAGCACTAAGGACAGATTTCCTGGTTATGTAAAACCACCACTGGTAGGTTCTGTGGTGCAGGTAACTGGTGGGAGTGGGACTGAAGCCATGTGCTGTTGCCCCTTGGTTTCATTCATGTATGAAGCTCACAACAGCAAGAAAAGGAGCCCAGGAACCCCAGCTGATCTCTTTGGGGATCACTGGAACATCTACAAGTAGGAATTACCACCAGCTGGAAAGAGCAGAAGAGGAGGAAAAGAGTGGCTTGGACAGATGGTGGTTGACCTCAAAAGGATTGAGGTGTGAAGTAGTTGGTAAAAGGCAAATGCAATCCTGGAATGAATTGAACAAGAAATTGCTCATAATGATTCCTGTTAATAATGCTGGAGAGAGGCATTGGTGCACCTTGTCTGCTATGGGTAACTTGCAGATCCCGCAAGCTAAAGGACAGTAAATCCATGTGGAAGTAGGGGCAGAAAGGATGCTCATGAGGAGCAATCTGTCCTTCAACTCATCTGCCTTTGCAAAATGAAGGCTGACTGGTCTGGACAAGTACTCTGTGAGGAGAAACACCAGGGACGAAGGAGAAGTGGACTTTTTACCCCATTAGAACAAGTAGTTGGAAATGGCTAAGAATGTTTCTAGGCTAGCAATTTAAAAGCTGCTGGGCTTCTGGTCTCTTAGATCTGCTTTTCTCAGAGGTAGTGGGGGCATGAAGCTGACTTGCTTGGGTTAGAGAAAGGGATGGTGCAATAGCCTCTGGCTGCAGGAGCTGGGACTCACTAGTCCTTCTCATCAGTCCATGTTGAGGCATTTATGTCACAGCCTGTGAAGCTCTGTCAATGTTTCCATAAAACCCCTGTATTTTCATGAACATTCATTTATGGCGAAAGTCTGCACGTAAGATCCTGCCTGAGGTTACCTTTTTCTTCCCTATTAAAATTTTATAAACCTGTCACTTGGCTGGGAATTTTAGTTTTCTGTGGAAGTGAAATAGAAGGGGGGCCCTGATGGGGAAGCATGGAGGTTATAGTGTCATTTTCTTCCTCAGTGCTTCCTTTAAAAATAAATAAATAAATAAATAAGTAAAAAGGCACAAGCTACAATCTTACGGGTGAACTCCTTGATGAGAATGGCAAAAGCCATGTCTGCAGGTTCTGAACTTCTTTTCAGTGATGTGATTTGGTTTGATCTGAGTGTGAAAACGCATAAGCAGCTGCTGCTCCCAGAAGTCTCCCCTAGCTTTTCTGTGTGCAGGTGTTGCCTGTGCTGCTCAGCTTGAGAGCAGTGATCCACAAACTTTAAACCCTTCAAATGGGTCCTGACCTGTGAGGCTGTAATGGCCCTCGGAGCCTTTATGGCCCATCAGATGATGTCTGTTACACATTAGTCTGTAATAGCTCCAGAATAAATAACTTTTTTTTTTTAAATCAGTAATTATATCTCTCCACAACGGAGTGCAGTGGCTTCTCATGCTCAAGCACAGTTTTAAAGTAACGCAACAAGAGACTGTTTAATGTCTCTGACAGTCTCGGTGCTGAGCACAGGTCCTCTGTTTTCTTTCTTCAGCATTTTCTTTCTCATTCCTTACTCGTATTGCAGCAAATCCATGCTACCAGGAGCTGGCATCTCACTCCAGATTCTCTGTGATGTGGTAAACAAATACCTCATATTATGGGTCTTCTCAAAATAATGATCTTGTCTTTCCCCATCACAGCTGCTTTTCAGGAAGAGCTGATAATTTGCAATCTTCTTAGTAGGGCTCTATGCTCAAGAGACTAATCTTGCTATGGTGGGAAAAAGGACCAGATGATTTAATGGACTTTTTTATAATCATTGCATTCTGTATCTGATCTTTTTGTGGGATACAGTGCTGCCTGCATCCTAAGTTGGGATTTGGGTTCACTACCCCCTACCTAAAATATATTTTCTTTCCATATGGTTCATTCAATTATAACTCTAGGATATATCTTCTGGGACTGAGTAATTGGCTAGGTCAGAAGTAATCTTTATTTTCACTAGAGAGATGTTTACAAACTGATGCTGTAGTATCTCTTTAAAACCCACTGAGAATCTGATTAAAGGCCTGAGGATCTTCTGCAAAGATTGCCTGCTCCCAGTTGACTTGAAAGGGTCAGCATGCTGTCACAGTTTCGACGACTAAGAATTAACTTAAGGCTGATTCAAATGCTACTCTCTGTGTACAGCATTGATTGGACTGCTTTCAGATGGCAAGAGGTAACTTTATCCTGCAGCATGTGTGAACTCCATTTAGTTAAATAGGGAAGCTGAATGAATATGCTTGCTTGTGGCAAGGGAGCTCAAAGGTGAACACGTTCTACCCCTTCTGCCCTGAATTAAATACTTTGGGGAGGATGGGAGAGAAACATAATTCTTGTGGCAGCATGCTTGGGATACTGACTGCTGCAGCTGTTCTTCAGCAAGTGCAGCTCCTAAGTATCACAAAATCTCTCCTTCCCTTCCCCTATGCACAGTCTACCCTGTGGGCTTGACTGTAATGAGATGGGATTGCTTGTAGTGGAAATGGCAGCAGAGTGCTCTTTTGAATGGGAAAATGAACCCCAGACCAAATAAAATTAGCTTGGTGCAGCATTATCACTGCTCCTTTTTTCAAGGATTGAAGATTTTTAACCTGGTTTCTTGTGAGCATCAGTGTTCAAAGGCATCATGAATTAATGTGGGAATGACATTAATGGTGCTGACTCACACAAGGCTGTGGGGTTTGTGGTGTCACACTTGCAGTTGCTAGCACTGGAGTAGCTTTTAAAAAGGTCCTGCTGAAGCTACCTCACACAGAGATGGGCTCAGTGGGGAGCAATGCCAGGCTGCAGACTGGGGTATTCCTGCTCCATCAGGGTCTGGACCAAAGCAGGCACTGCTGCTGCTCTTGCTGCAGCCAAGGCTGTCATGTGGAAGTTCTGCTGAGCGCCTTATGGAAAGAAAGTGGGCTGGGCTGAGGTGTGCTCCTGACCTCCTGTCAGCCTGCTCACCAAGCCAGTGGCTTCTCAAAATGATGGAGCATCCAGGGAAGGTGCCCCACCAGCATCAAAACTTCAGCCAGGACACAGGGGCCAGCTAGTGTAAGTCAGCCAGCATCCTTCTG
>NW_005054410.1:396622-418029 GCF_000277835.1 Geospiza fortis
GAAGACCTTCCTGGTGACAGTCACAGCACTGAGACCCTTCTTGGGGTTTGATAGAGACATAAGTGCTGTTCCCAACTGAACAATCCCAAGAGTTTGGTGCATGTGTGTTAAAGAGATCACATTTCCCTGAGCAATTTCTTAGGGATTCTTCTGGGTTGTCTTGGGGTGGGTGCAATGTGGCTGTAAGCCAATATCACAGGCTAAACTAAAACCTTGGTGTTTCTTGGTTTTTTGTTGTTTTTTTTTTTTCTTTTTTTGTCTTGCAACTGTTTTAACAAATCCAGGAAGAGGAGATGCTGGAAATGCTGACAGGCTCTGAGTTAGAGCAAGCAGAGAGGCCATGCTGCAGTAATGTACTGCTCAGCTTTAATTGTGCTCAGTGCAATTTCTGTGCTCCCCATGGGCACTTGGCCACGCTCGCATCCAGAGCTGCAATTTGCCAGTGGTCACTCTCAGAAGAAAAATACGTGTTGGCAGGATCCTCAGTGAGCTTATGGCAACTGCTGCACCAGCCAAGGTGGAGGAAAAGAGAATGATTTTGATGTCTCCTGAAGGTGACCAGCTATGAAGTCAGGCAGTTTCCATCTGCAAGACTTGAAAAATGACACCAGAGATTGACAGTCATGTCCTCACTTCACACACGCTCCCAGGCTGGAGGGGCTGCTGCCTTGTGGTCACAGCTGTAGTTTAGCTGTGGCATGTTTCACTGTACACAACTGAATCCATTTTCTGTACAGTAAACAAAGTTCTGATTGCCTCTTGAGACAAATATTTTCACCATCTTTTGCACTGTAAAGTAATTACCAAATTAAACACTGCACTAAGGAGCTGTGGACATGCTGCAGTAAGCCCCCATGCTGCACTTGATGATACTCAGTGTTTGCTGCTGCTTCCTTTCATCCTGTCTTTTTTCTGCTCAGGTTGGTTGGCTCCTTCCTCACCACTGCATAAGATCCAAGTGTCACAGTCTCAGATGATGACTTGTTTCCCACCCTACTCCCACCCCAGACAGGTAGATAAAAATTTGAGCTCGCCAAATCCTGAACTGTACTTAGGGTTTCTCAGTGTGTGCTGTTCTCATTCAGCTTGTGGGCTTACAGCACTGACTCTCCATAGAATGCTCCTTCATGATTCTTAATCAAAGAAAGCAAACATTTATTTTTTGGTCTTGGCTCAAGTTTCTATCAGATCTGCAGAACAAGTCAGTTGTGAAGATGATTACTCTGTCCCTTCTACAAGGGAGGGTCATGAGAGTTGTTACAGTACCAGCTGTGAACAGTGTGACAAGTCTCATTCTGTTTCAATTAAATGAATACACTTGAAATGGTATTAACCTAGTTAAAATTTTGCTTATCAAAGCAAGATCTGTAAAGCAAGCCAGGTAAGTGCCTATTACTGTTTGAAGTTGTATGAGAATGCAGGAGGAGGAGTTGATTTTGAACTTTCCTCACGCTGCATATCATGATCAAGCGCTGGAGGCAACTTTAACATCTGAATGATTTCGTCATTAAAGGAGTAGTGTTGATAGCAGGGCTGTGTTTACTCAGCATTTCCCTGCCAGCTCTCAGAGCACTCCTTCCACTTAAGTGTTTACCCTTGAGTTCAGGAGAGATGCCTACCCAGGGAAGGAAATGTTTTGCACATCCTGTGAATGCTGAATAGCAGGATTTTCATGAAATAAATGCTGAAAATGCTTCCTATTTACTGGAAGAAATCACTAAGACGTCATGTACGAAGAAAAACCCAACAGGACTTGATCCTGCTTATGTTTTTATGGTTTTGGTACTTTGCTGTGTAGGTCAGTGTATGCCTAGAGAAGAGTAAGAAATAGCCTCTAAGTTAGAATGTTTGAATTAGGCATCAGGAAGAAGACTGAGAAGTGCAATGAGAGTACAGTAACTTTCACAAAATAGCAGCATTTTGGTAATCCTTGGTGGAATGAAATTCTGGGTTCCAGATCTCAGGTGTGAATGCTACATGTTGAATTGCAAAAAAAAAAAATTTAAAAAAAAAATGCAAGTTCATGTGATTCTTTCTGCAGTGCCAGACCCAAGGGCAGATCAGCATGGGTGGTGGCTGTCAGTCGGTTTCCAGTTTACTTTGGGAGTAAGATTTTGTGTTCTACTGCATCAAATGCTAATCTGGCTGTGCTTTTTGTATCACTTATGCAATTTAATATGACATCCTCACCTCCCCCCTTGCTTGATTTACTCTGCAATATACAATGTATTATGATAAGGTGCTTTTCCTCTAAAATAGGGAAAAACAATTTGGGAACAATGCACAAAGCAAATAAGGCACATGGTGGTATTTTAAAAATATTAGCAAAGAGATATGCAACAAAGCACATTTCCAGTATCTTTGGAAATGTGGAAGTAAACTGGATCTCTGTGTTTTGGAGGAGGTAAGTGCAGTCACTAAGGAGAAGGGCATGCATGCCTGCATGAGTTTAAACCAGGCATGCTGGGGTTTTTGTGGGTTTCTGGTATTACTGGCTCCAAGTCAGAAGAACTGATGCAGGGGGGATATGGAACCTGCCATTTTTAGAATATACACAGAAGAATATTTCTAACTACTTAAGTAAGGGTTTGTCAACATTTGGTCTTTATTTGACATGATGACTGATCAACTCGTATTAAGTCTTCTCAGGAGTCTTATGGGGTTTGGCTGGTTTTGCTCAGGGTGCCTCACAGGAACCAGATCCAGGGAGAGAACTGGCAGGTGGTGAGTGTAGCATTTCTCCTCTTTGTGCCACAGTCCATGCAGAGGGCTCAAAAGGGTGGTTTTGTGTCCAGTTTTGCTGTGAGGTAGCAGAGTTCTTGCAAGCACTCGGTGTCTCCAGCCTTGTGGCTGTCCTGTGGGAAGCAGTGCAGAGGGAGCTGGTGGTGCTGCTGGCACAGGGCTGGGAAGGAGAAGCCAGCCCCTGTTTCAAGCTGGAGACAGCTGAAGACGCTCCATGTGCAGCCCCCAGCCAGGGCCAGGGTGTCCCATACCCTCACCAGCTCTACTCCAGCTGGGGTGCCTGGCTGGAGGCTGTGTCTTGCTCCTGCCTGACAGGGCATGGCTGAAGGGGATGGTTTGGTGTTTGCAATGAAGAGAGGAAGTGCAGAGACCTTCCCAAGCGCTGTGTCTGAGCCTGTTTGTCCCTGTGCTGGCTGTGGTGCAAACCTGGAGGTGCAGCCATTTGCCTTCTGCATCTGAGGAATTCTTTCTGCTTTATACCTTCATCTTCACAGCTTTGCTCAGACATCTGAATGGCTCTGTACTCATCCTGCCTCTTCAAAAGATAGAAATCTTCATTTCTCCCTCCATTTCTGAAAAGCTGAGATTCTTGGGTCCTTGAATCATTTCACTTGCCCTCTGCTATGCTGCCTTTGCTGCATCCCTTTTATATAATCACCGCAGCTCACAGTATTCTGTAATACAGCCCCAGTCCTCTCTCTAATAGACTGCTATGATGTCCATGACTTACATCCCTGAATTTTCATTACTGCTACAAAGACTTTTATACACTTTAAAAGGGAACAGATGGATTCTTCCCTATTTTGGAAGAGATCATTCGTGCCTGTCCACCTTCTCAAGTTCACCTATTTTCATTACTTTAACTTAAAATGATTTGTGGAGCCTTCTGAGCTCTCAAAATTAAACTGGAGCCTGAATAAAATTTGAACCTAGATTTCCCTCATCTAACCTAAAGTAGATGATAGCTTCAAGGGAGGACCTAGAGAATAGTTCATTTTGGTTATAGTTCAAAACAGTAGTCAGTCTGTTCTTTCCCACTGAGCTCTTTCAGAGTTGTTCCAAGGAAGCTCACAAAGAGCCCTTCTGAGATTGAAGTGGGAACAAAGTGCTAATTGTTAAATTATCTTTTATCCCCCCAAAACCTAAGGAAAATCATCTGAAGGATGTTAGTTGCATACAGAGTATTTCTGTCTCCATCCAGTGCTAAGTAGTCTGTTTTAGAAAACCTTTGTTTTGTTCTTTGCAGCTCTCAATAGGCTTTTGCTCTCAAACAATATGGACTCTAGCAGGTGGCATTTTTGGCAAATGACCTCTTCTCAATGCCAGGACGTTCAGATGTTGCCCTTTCTCATCTTTTTCAGAACTGTTAAAATAGGAGGTGAAGGGCAAACGCGCTGCTAATAGGGTGAAGATGCGCTAAGATCTTGGACTGGAAGAAAATCAAAATATTGGTTTCCAAGGAATTGGGTTGCTGGTGAGGAGCGTGGTGTGATAGCTGGGTGTAGGAGCTGGCAGCACTTCCCTCTCGAAACAAATGATGCAAACTTACAAGAGCAGGTCCTGTGCTGTGGCAGAGGTTAATTATACGAGTGGTTCTGCAACTCGCGGCTTTTCCTTCTGCGCTCCGCTCACATTTGCCTTCCTGACGTGAACCGCAGTAATGTGCACAATTCATGTGTCTCTGTCTGATTTTGGTTAATTGTAGTAGTAATTACTAATTTCCAACCCTTGACCTGCTTTTTTAATCGCATTTTTTAAACGATCTTTTGGAATTTGGTGTTTGGTTTTTAATTTAGATAAATTATGCTAAAATGTTCTTGAGAGAGCTGCACGCTGAGGTCAAAAGCTTTATCTGCACCATGCCCATTTTCTCTAACCTATTTTAATAATCACAGCTGCTTTCTTTAATGGGTAGCTTTTGTTGAACTATGCTAAATCTGTCCTGTTTAGACCAGGCTGCTGAGGAAGCAGTAAAACAGAGTGCTGTGGAGTGGCCCTGAGGCTTCATGGGTTGGGGGGTTCTAGGGCTGGGTTTCCCTTTTCCTCCCTCCTTCCCTCCCTCACAGCCCCCCCAGCTCCTACCACCTGAAGCCTTACCTCCCCTTTTCCCCATAGCTAAGGGGAAAATGCCCTCTGCTGCCACTGTCCCTGGGCTGTGGGGCAGCTGTCTGGGATGACTGGCCACATCCACCTCCGCTCTGGACACTGCCAGGGGAGGTGGCCCTTCATCCCACAGATGAGTGATGGTCATCATGACCAGCAAGGGCTGGTTGTAAGCCACCTCGTGGGAGAGGTCTCAAAGCTTTCAGGAAGGCCATGTCTTTATCCTCTGCTCTGCCCAGGCACAGTAGTGGGGGTGTGTATTTACAGGTAGAGGCATGGTTTGCTCTGGCTGTTTGTGGTGAATTGTAGGAGGTTTCATGCAGAATGGTTGTCCTGCCTTTCTCCTGTCCCCTCCTTACGCTTTGGATGGGGAAAGTTTAACCCAGTGCAATGCTTTCAAACTTGGAAACAAGTATTAAAGAGCAATTAGCTGGCCAACATCCCTGGATAAAACAGAGAAACCTTGCCAAAGATCTTCTTGTCTTTAAACATTTGTACAAATCTCTTGTCAAATATAGAAGTAATTGCCTTCGCCCCCTTTCTTTCTGCTCTCTCCTCAACCACTTTCAGTCCTGCATCTGGTTTAATATAATGGCTGTTTGCATGAATGGCTTAGTTAGCCAGAATGGTAATAAAACACTTTAAATTTATTGTGACATTTGGATTTAATTAAAAAGTACACACTTAGAAAAGTAAAACATAATGTGTAGAAGGAGTCAGGAAGGTTTTTCTCCTTTTCTTCCAAAAAGCTAATTAGAGTTGTATTTTAAATTGTTTATGTGCTGCTAATCATTGTAATAAATCATTTATACTGAGAAAGACACACTCTAATGTGCTTGTGTAACTGTTTATGCTCTCAAGTTTCTATCATGAACAAATTGATCTGGGAGTGAATTTATTAACCACTGGGGAAGAAATCATTAGTGCCTTCTCTAAATATTCCCCAGGTACACTTTTATTATAGTAGTCTACTGTTTTAACTAAAAGTAACGTTACAGGGCCTTGGTTTAATTATGATGCAAATTGACTTTCCATCATTTAGAAGGAGGGAAAACTGCCTTTTTGCTGGTAAGATACAGCCACGTTATATCTGCCAGAGCACCTCACAGTTTACAAAGGTTTTTTTTCAGAAAAAAAAGTTGTAAACTGGTGTGGGGACTTTATGGAAGTTTTAAAATACTCCAGAAAGTTTAATCTCTTTAATCTACCTGGCCTTTGATAAAGGATCCTAGGATAAGGTAAGTGTAGCCTGTTATGTTAAATCTTTTGCAGCTGGCAGCACATTTACACTTAGAAAGCAATTTGGTGCTTTTTTCTCAGTTCTGGAGCCCACTTGAAATCTTTTGGAAATAATTGGTGTTGCTGGTTCCCCGTCGCCAGCGAAGGCACCGACGGATGCAGAGATTGTCACACATAAAATAGTGGCAGAACTGTAGTTATAATCTGAGATTTTTCTGGTTCCCAGTGCTTAGTCCAAACTGGGAGCTGCTGGCATCCCAGCTCTTCCCAAGGGTTTTTAGGGTGGGCTTGTCCTGTGAGTCCGGAGGTGGTGGCGGAGCCCACAAACCCCCAGTGCCCTGGGCTGAGGGACAGCTTCCATACTTGGAGGCATTGCTGAATTCGTTTTCAACACTTGTACTTCCCCCTGGTAGTAAATTACATTTCCCACCCTGCCCAAGAAACCAAATCTGGACATTGAAAGCTCCAGTTAATGCCAGTAGGTTTTGTGGGTGCTTTTTAAATTTAGCTGCTATTACTTGAGTACTGAATTATTTATTTACAGGTCTAGCATCAGGCCGTTGGGTGGGAATACCCACAACATGTAGATTTATATAGTTGAATTGGTGGCTAGGCAGTTTTATTTGAAGTCCTGTAACTTGATGGGAAGATTTAATTTTCTATGGGGTATTCTTAATTTTAAATACAACAAAATAGCAAAGAAGGCCCGCAACAAACCTACCCAACGACAATACCAACCAGTGTTCAAGTTTTTGGTAAAGCAAACAGTCTGCAGCTCTTTCCAGCAGAGAAAGGAGAGTGAACATGAGTAAAATTGTTCTTTTAGACACATACATTATTTGGAGGTGACTGACTACATTTGATGGTAGATGTATGTGTGCTCACACATCACAAAGATGACCTGTTGCCTCAGGGAGTTGGGCAGTGTAATGCCTTTGGGCCTTAAGTACCTGCACTTTTATTTGTACTGTTTTGGCTTTTATAAAATATGACCCTTACCTTCTCGTGGTTGAGTTAATGTTGTCTTTTTCTCCTTAGCCCTAGGGAGGCTCACAAGTGACAAACGTTTGTGTGTCAGTCCTGGCCATGTGTGTGCTGTGCCACCAGCAACCTGTGGGGGTGTCTGTGTATGTGGGAAGACTTTCTTGGTGCTTCAGTTACAACATGTAACTGAAGTGGCTTTTTATTTCTAGATTTTCCCCAAGACAAGTTATTTTTTCTTACAAGATGAAGGTGTTCATTGTCTATCTCCTTTTATTTTGGATGTTTGAAATCTGGTAGCATTATATGCACTTTACTGGCAAAGTGGAAATTTTTTTGAGACTTCTAGCTATTCATTTTTCCAGAAACCTACCATGCAGTGTTCTGCCACATTAGGTTTCTCTAATAATCCATGGGAGGATGTGATCAAGATCTATTACTGCTTCTCAGTGTGGTCGCCACCTAATTTCATGAGGAGCTGTAGTGGTATTTAGCTTTGCTGTTTGCAGGTTTAAATCTGTATTTCAAAAGCCTTGCTGTGCTAACCAGGCTTCAGAACTATAAGGAACCAAAGGATATCATATGTCTTCTAGAAAATGTGGATTTTTTTTTTCTTTTTTGTCACCTTTGGATCCTTTTATGGCCATTTTCAGAGCAAAATACGAGTCCTTTAGTGATTTTGTGTTCTCTGAATCTGACACCTAGAAATGCAAACGTGTCTAACAGAATTCCATTAATTGAGAATAATAAATGTCCCTTTATAAGTGAAGTCTTTATATAGAGGTGACTCCTGCTGGGATCCCTGAAGGCATTTTTCTTTCAAAGCACAAATATTTCAGCACTTAAAGCAACATTTGATATCCTCTTACCATTTCTGTGGCCTGAGCCTCTGCATTGCTGTGGCTTCTTTTTCTTCTCTTGACACTTTACAAGGTGCACTGCATCCAAACGTGGACTTTTTCTGCAGAATTGTCCCTGAATTAATGGAACTCAAAAATTGCCAGTGGCAGTTTTATAAAAAAGTCACAGAGTTCAGAGATGGCTTGTCCTTTGACAGAGGGAGAGGGAAAGGAACCAGTGCAGCCATGTAGGAAATGCAGTTAATGGAACAAATCTGGTGCCCGTTTGCCCCAGTGGAGCCGACAAGGACAAGTTGTTCTCCACCACCACGTGCTGTGCAAGAACAGCTTGTGTGGGCAGGCTGCTCATGCAGCTTTGGGCTCGTGTAAAAGTGTAAAAAGCATCTTGAATGACACAAGCGTGTGTCTGCAAACTACTTAAATGGGTAGCCTTGGAGAACCAGGTCTGTAGGTTTTGAAGCAGAGCTCTGTTGTAATTCCAAACTTTCTTAATAGCATTGGCACACAGTGGACTGATGAGATTTAATACCTGCCCTTTAAGCTTCATTTTGTCTCCTTCCCTGTTAAAAATTCCTTGCAGCTGGGCATGAAATTACTCAGGTTGTCCCTTCTACGTGGAAGGCTTTTAAGATATTGGCATCCCAAACAAAGGGACAGTGGCTCTTGTGTGACATGGCAGGAGCCTTTCATGGGTGGGTGAGGGTGGACCTGGATTGCAGAAGTGCTGGCAGAAATTGCCACTTCACAGTTTAGGATAAAAATGAGGCAATCCATGTTCATGATGAGTAAAAGTGAGTAATAGTTTTAATATATTAAGGCGGTGGAAGAGGCAAGGACATAGGTTTGCTCTGATATTGTAATGCAGAATGGGAAGAAGTGGTGCCATGGTTTAACTCTTCAGTGGCCTCTGAGGAGAGGAACGTGCAGGTCCCTCTGCTTGTTCAAATCTTACCAGGGTGATATGTAGTGCTGCAGTGGATTGGCTCAAGGAAAGCCACCAAACAGAGCTGTGATTAAGCCATCCATGGACTGCATATCAAAGACTGATCATTCTCTGGTGTTCATAATGCAGAGCATCTGTCTTACATGCCAACTTCCAAAATATTTCTGTGTCTGCTGATAACGTGATGGTAACTGTGGAATGCAGCTTTACCATTTTTGATGCTGTATAACAAAAAAATTATCTCAGGGGTTTATGAGTATGATAATACATTAACATAAAAGTACAACTATTTCCTGAAAAAATGGGCATTCCTCCCACCACAACAGAAGAGAGAGGAAGTATACTGCCAGTGGAGGTTTGCATATTGTACTGCAAGTGTACTTTGACACTAGAAACTGAAGAAATGGGAAATTAGATATGTCTGGGGAGTAACTGCTAATCTAAGTGTCAGGTTTGATACTGGCAGACTCTGTGGAACCAGTAGCTCAAATCTCCGGAGGGCTGGCGGAGCCCTTGACCTTCGCAGCAGCAATGAACTGTTGT
Source organism: Geospiza fortis (assembly GCF_000277835.1). Taxonomy (NCBI): domain Eukaryota; kingdom Metazoa; phylum Chordata; class Aves; order Passeriformes; family Thraupidae; genus Geospiza; species Geospiza fortis. Next base: position 406,034 of record NW_005054410.1, read on the forward strand.
TACTGCTGAGGGCTGGTCCTGGAGAGAGGGATGGGCAGATTCAGGCATGGAAGTGGTGCCTATTTTGCATAGATAGAGGGTGTCTCAGAGCACTCATGCATTGGAAGGGTTTCCCCTGGTTTTCTTGGCTGTTTAAATCGTGCTGCCTGTTGGCTTTACTCCTCTCTGGAGATGGACATGTTTCACCCTCCAGTTCTGTGGTTGTAGTATAGAAGTCTCTAGAGAAAAAGCATGCAGTGTCAGTGCTGGAATCATGGGGTTTTTAAAAATCAAGCTTTCTGCTTGCTCAGGCTGTTGAAATAGTTTGTCATGGAGCTCATTAAAATAAAAGTAAATATTTTGGAGTACCTGATTCATATCATTGGCGATGTCATAGAACCGTGACAAGTTTATGCTTCCCAGACATCAGAGATCAGCTGTAGGCTTTTGAGCACAAGATACATGTCCATCAAAGCTGGCCAGCAGTCCTACTGACAGACTAGAGAGTGCTTAGCAAGCTCATTTCAGAGCCATCTTATTGGCGCTACCCACTGAGAGGGGCTGAGGGAACTGGAAGATAGAGGAGAAAACAATAGGGAGATGTCACTACTGGGGATTTTTGAGACAACTGAGCCAAACTCTTCTCAGAGGGAAGCAGAGGCTCTCGGCAGGGAGAGGAATTCCTGCCAGGAACTTCCAGGGGAAAATACCTGTGCCCAGGCAGCTGTCATAGAGGCAGACAGAGGCACAGTGGGACGGGCAGTGGAGGGTACAGTGATGGTCCCACTACAGCGCTGGGAGGAGGGGTCTGCCCTCCTCCGGTGTGCCTGATGGACCTGCTTGGGAGTGGAGATGGATTTCAGCTGCCCTAGGTTTGGGAAAGAAGTGAAAATAAGGCTGAACCCACATAAGAAGTGAGAAGTCTCTAGAGAAGTCTTCTGCTGTTTAATTCTCTGAAAGCAGAGTGGCAATTGCACACCCGGCAGTTGCTGTGAAATTGCTGCTACAGATAAGCAAAACTGGAATAGATATTTTTACTTGGACTTTAGGGTACCTGAAATGCAGATATCTATTCTTTTTCACCCAAGTCCTGTTTGTAAGCAGTTCAGTTTAGGACCCAAATGGATCCTGAGCTTTGGAAATCCTCATTCACACACTTCCATTAGGTATTAGATCTGGAGCAGGTGTTGTTTTTCCTTATCAGATTTTTGGTTCAGTGTGAATTAGGAATAAGTACACTGGTGGGCTATGAAGATGAAGCAAAGTAAATTGAGATTTCTGTATGCACATTACCACTTCAAATACTGTTGGCACTCAGGAAAAAAAAAAAGACCTCCTAGCACTTGAAGTAACAAATTACTCATCTCACGCTTTGCTGTGGCAGATCATGGTTTGCTTTAAAGTAACATTCTTTTTTCCTGTGCTTAGATAATTTAGAGGCTCCTCTGAAAAGAGGTGCTGCATGGAGTGCAGCACAGGTGAGGTAGATTGGAGAAAAGGATTACAGTTTGCATGTGGAGGCAGTGAATGTAGGCTGCAGATAAACGACGTGGGTTTAGAGCGATCATTGCTGCTGCAGCTTGATTATTTTTCTCAGGGACAGGCACTGGCCCTCTCCTTCCTTTGAAGAACTACACTACTCCTGTCTGCACCATATTTTGTATCACATTTGTGCTGTCTTCTGTTCCTCCGCTACCTATCCACCTTCCTCTCTCACCCAAGATGCTGCGATCGTGGAACTTCTGAGTCTTCAACGTGCACAAGGGCACCCTGTGGCCTATCCAAATAGCCATATCATGCACTTCATGCATGTAAAACATCTGCTCCAGAGCTTTAAAAACAAAGGTTGAGAGAAGCTGATGTGGCTTTGGGAGCAATAAGAGCTAGGAATAATGTAGAGTTGTTCCTTAGGTTAACAGGTTAGTGTAGGAGCTTCTTTAGGTTAATAAGCAAATGTTTGATGGTGTTTCCTTACTGAAAGGTGTGCTGAGAGCCAGCTGGGATTGCTTGCTTGGCCTGGGCAGTAGAGGAGGGCATGGCAGGGCTGGATGTGTGTGCTGGGAAACCAAGCCTTGCGTCTCGTGTCTCAGCTAGATGTCCAGCCATATTGCTCCAGGACTGCATCTGTTTTATGAACAAACAAGGAAGGTAAGAAAGAATATAATATGATTTGGAAGTAATAAGATGGACTTTGCAGCACCTTTGCCCTTAATGACTTTTATTTTCACAAACCTGATTAATAGATACTTATAGTCTGTGAACTTTTTCAACTTTTTCTTGAAACATCAGTGTATATGTAGCTTTTTTCTTTCGAGGGGGAATAAATTACCTGGTGTCATTTGGCACTGGTGGATATGTTCCTTTCTTTGATACAGAGCAAATTTGCTTTAGAGTCAGTTTCTTGAACTTGTAGAAAAATTGTATAGCACTGAAACACTGGGAATTAATCTAAATAGCCAGTGTGGGGTGAAAATGCTCCCTATGCTTTAATTGGAATGGCCTGGTGAAAGCCAGTTCCCAGGCTGCCTCCCTCACTAACTGCCCACCTTGTGGCAGATTGACATAATTCCCCCATCCCTGGGGAACCATAATAGAGCACTCCCTGAAGTGCTCAAAATCCCAAAGGGAAATAAGGATCTCTTTTTTTCCTCTCTCTCTCGCCTTTTTTTTTTTTTTTTACTTTTTTAATGGGGTTTCTGGGGTGCTTATGTTCATCCAGAGGATTGTGGCTATTAAATAGAGGGGGTTTTAAAGGTTTTTCTAATTGCCACACTTCCTCTCACTCCCCCCTGTTAAGTGGCTTTGGACAGTTGCAGAACTTTGATTTCAAATTTGTCTAATCTCTTGAAATATCTAGGTAGGGAAAACTATTGTAACTGAAAATGGCTCTGATTTTTTCTTCCTTTCTTCCATTTTAATAGATATGTTTAGTCTACTTTAAAAGCTTTCTGGAGAACCTTTTCTAAATGGCTAATTTAAGCTTGTCAGGTTTTAATTATAATCTCTCTATACACAAGTTAAGATGCTTAATGCTAGTGAAAAGTTCTGAATACAAAGCAAACCTGTGTCAAGTTGCAGAGCACTCTTACCCGTCTTAATTGCTTCTGGTCTGAACTTTAACCTTAACTCTCCCATCTGTCTTACAAATTCTCTTCTCTCATCACAACCACTTTCTTTTCTGTGGAGTGCTGACGATCTGTCTTAATTCGGCAGGAGTTTCAGTCTGGAAAAAAACTGCCATCAGGCTGTGGATGTTCAGCTCTTCCCTTATACCACTGCAGTATGATGCCCGTTCCTGGAGTGCAGCCCTGCTCTCCTGAACATCCCAGAGCATTCCCATACCCCTGCTGGAATGGGACTGCTTATGGGAGATGGGGTACCTCAGCAGCAGGAGAAGTGCCCTGATTCCAAATACCCTGACAACTTCTGGCCTCAGTTAAAATCAGTCCCAACAGAATCAGTATGGCTTTTTTTGTTGCTGTTGTTTTTGTTTTTGTTAGCAGTTTTATGGATGTGTAGTTAGGCAGTTTATTCCTTTACAGGACTGTTGTCTGCCTCGTTTTCTAGCTGTGACCCAGCCCTTGTGGCAAAGGTTAGTTGCATCTTTTTCTTAGATAAGAATGAGTTTCATTCAAGCTTAGAAAATTAGCCTTGGAAATACTCAGTCAGTGCAGATTCCTTCTGGAGAGTGCATTTAAAAGTTTAAATCCAAAATTGATTTGGAAGTGCTCTAATCTAAAATAACCCTGATGTTAGCATTGTTGTCTGCAACTCCTGCTAGCCCTGGCGTTCCGGTTCAGCGCGTTGGCACACGGTTCCCTGATGCTGTGAAATTGAGACTCATCTGGAGATACAGCCTTTTCTAAAAAGGATTGCAGGGCACTTAAGACTCCTTATTTCATTAGTTCAGTGAAGGAGTTCTTTTCAGCAGTCAGGAGTCTCATGATGAGGTGGGCAAAAACTGAGCAAATCACGTGGCGGACGCTCGCGTGGAAATGGAGCGCAGGAAAAGCTGCTCAGTAAGTTTTTTGGCCCGGAAATGTGGCATTTTTTGGAGCTGAAGGTTAGTGGTTTAGAATTTCTTTTTAGTCTGAGGTTTCAGGCAAAGCATTAGTAGCTACATATCCGGGCCAGACTTCAGGAGGTACATTTCAGGAGGCTTTCACTCCTGCACATTGGGTTGGGTCATATGATTATTATGTTTTTTTCATTGTTTCTGGCCAAGTGTAACCATCACCATCTTCACGTATGTTGGTGAGAATTAAATGGAGCATGAAGATCTGAATTGAAGAGCAGGCTTCCACTTTAAGGGGATGGGTTGCTGCATGAAGCAGTGGTAATGATCCAGAGGAGCAGGATGCATTGAGGAAAAGAGTGAAGTGTGAGCACCATCCAAAGTGCGGGCAGCAGGTCATAAATTCTTTTAGTGGTGGTGGTCTGAAATTCAAGGAATAGGATTAGAGAGCTACAGTAGGTTAATGAAAATGGCTCCCTCAGGATCAGCTTGAATTCAACTCAGTGGTCAGTCGTAAGAAGAGGAATGTCTTGTGCAATTCCAAATTCTCATCCATATTCTGAATACTGTGATGCTCCTGAATGCTTAATGGAGTAGAATATGTTCTGTTATGATATACTTCATATGACTTCTAGGATGCTTTTAATGCAAACTAAATGTCATGCTAACTTGCCCCAAACCCGTAGTGCTCAGTTTATTCTGGAATATATGAATCGCACCAGGTTTTTCAAAGCCTTCCTTGGACATGGGAAAAAAAAAAAAAATAGAGGAACAAGAGAAAAAAGTCTTGCAATTCTACTTGTGTCTTTGCTGTTGTCCAGGGTAATAATGCTCAAATCCTGTCTCTATACGTCACCTCAAAGGAACTCATTATAGAATGAGTATGCAACAGCCAAGAAACCACTTTTCATTCTTATCAGCATATTTTCTTGTAAAGAGAGGTAGCATTAATGGCCAGCTGTGGCTTGTGAGCCCTGACTTAATCAGAAGTGAATAATAAAAATTAATTTGAGGCATATAGTTACCAGCCAACTGCAGCTATAACAAATGTTTAATGATCAGCCTTGCACTGGGGGCTGCATACCTTTTCCTGGGAATGAAAGGGGAAATGTCCAGGGGTGGGACTTTCTCTGTCCTAATTGCAGTAGCAAAATGAGGTAGAGTAAAATCTGATTGTGGAAGCAAACTGTGGCTCAGTAAGTCTTAAGTTAGACTTTGGTAAACAGAAGAACAGAGGTAATGAAGTATTTAGCCTCTGCTTTCTCTGCCTTCTCTATCTTCATGGCATTAAGAGAACAATTTTGGTTGATATTCTTTGCAAGGTACAGCAAATTCTTTCTGACAAACATCACCCTGCCCTTTATCTAGTCGTGAAATATTAAACTGCTTTGCCAGAGTCATCATGAAGGGCATTGTGCTCTCTGGGGTCTGCACTGGGAGATGAAGAATTGGTTGTTGGTGGGCTACACTCTGTTTAAACATCTTGGGTCTTTGTCAAACTGCTTGCAATGTTATCCAGGGACCTCCTGTGGTCAAGTGACTGCACCATAGAGGTCATGGGCTTTTGTCTGGTCCTTCTCAGACAGCAGCTATACCTGAGCAAAATGCACTCTGCTCCTCTCTCTGGCTTCTGCTGCAGAGGACAAGACAGCTCTGGGTCTCCTTTTTCACTCACACTCTTCTCTGCCTCCCAACCACCTCTGGGTGTGACGAGGAGTTTGGAAAGGAGCAAGGCAAATCCTTTGGGAGATGATAGTAGGACTTTCAAGGTAGTTTCAAGCCCCTGGAGTCTGACTGAGCATTTTTGAGTGCAGCTGTGGATAAAATCCAGTAAAGATGCACTAGATGTGAACCATTTTTGACACCTCTTCTGAGACTTGTTCTTGTGCCCCTGAAGCTTATCAAAGCAAATCCACAAATTCCACAGTCTTTTGGAAGTTTGTGTAGCATCACTCAAAACTTCAGGGCTTGCAGAAGGTTGGGGTATTATTTGTATCTAAAATACAAATTCCACTTCCTAAATCAGTATTTATTTGTTGGTTAACCTGAACAGTGCTCCCCAATGCTCACCAGTGCTCACAGATTGAGACTGAGAGTCTCCACACAGGCACTTGAAACTGTGACCACCTCAGCCTGTCTCATCCAACGGGAAAAACACACCACTTAGATATAACTGGGGGGGGGGAAGAGATGGGATGCTCTCTTAACCTTGGTTTTCCTTTGCTACTTTCATGAGACAAAATTCCAGTCTGCTTTATTTTTGAAGTCAGCAAACCGATTATATATTGTAAAAGATCAGTGTTTTCATGGGTGAGTAATAATTACTGAGTAATGGCTTAAAACATTTCCTGAAGGAACATAAAGCTGTTTTTAAAAGTCAAGAGTACATTAAAAGGATTACCATGTAGATTTGATTTTTAGATAACACTAAAATGGATCCCAAATGGACTTATGAAAAGGGATGCTATCTCTTTAATGGAAAGTGCATGGTCTGACAGCTCAGCATGCAAATGGTCCTGCAAAGGACTGGCTGTTGTGTTTTTTCCTTTCAACAAGAAGACAAGGAAATAGCTTGCCCTTCTCCTTTCCACTTTTAATAGCAGATGGGTTGCTCTGGTTTTGCTAGGAAAGGAAGAAGAGGACAGGTTTGGCGAATAACTGCATCTTTCTAAATCACTGGGGAAGTGTATTTCACAACTCCTGGAAGGTCAGTCAGCAGCAATTGTATCTCTTACACAGTTTGCATTAAGTAGATAGATTCCTTCTCCATTCCCCATAGGCAAATCTCTCCTTGCCTCTTACATGCAAGTAAATTTTAGTCCTAGTATATTTATTGCAGTAATCTTGTGCAGGGCATGAACATCAGTGCTTGCCTTGGCAGTAAGTTTGGACAGGGCAGGAGGGGCTGTTATATTCATACTACAGTAACTTGCAATCACCACAGTATTTTCTATTTCAGAGTTGCCAACACGACTTTCTGGTGATTGATGGTACAAAATGGGCTTTTGGCCTGAGTAGGATTTCTTCTAGAAACATTTAAAGGAGTATATTCATATTTCATTAAATACAGAGCGCACCAGGATTCCAAATCCTTTTGTGGTATTGAGCAAATTATTGTAGGCTCCAAAAGTCTTGAGAAATTTCTATAAGCCTGTGAAAGCTTTAGATTGGATAGTCATCATTGCCTGCATTAAGGGCTGTGACAGATTGCTTCATCAGTGTACACAGAGCAGAACATCAAATGGCCATTTGGCAGTGGGCACTGAAATTCTATTAAGGTTGCCGAAAGCTTAGGTTGACATTGTGTATGTCTGCAAAGAGGCAGAAGAAAAGATGATGGTGATTGAGCAATGATATAGTTCTATTCTCCTTAAAATATTCACATATATAGCATGCCAGATCTGTCAGGGTGATGTTAATGTTTCACTGCTAAACCTGAGCACTGCTGCACTGCACGGCTTTGCTCGTGTCTCAAAACCTCGGTATGTTAAACAGGCCATTTCAGCTGGGAGGGGAGCACTGGGTAGCATCACACATCAGCATGAAATAACTGAGGAGTTTTTACTTCTTGAACACTCTTTGGGATATTTAACTTGATAGAAGGTTTTTCCATTTGATTTTCTTGCCTGTTGAAAAAGGGAAGGGAAAAAAACCCTGCCTTGTATTTAATTTTGGTACACAGGTTATTCTTACAGGAGCTGAGAAGTGAGGGATGAGTTCTTAACCTTTGTGACCATTTGGCTCAGAGACTCTTCTTCCACTACTTGGCTCTGACACGCAAACCCACTAAATAGACAGTGCTTGAGGTTGGTGTCTTTTCTGTGGTCACCTGCAAATTGATGGAATATTGAGGAATACGGGATGAATTTCAGGCCAGTCATCCCTAATAATAGTTTTTTTCTCATTCTTATACTGCTGGAAGGGTGGTTTGAGGGTAGTCACTCCATTGCCAGACTTTTTTCTACTACAGACACTGAAGGAGGGAGCTGGCCACCTGAAATCAGGACCTTTGCCAGACTGCAGTATGCTAAATTGTGACTAATGGAAAAAACTTCATCAGAATGTTCTCAGATTAGGTTGAAAGTAGGAGAAATCTGCATGTCTTTGTACTGCTTCCAGGGCTTCAAACAGTAAAAATGGATTTTACTGAAACAGTGGATGTGCTAAGAATAAACTTTGGACATGTGCCAATTACAAAAAATTAAAGCTCAAACAAACACATTTTATGAGCACAGGGAAAACATTGCTTCCTGAAATGATTTATAGAAACTGTCTTGCAGCAACAATAATTATGGTTTGTGTTTAGTCCTCCTGCCATGTGTTTCTTTATAGCTACAGGTTGGCCTCTGGTAGGAGAAGCTCTGTAATTGAGAGAGGCTAAAAACAGGTACTGGAAGATGCAAAACTTGTGGGGAAAATGAAAGTCTGGATTCTAACCCTAAACCTTTTGTCCTGAATCAGGACCTATGTTGGTACAGATCCAAATGATGCCAAATAATTACTTTGGATATGTTGGTCTATCTGAGCAAATGGCTTGAAAACAGGGTCCCTACATGTGAGATTGAAGGGGGGTTAAAGCCATTCATGAAGCTTTGGGTCACTTTCAGGCAGCTGAAACTGCCAGGAGACACTAGACTAAAAAATATTTCTCTACAACTTGTCATGAAATGTATGGACAAAAAAAAAAAGCTGCTGTGTTATTGGGCAGAGGATTTAGTATAGTCAAAATAGAAGTGGTGATCAAAATGTTGTTTCTCACATTAACTGCCCTCTCCAACTACTTTTTTGCCATGCTTGGGAAATTTGTTCAGTAATGATTCAGAAGAAAGAATACCCCAAATGAATTGCTAAAGCCTCTGTAAAAATCACCAGCTGCATATTGCTGCTTGAAACTGGCAACGGAAAAAGATTGTGGTTTCTCATTGAATAATTTTGATGAATGGTCTAAGTCTTACTCATAAGCATTTAGTTGCAAGTACGTGGTGTTCCAAATGTAAGGTTTTAATTGGATATACAGATGACACGATGAGTTTCACCTTGCTGGCTGTAATTTTTCTGATGAAATTCTTGGTGAGGATGCCCGAGACAACGCACTCTCCATTCAGTGGGAGGGCAAGGTCTGACTTGATTCACAGGGTGCAATATTCATAGAAGGTGAGTAATACAATACTGGGAACACAAAGTGAGTTTCTTTTTAGGGGAATGAAATTCACTGCATCTTTTTGGCAATGACTGTCTGCATTTACTTAAATGGGTGATGCAGGGCTCTAATGGTTTTAAATGATATCAGATCCTCTGATAAAAGACATAAGACTGCAGCCTATTTATTGTGATGAGACAGGAGTTAATAAGATTACTCCTACTCTTCAGTTACTTTTTCATCTTTTGCAGCCAAATGCTGGGGGTTTTGTTAGCAGGCAAAAGGAGGTCAGTTCATTTAAAGAGTGTTGATGCTAGAAATAAACATTTTTTTCCCTCAAGTGGAACTCTGAAACTTAGGCTCAGTTGCCTGATGCCAAACCCCTGGTCTTTAAACCAGAATTACTTTTAGCACTGGAATGCTGCATCCTTATAATAACCACTTATATAATTTTTTTAAAACCTTAAAAACATTACAAATAATAATAAAAAAAAGAATAAGGGTCATGTAAACCTGCAATAACTGTGGAGTTTGGCAGAGGAAGGTACAGAAATGTGGTAGCAGTGTCTGAAGGCACTGCTCAAGGGAGAATTTGTGCTGGAGAATAAAAACAATTCCAGTGCTGTGTTGTGCAAGGTGCTGTACAACAGGGAGTGATTGTCACAAGCCTTTTGCAGAGTAGAAGTATTGTGTGAGTGTGTGTGCATAGTTATTTGCTTTGTTGTTGAACAAGCTTTTACTCTTAAAGTAGGTACTCTGAGGAAAGGTTTTGGGGTTTTAAAAAAAGAAAAACAAAATAACAGCAACAAGGAAAAAACCCAAACAAACACAAACAAACAAACAAAACTAAAAGTATTTTTGAAAATTTTTCCTACCAGGATATAAATGAAAATATAAACCATACACACAATGTTGGGGAAATAAGCCAATTATGTGTGCTTCACAGGAGGTGGGGGACTGACCTTTGTGTATAATTAGTTCTTTTATTTAAAGCAAAGATTTTGAATAGAATAACTAATTAGCTGTCATAAATGGCAAATTGAAGATTTTGGCCGGGTTCCTTGGGGAGAGTGGGAGGAGGTCCCTCCTCCCAGCCCGTACTGTACGCTCCGGCTCTCCTCATTAGGGTTGTTTTTAGTTCTCCGCAGAGGTAATGAGGAGTGCAGCCACACACTTCTCTGAGCCCCCTCTAATAAGCCCTGAAATGCAGGTGGAACAGAGCTGCCTCCAGCTCCTGCTGCCTTCTCCCCACACATGTGGGTGTAGCTGAGGGGGGCAACTCGGAGTGGAGGGGCTCTGAAAAGTCCTGGTGATATCACCTGTGTTTTATGCTCTGGACTCGACTGTATAAAATACAGGCAAGCTGCAAAGCCTTGAGGCATATATCATTAGCTAGCAGTCCCCCATTACTCTTTCAGACCAATTAACCTTTAGAGTTGCATTAGAGAAATTAGGTGGTGAACTTCCCTGCTTTCAGAGGGGACCTCTAGCTCTGCTGCAGACCAGAGCACTGTGGAGCCGTGCGCCGTAGGACCAGTGCAGATAACTGTTATTTAAAAGGTCTGCCATTTATGAAAAGTTCCCAGGCTCTCTTGGAAAGGAGGCTTTATGAACAGTGCCCTTAGAGGAACCGCAGCTGATTGCCATGTGAATAGAAATATTAGTAAAATGGCTTAGAAAAATTTAGAGGTGTACTTAGTGGACACTTGTGTTATAAAGCCAGCTGAATCATTTTACAGAAAGACTCCGACTGAGCAGATACGGGCTGATTAAAGCTTGTTTGTCCGGCTGTGAATAGTGGTAAAGTTTGGATTACTCACTACAATAACAGCCTCTTTAGACACAGACATAAATTTCAGTAAGTCCAGAGGTGGTGTCTATAATTTTTTAATGTGTATTGGAGCTCAGAGCACTCAGAGCGGGTTTAGTTTTGTATTTACCAGCAGCAAGTCTATTAAGCTGTAAAGGGCAAAGAAGGGAGTGTAGGTAGCCAGAAATAGAAAGGATTCATCTACTGTTTCTAAGAAAAGAGAGCACTGGATGTCTAGCAACAGGAGAGAAGAGAGCTACTTGATGGTACTTTCAGAATCTGGCAATAATCAGTGTTCTCTTGTGATCGCGTATTTAAATGTGTGAGCGTCCAGCTGTTAATTTTTCTAGTTCTACAACACTCCTTCTCATTTTCTTATCCTCGTCCACAGAGCACGCATGGAATTTGTCAAAGGTGACCCCTTTGTTTCTTGACAGCCCCAGTTAGACACCACATGTCCCTTATCAAATTGAACTGGATATCTTGGCATTTCTAGGCAAGTACTGGGAGGAAATGGACATAGAGAAATGAAGCAACATCCCAGTCTTGCAGTGGGTAAGTTACTAAAAAGAAAGAGCAGTTCTCCAGGTGGTTTCTGCCTGCAGAGCCCAGGCTGCTTCAGGTCTGCTGGAAGGGGGAGGCAGGAGGAGGAAAGCAGGGTTTGGTGTTGACTGTGTCCTCTCTGTGCAAGCCTCTAACTGTGAAAAGGGTTAAGCTTCTGAGATGCTTCTCTCTCATTGCTTGGAAATGACATGGCAAGTGTTCAAGGAACCCTTGCTGATCAAGTTTGGCAGTTTTTGAAATTTTGTTTCACGCCTTGCCTGCTGTGTCAACTCGCCAGCTAATTGCAGCTGCAACTTTCTGTAGTAGCTTGTGCGCTCCGTGCAGACCGGTTGGTTGGGATGTCGGAGGGAAACCTCACAGCCCAAAATGTAATTTCAAAACACTGAACCTGACCAGCAGAGGCTGACCTTGCTCGTTATTATCTGAGTGGGAATAGCAGCTTTGAACATCATATGATCTCTGAAATGGTACCTTTTTTCATTAGAAAG